>NC_054472.1:55776675-56123394 GCF_017639515.1 Carcharodon carcharias | reverse complement strand
CCCACACACACTCAGTCTCTCACACTCCCCCCCCCACACACTCAGTCTCTCACACTCCCGCCACACACTCATCTCTCTCACATCCCCCCCCACACACTCAGTCTCTCACACTCCCCCCCCACACTCAGTCTCTCACACTGCCCCCCCCACACACTCAGTCTCTCACACTCCCCCCCACACTCAGTCTCTAACACTGCCCCCCTCACACACACTCAGTCTCTCTCACTCACCCCCCCCACACACTCAGTCTCTCGCACTCGCCCCCCACACGCTCAGTCTCTCTCACTCCACCCCCCACCACACTGAGTCTATCACACTACCCCCCCCACACACACAGTTCTCACACTACACCCCCACACACTCATCTCTCACACTACCCCCCAGACACTCAGTCTCTCACACTCCCCCCTACACACTCAGTCTCTCGCACTCGCACCCCCACACACTCAGTCTCTCACACTCCCCCCCAACACTCAGTCTGTCACACTCCCCCCCCACTTAGTCTCTCATACTCCCCCCAAACACTCAGTATCTCACACTACTCCCCCCACACTCAGTCTGTTACACTCACCCCCACTCAGTCTCTCACACTCCCCCCCACACTCAGTCTCTCACACTCCCCCCCCGCACACTCAGTCTCGCACACTGCCCCCCCCCACAATCAGTCTCTCACAATCCCCCCCTACACACTCAGTCTGTCACACTCCCCCCCTACTCAGTCTCTCACACTCCCCCCCACACACACAGTCGCTCACACTCCCCCCCAGCACACTCAGTCTCGCACACTCACCCCCACACACTCAGTCTCTCATACTCCCCCCCCAAATGAGTCTCTCACACTCACCCCCCCGCCCACACAGTCTCTCACACTCCCCCCACCCCCACACACTCAGTCTCTCACACTCCCCCCCAACTCAGTCTCTCACACTCACCCCCCCGCCCACAGAGTCTCTCACACTCCCCCCACCCCCACACACTCAGTCTCTCACATTCCCCCCCCACACACTCAGTCTCTCACAATCCCCCCCACACACTCAGTCTCTCACACTCCCTCCGCTCACACTCAGTCTCTCTCACTCCCCCCCACACACTCAGTCTCTTACACTCCCCCCAAACACACTCAGTCTCTCACACTCCCCCCCACACACACTCAGTCCCTCACACTCGCACACCCACACACTCAGTCTCTCACACTCCCCCCCGACACACTCAGTCTCTCACACTACCCCCCACACACTCAGTCTGTCACAACTCCCCCCCACACACTCAGTCTCTCACAATCCCCCCCACACACTCAGTCTCTCACACAACCACCCCCACACACTCAGTCTCTCACACTCCCCCCTGACACACTCAGTCTCTCACACTCCCCCCCACACACTCAGTCTCTCACACTCCCCCCACACACACTCAGTCTCTCACACTCACCCCCACACACTCAGAGTCTCGCACTTGCAGCCCCACACACTCAGTCCCTCACACTCGCACCCCCACACACTCAGTCTCTCACACTCCCCCCCGACACACTCAGTCTCTCACACTACCCCCCACACACTCAGTCTCTCACAACTCCCCCCACACACTCAGTCTCTCTCACTCCCACCCACACACTCAGTCTCTCACAATCCTCCCCCACACACTCAGTCTCTCACACTCCCCCCACACACACTCAGACTCTCACAACCTCCCCCACACATTCAGTCTCTCACACTCCCCCCCACACACTCAGTCTCTCACACTCCCCCCCCACACACTCAGAGTCTCGCACTTGCAGCCCCACACACTCAGTCCCTCACACTCGCACCCCCACACACTCAGTCTCTCACACTCCCCCCCGACACACTCAGTCTCTCACACTACCCCCCACACACTCAGTCTCTCACAACTCCCCCCACACACTCAGTCTCTCTCACTCCCCCCCACACACTCAGTCTCTCACAATCCTCCCCCACACACTCAGTCTCTCACACTCCCCCCACACACACTCAGACTCTCACAACCTCCCCCACACATTCAGTCTCTCACACTCCCCCCCACACACTCAGTCTCTCACACACCCCCCCGACACACTCAGTCTCTCACACTCCCCCCCAACACACTCAGTCTGTCACACTCCCCCCCCACTTAGTCTCTCACACTCCCCCCCACACACTCAGTGTCTCACACTCCCCCCCCCACACACTCAGTCTCGCACACTACTCCCCCCACACTCAGTCTGTTACACTCACCCCCACTCAGTCTCTCACACTCCCCCTCCCGCACACTCAGTCTCGCACACTGGCCCCCCCCACAATCAGTCTCTCACAATCCCCCCCTACACACTCAGTCTGTCACACTCCCCCCTACTCAGTCTCTCACACTCCCCCCCACACACTCAGTCTCTCACACTCCCCCCCAGCACACTGAGACTCGCACACTCACCTCCACACACTCAGTCTCTCATACTCCCCCCCCAAATGAGTCTCTCACACTCACCCCCTGCCCACACAGTCTCTCACACTCCCCCCACCCCCACACACTCAGTCTCTCACACTACCCCCCAACTCAGTCTCTCACACTCACCCCCCGCCCACACAGTCTCTCACACTCCCCCCACCCACTCAGTCTCTCACATTCCCCCCCCACACACTCAGTCTCTCACAATACCCCCCACACACTCAGTCTCTCACACTCCCTCTGCTCACACTCAGTCTCTCTCACTCCACCCCCCAACACACTCAGTCTCTCACACTACCACCCCCCCAAACACTCAGTCTCTCACACTCCCCCCCCAACACACTGTGTCTCGCACACTCACCCCCCCCAACACACTCAGTCTCTCACACTCCCCCCTCAACTCAGTCTCTCACACTCACCCCCCGCCCACACACTCAGTCTCTTACACTCCCCCCCCCAACACACTCAGTCTCTCACTTTCCCCCCACACACTCAGTCTCTTACAATCCCCCCCCCGGGCACTCAGTCTCTCACACTCCCCCCCCACACACTCAGTCTCTCACACTCCCCCCCACACTCAGTCTTTCACACTCCCCCCCCCGCACACTCAGTCTCACACACTGCCCCCCCCACAATCAGTCTCTCACAATCCCCCCCCTACACACTCAGTCTGTCACACTTCCCCCTACTCAGTCTCTCACACTCCCCCCCAGCACACTCAGTCTCGCACACTCCCCCCCAACTCAGTCTCTCACACTCAACCCCCCGCCCACACAGTCTCTCACAATCCCCCCACCCCCACACACTCAGTCTCTCACATTACCCCCCACACACTCAGTCTGTCACACTCCCTCCGCTCACACTCAGTCGCTCTCACTCCCCCCCCACACACTCAGTCTCTCACACTCCCCCCCCACACACTCAGTCTCTCTCACTCCCCCCCCACACACTCAGTCTCTCACACTCCCTCCGCTCACACTCAGTCTCTCTCACTCCCTCCCCACACACTCTGTCTCTCACACTCCCCCCCCCACACACTCAGTCTCTCGCATTCGCTCCCCCACACGCTTTGTCTTTCTCACTCCACCCCCCAACACACTCAGTCTCTCACACTACCACCCCCCCACACACTCAGTCTCTCACACTCCCCCCCCAACACACTGTGTCTCGCACACTCACCCCCCCCAAAACACTCAGTCTCTCACACTCCCCCCCAACTCAGTCTCTCACACTCACCCCCCGCCCACACAGTCTCTCACACTCCCCCCACCCCCACACACTCAGTCTCTCACATTCCCCCCACACACACTCAGTCTCTCACATTCCCCCCACACACACTCAGTCTCTCACACTCCATCCGCTCACACTAAGTCTCTCTCACTCCCCCCCCACACACTCAGTCTCTCACACTCCACCCCCCACACACTCAGTCTCTCGCATTCGCCCCCCCCACACGCTTTGTCTTTCTCACTCCACCCCCCAACACACTCAGTCTCTCACACTACCACCCCCCCACACACTCAGTCTCTCACAACTCCCCCCACACACTCAGTCTCTCACACTCCCCCCCACAGACTCAGTCTCTCACACTCCCCCCCACACACTCAGTCTCTCACACTCCCCCCCACACACTCAGTCTCTCACACTTTCCCCCCCACACACTCAGAGTCTCGCACTCGCAGCCCCACACACTCAGTCTCTCACACTCGCACCCCCACACACTCAGTCTCTCACACTCCCCCCCGACACACTCAGTCTCTCACACTCGCACCCCCACACACTCAGTCTCTCACACTACCCCCCACACACAGTCTCTCACAACTCCCCCCACACACTCAGTCTCTCACACTCCCCCCCACACACTCAGTCTCTCACAATCCTCCCCCACACACTCAGTCTCTCACACTCCCCCCCCAACACAATCAGTCTCTCACATTCCCCCCCACTCACTCAGTCTCTCACACTGCCCCCCTTCACACTCAATCTCTCTCACTCCTCCACCACACGCTCAGTCTCTCGCAATCGCCCCCCCCACACGCTCAGTCTCTCTCATTCCCCCCCACACACTCAGTCTCTCACACTTCCCCCTCCACACACACTCAGTCTCTCACACTCCGCCCCCCCACACACTCAGTCTCTCACATCCCCCCCCACACACTCAGTCTCTCACACTCCCCCCCACACTCAGTCTCTAACACTGCCCCCCTCACACACACTCAGTCTCTCTCACTCACCCCCAACACACACTCAGTCTATCACAGTCTCCCCCCATACTCAGTCTCTCACCCTGCCCCCCCACACACTCAGTCTCTCGCACTCGCCCCCCACACGCTCAGTCTCTCTCACTCCACCCCCCACCACACTGAGTCTATCACACTACCCCCCCCACACACACAGTTCTCACACTACACCCCCACACACTCTTCTCTCACACTACCCCCCAGACACTCAGTCTCTCACACTCCCCCCTACACACTCAGTCTCTCGCACTCGCACCCCCACACACTCAGTCTCTCACACTCCCCCCCAACACTCAGTCTGTTACACTCACCCCCACTCAGTCTCTCACACTGCCCCCCACACTCAGTCTCTCACACTCCCCCCCCCCGCACACTCAGTCTCGCACACTGCCCCCCCCCACAATCAGTCTCTCACAATCCCCCCCTACACACTCAGTCTGTCACACTCCCCCCCTACTCAGTCTCTCACACTCCCCCCCACACACTCAGTCTCTCACACTCCCTCCCCACACACTCAGTCTCTCACACTCCCCCCCACACACTCAGTCTCTCAGAATCCTCCCCCACACACTCAGTCTCTCACACTCACACCCCCACACACTCAGTCTCTCACACTCCCCCCCACACACTCAGTCTCTCACACTCCCCCCACACACACTCAGTCTCTCACACTTTCCCCCCCACACACTCAGAGTCTCGCACTCGCAGCCCCACACACTCAGTCTCTCACACTCGCACCCCCACACACTCAGTCTCTCACACTCCCCCCCCGACACACTCAGTCTCTCACACTACCCCCCACACACAGTCTCTCACAACTCCCCCCACACACTCAGTCTGTCACACTCCCCCCCACACACTCAGTCTCTCACTATCCTCCCCCACACACTCAGTCTCTCACACTCCCCCCCACACACTCAGTCTCTCACACTCCCCCCCACACACTCAGTCTCTCACACTCCCCCCCAGCACACTCAGTCTCGCACACTCACACCCCCACACACTCAGTCTCTCACACTCCCCCCCAACTCAGTCTCTCACACTCACCCCCCGCCCACACAGTCTCTCACACTCCCCCCACCCCCACACACTCAGTCTCTCACATTCCCCCCACACACTCTCAGTCTCTCACAATCCCCCCCCCACACACTCAGTCTCTCACACTCCCTCCGCTCACACTCAGTCTCTCTCACTCCCCCCCCACACACTCAGTCTCTCACACTCCACCCCCCACACACTCAGTCTCTCGCATTCGCCCCCCCCACACGCTTTGTCTTTCTCACTCCACCCCCCCACACACTCAGTCTCTCACACTCCCCCCCAACACACTGTGTCTCGCACACTCACCCCCCCCCAACACACTCAGTCTCTCACACTCCCCCCTCAACTCAGTCTCTCACACTTATCCCCCGCCCACACACTCAGTCTCTCACATCCCCCCCCAAACACACTCAGTCTCTCACTTTCCCCCCACACACTCAGTCTCTTACACTCCCCCCGCAGACACTCAGTCTCTCACAATCCCCCCCCCACACACTCAGTCTCTCACACTCCCTCCCCACACACTCAGTCTCTCACACTCCCCCCTACACACTCAGTCTCTCGCACTCGCACCTCCACACACTCAGTCTCTCACACTCCCCCCCCACACGCAGTCTATCACACTGGCCCCCCACACACATTCAGTCTCTCACACTCCCCCCCACACACACTCAGACTCTCACAACCTCCCCCACACACTCAGTCTCTCACACTCCCCCCCACACACTCAGTCTCTCACACTCCCCCCCCGACACACTCAGTCTCTCACACTCCCCCCCAACACACTCAGTCTGTCACACTCCCCCCGCACTCAGTCTCTCACACTCCCCCCCACACACTCAGTGTCTCACACTCCCTCCCCACACACTCAGTCTCGCACACTACCCCCCCCACACTCAGTCTCTCACACTGCCCCACAGCACACTCAGTCTCGCACACTCACCCCCCCACACACTCAGTCTCTCACACTCCCCCCAACTCAGTCTCTCACACTCACCCCCCGCCCACACAGTCTCTCACAGTCCCCCCACCCCCACACACTCAGTCTCCCACAATCTCCCCCACACACTCAGTCTCTCACACTCCACCCCCTCACACTCAGTCTCTCTCACTCCCCCCCCACACACTCAGTCTCTCACACTCCCCCCGACCACACACTCAGTCTCTCGCATTCGCCCCCCCCCACACGCTCAGTCTCTCTCACTCCACCCCCCAACACACTCAGTCTCTCACACTACCACCCCCCCACACACTCAGTCTCTCACACTCCCCCCCCAACACACTGTGTCTCGCACACTCACCCCCCCAACACACTCAGTCTCTCACACTCCCCCCTCAACTCAGTCTCTCACACTCACCCCCCGCCCACACACTCAGTCTCTCACTTTCCCCCCACACACTCAGTCTCTTACACTCCCCCCGCAGACACTCAGTCTCTCACAATCCCCCCCCACACACTCAGTCTCTCACACTCCCCCCCACACTCAGTCTCTCACACTCCCCCTCCCGCACACTCAGTCTCGCACACTGGCCCCCCCCACAATCACTCTCTCACACTCCCCCCCAGCACACTGAGACTCGCACACTCACCCCCACACACTCAGTCTCTCACACTACCCCCCAACTCAGTCTCTCACATTCCCCCCCCACACACTCAGTCTCTCACAATCCCCCCCACACACTCAGTCTCTCACACTCCCTCCGCTCACACTCAGTCTCTCTCACTCCACCCCCCAACACACTCAGTCTCTCACACTCCCCCCCCAACACACTGTGTCTCGCACACTCACCCCCCCCAACACACTCAGTCTCTCACACTCCCCCCTCAACTCAGTCTCTCACACTCACCCCCCGCCCACACACTCAGTCTCTTACACTCCCCCCCCCAACACACTCAGTCTCTCACTTTGCCCCCACACACTCAGTCTCTTACAATCCCCCCCCCGCACACTCAGTCTCGCACACTGCCCCCCCCACAATCAGTCTCTCACAATCCCCCCCTTCACACTCAGTCTGTCACACTTCCCCCTACTCAGTCTCTCACACTCCCCCCCACACACTCAGTCTCTCACACTCCCCCCCAGCACACACAGTCTCGCACACTCACACCCCCACACACTCAGTCTCTCACACTCCCCCCCAACTCAGTCTCTCACACTCACCCCCCGCCCACACAGTCTCTCACACTCCCCCCACCCCCACACACTCAGTCTCCCACAATCCACCCCCACACACTCAGTCTCTCACATTCCCCCCACACACTCAGTCTCTCACAATCCCCCCCACACACTCAGTCTCTCACACTCCCCCCCCCCACACACTCAGTCTCTCGCATTCGCTCCCCCACACGCTTTGTCTTTCTCACTCCACCCCCCAACACACTCAGTCTCTCACACTACCACCCACCCACACACTCAGTCTCTCACACTCCCCCCCCAACACACTGTGTCTCGCACACTCACCCCCCCAAAACACTTAGTCTCTGACACTCCCCCCCAACTCAGTCTCTCACACTCACCCCCCGCCCACACAGTCTCTCACACTCCCCCCACCCCCACACACTCAGTCTCTCACATTCCCCCCACACACACTCAGTCTCTCACAATCCCACCCACACACAGAGTCTCTCACACTCCATCCGCTCACACTCAGTCTCTCTCACTCCCCCCCCCACACACTCAGTCTCTCACACTCCACCCCCCACACACTCAGTCTCTCACACTACCACCCCCACACACTCAGTCTCTCGCATTCGCCCCCCCCACACGCTTTGTCTTTCTCACTCCACCCCCCAACACACTCAGTCTCTCACACTACCATTCCACTCCCCCACACACTCAGTCTCTCACACTCCCCCCCACACACTCAGTCTCTCAGAATCCTCCCCCACACACTCAGTCTCTCACACTCCCCACTGACACACTCAGTCTCTCACACTCCCCCCCACACACTCAGTCTCTCACACTCCCCCCCACACACTAAGTCTCTCACACTCCCCCGCACACACTCAGTCTCTCACACTTTCCCCCCCACACACTCAGAGTCTCGCACTCGCAGCCCCACACACTCAGTCTCTCACACTCGCACCCCCACACACTCAGTCTCTCACACTCCCCCCCGACACACTCAGTCTCTCACACTACTCCCCACACACAGTCTCTCACAACTCCCCCCACACACTCAGTCTCTCACACTCCCCCCCACACACTCAGTCTCTCACAATCCTCCCCCACACACTCAGTCTCTCACACTCCCCCCCAACACAATCAGTCTCTTACATTCCCCCCCACTCACTCAGTCTCTCACACTGCCCCCCTTCACACTCAATCTCTCTCACTCCTCCACCACACGCTCAGTCTCTCGCAATCGCCCCCCCCCCACACGCTCAGTCTCTCTCACTCCCCCCCACACACTCAGTCTCTCACACTTCCCCGTCCACACACACTCAGTCTCTCACACTCCGCCCCCCCACACACTCAGTCTCTCACACTCCCGCCACACACTCATCTCTCTCACATCCCCCCCCACACACTCAGTCTCTCACACTCCCCCCCACACTCAGTCTCTCACACTGCCCCCCCCACACACTCAGTCTCTCACACTCCCCCCCACACTCAGTCTCTAACACTGCCCCCCTCACACACACTCAGTCTCTCTCACTCACCCCCCCCACACACTCAGTCTCTCGCACTCGCCCCCCACACGCTCAGTCTCTCTCACTCCACCCCCCACCACACTGAGTCTATCACACTACCCCCCCCCACACACACAGTTCTCACACTACACCCCCACACACTCATCTCTCACACTACCCCCCAGACACTCAGTCTCTCACACTCCCCCCTACACACTCAGTCTCTCGCACTCGCACCCCCACACACTCAGTCTCTCACACTCCCCCCCAACACTCAGTCTGTCACACTCCCCCCCCACTTAGTCTCTCACATTCCCCCCAAACACTCAGTATCTCACACTACTCCCCCCACACTCAGTCTCTCACACTCCCCCCCCGCACACTCAGTCTCGCACACTGCCCCCCCCCCACAATCAGTCTCTCACAATCCCCCCCTACACACTCAGTCTGTCACACTCCCCCCCTACTCAGTCTCTCACACTCCCCCCCACACACTCAGTCGCTCACACTCCCCCCCAGCACACTCAGTCTCGCACACTCACCCCCACACACTCAGTCTCTCATACTCCCCCCCCAAATGAGTCTCTCACACTCACCCCCCCCGCCCACACAGTCTCTCACACTCCCCCCACCCCCACACACTCAGTCTCTCACACTCCCCCCCAACTCAGTCTCTCACACTCACCCCCCGCCCACAGAGTCTCTCACACTCCCCCCACCCCCACACACTCAGTCTCTCACATTCCCCCCCCACACACTCAGTCTCTCACAATCCCCCCCACACACTCAGTCTCTCACACTCCCTCCGCTCACACTCAGTCTCTCTCACTCCCCCCCCACACACTCAGTCTCTCACACTCCCCCCCCACACACTCAGTCTCTCACACTCCCTCCCCACACACTCAGTCTCTCACACTCCCCCCCACACACTCAGTCTCTCAGAATCCTCCCCCACACACTCAGTCTCTCACACTCCCCACCGACACACTCAGTCTCTCACACTCCCCCCCACACACTCAGTCTCTTACACTCCCCCCGCAGACACTCAGTCTCTCACAATCCCCCCCCACACACTCAGTCTCTCACACTCCCCCCCACACTCAGTCTCTCACACTCCCCCCCCCGCACACTCAGTCTCGCACACTGCCCCCCCCACAATCAGTCTCTCACAATCCCCCCCTACACACTCAGTCTGTCACACTTCCCCCTACTCAGTCTCTCACACTCCCCCCCACACACTCAGTCTCTCACACTCCCCCCCAGCACACTCAGTCTCGCACACTCACACCCCCACACACTCAGTCTCTCACACACCCCCCAACTCAGTCTCTCACACTCACCCCCCGCCCACACAGTCTCTCACAGTCCCCCCACCCCCACACACTCAGTCTCCCATATTCCCCCCACACACACTCAGTCTCTCACAATCCCCCCCACACACTCAGTCTCTCGCATTCGCCCCCCCCCACACGCGCTGTCTCTCTCACTCCACCCCCCAACAAACTCAGTCTCTCACACTACCACCCCCCCCACACACTGAGTCTTGCACACTCACCCCCCCCACACACTCAGTCTCTCCCACTCCCCCCTCAACTCAGTCTCTCACACGCACCCCCCGCCCACACACTCAGTCTCTCACACTCCCCCCCAACACACTCAGTCTCTCACTTTCCCCCCACACACTCAGTCTCTCACAATCCCCCCCAATGCACTCAGTCTCTCGCATTCGCCCCCCCACACGCTCAGTCTCTCTCACTCCACCCCCCAACACGCTCAGTCTCTCTCACAAATCCCCCCACACACTCAGTCTCTCAGAATCCTCCCCCACACACTCAGTCTCTCACACTCCCCCCCCCACACACTCAGAGTCTCGCACTCGCACCCCCACACACTCAGTCTCTCACACTCCCCCCCACACACTCAGTCTCTCACACCCCCCCACACACACTCAGTCTCTCACACTTTCCCCCCCGACACACTCAGTCTCTCACACTACCCCCCACACACAGTCTCTCACAACTCCCCCCACACACTCAGTCTCTCACACTCCCCCCCACACACTCAGTCTCTCACAATCCTCCCCCACACACTCAGTCTCTCACACTCCCCCCCCAACACACTCAGTCTCACACACTCCCCCCCCACACACTCAGTCTCTCACACTCCCCCCACACACACTCAGTCTCTCACACTCCCTCCCCACACACTCAGAGTCTCGCACTCGCACCCCCACACACTCAGTCTCTCACACTCGCACCCCCACACACTCAGTCTCTCACACTACCCCCCTTCACACTCAATCTCTCTCACTCCTCCACCACACGCTCAGTCTCTCGCAATCGCCCCCCCACACGCTCAGCCTCTCTCACTCCCCCCCCACACTCTCAGTGTCTCAAACTCCCCCCCACACACTCAGTCTCTCACACTTGCCCCCCCACACGCTCAGTCTCTCGCACTCGCCCCCTCCCACACGCTCAGTCTCTCTCACTCCCCCCCACACACTCAGTCTCTCACACTTCCCCCTCCACACACATTCAGTCTCTCTCACTCCCCCCCACACACACTCAGTCTCTCACACACCCCCGACACACTCAGTCTCTCACACTCCGCCCCCCCACACACTCAGTCTCTCACACTCCCGCCACACACTCAGTCTCTCTCACATCCCCCCCCACACACTCAGTCTCTCACACTCCCGCCACACACTCAGTCTCTCTCACATCCCCCCCCACACACTCAGTCTCTCACACTGCCCCCCCCCACACACTCAGTCTCTCACACTGCCCCCCCACACACATTCAGTCTCTCACTCCCCCCCACACACATTCAGTCTCTCACTCCGTCCCACACACACACAGTCTCTCACACACCCCCCGACACACTCAGTCTCTCACACTGCCCCCCAGCACACTCAGTCTCGCACACTCACCCCCCCACACACTCAGTCTCTCACACTCCCCCCCAACTCAGTCTCTCACACTCACCCCCCGCCCACACAGTCTCTCACAGTCCCCCCACCCCCACACACTCAGTCTCCCACAATCTCCCCCACACACTCAGTCTCTCACACTCCACCCCCTCACACTCAGTCTCTCTCACTCCCCCCCCACACACTCAGTCTCTCACACTCCACCCCCTCACACTCAGTCTCTCTCACTCCCCCCCCACACAGTCTCTCACACTCCCCCCGACCACACACTCAGTCTCTCGCATTCGCCCCCACCCACACGCTCAGTCTCTCTCACTCCACCCCCCAACACACTCAGTCTCTCACACTACCACCCCCCCCCCACACACTCAGTCTCTCACATTCCCCCCCCAACACACTGTGTCTCGCACACTCACCCCCCCCCAACACACTCAGTCTCTCACACTCCCCCCTCAACTCAGTCTCTCACACTCACCCCCCGCTCACACAGTCTCTCACAGTCCCCCCACCCCCACACACTCAGTGTCTCACACTCCCCCCCCCAACACACTCAGTCTCTCACATTCCCCCCACACACTCAGTCTCTTACACTCCCCCCGCAGACACTCAGTCTCTCACAACTCCCCCCACACACTCAGTCTCTCACACTCCCCCCCACACACTCAGTCTCTCAGAATCCTCCCCCACACACTCAGTCTCTCACACTCCCCACTGACACACTCAGTCTCTCACACTCCCCCCCACACACTCAGTCTCTCACACTCCCCCCCACACACTAAGTCTCTCACACTCCCCCGCACACACTCAGTCTCTCACACTTTCCCCCCCACACACTCAGAGTCTCGCACTCGCAGCCCCACACACTCAGTCTCTCACACTCGCACCCCCACACACTCAGTCTCTCACACTCCCCCCCGACACACTCAGTCTCTCACACTACTCCCCACACACAGTCTCTCACAACTCCCCCCACACACTCAGTCTCTCACACTCCCCCCCACACACTCAGTCTCTCACAATCCTCCCCCACACACTCAGTCTCTCACACTCCCCCCCAACACAATCAGTCTCTTACATTCCCCCCCACTCACTCAGTCTCTCACACTGCCCCCCTTCACACTCAATCTCTCTCACTCCTCCACCACACGCTCAGTCTCTCGCAATCGCCCCCCCCCCACACGCTCAGTCTCTCTCACTCCCCCCCACACACTCAGTCTCTCACACTTCCCCGTCCACACACACTCAGTCTCTCACACTCCGCCCCCCCACACACTCAGTCTCTCACACTCCCGCCACACACTCATCTCTCTCACATCCCCCCCCACACACTCAGTCTCTCACACTCCCCCCCACACTCAGTCTCTCACACTGCCCCCCCCACACACTCAGTCTCTCACACTCCCCCCCACACTCAGTCTCTAACACTGCCCCCCTCACACACACTCAGTCTCTCTCACTCACCCCCCCCACACACTCAGTCTCTCGCACTCGCCCCCCACACGCTCAGTCTCTCTCACTCCACCCCCACCACACTGAGTCTATCACACTACCCCCCCCCACACACACAGTTCTCACACTACACCCCCACACACTCATCTCTCACACTACCCCCCAGACACTCAGTCTCTCACACTCCCCCCTACACACTCAGTCTCTCGCACTCGCACCCCCACACACTCAGTCTCTCACACTCCCCCCCAACACTCAGTCTGTCACACTCCCCCCCCACTTAGTCTCTCACATTCCCCCCAAACACTCAGTATCTCACACTACTCCCCCCACACTCAGTCTGTTACACTCACCCCCACTCAGTCTCTCACACTCCCCCCCACACTCAGTCTCTCACACTCCCCCCCCGCACACTCAGTCTCGCACACTGCCCCCCCCCCACAATCAGTCTCTCACAATCCCCCCCTACACACTCAGTCTGTCACACTCCCCCCCTACTCAGTCTCTCACACTCCCCCCCACACACTCAGTCGCTCACACTCCCCCCCAGCACACTCAGTCTCGCACACTCACCCCCACACACTCAGTCTCTCATACTCCCCCCCCAAATGAGTCTCTCACACTCACCCCCCCGCCCACACAGTCTCTCACACTCCCCCCACCCCCACACACTCAGTCTCTCACACTCCCCCCCAACTCAGTCTCTCACACTCACCCCCCGCCCACAGAGTCTCTCACACTCCCCCCACCCCCACACACTCAGTCTCTCACATTCCCCCCCCACACACTCAGTCTCTCACAATCCCCCCCACACACTCAGTCTCTCACACTCCCTCCGCTCACACTCAGTCTCTCTCACTCCCCCCCCACACACTCAGTCTCTCACACTCCCCCCCACACACTCAGTCTCTCACACTCCCTCCCCACACACTCAGTCTCTCACACTCCCCCCCACACACTCAGTCTCTCAGAATCCTCCCCCACACACTCAGTCTCTCACACTCCCCACCGACACACTCAGTCTCTCACACTCCCCCCCACACACTCAGTCTCTTACACTCCCCCCGCAGACACTCAGTCTCTCACAATCCCCCCCCACACACTCAGTCTCTCACACTCCCCCCCACACTCAGTCTCTCACACTCCCCCCCCCGCACACTCAGTCTCGCACACTGCCCCCCCCACAATCAGTCTCTCACAATCCCCCCCTACACACTCAGTCTGTCACACTTCCCCCTACTCAGTCTCTCACACTCCCCCCCACACACTCAGTCTCTCACACTCCCCCCCAGCACACTCAGTCTCGCACACTCACACCCCCACACACTCAGTCTCTCACACACCCCCCAACTCAGTCTCTCACACTCACCCCCCGCCCACACAGTCTCTCACAGTCCCCCCACCCCCCACACACATTCAGTCTCCCATATTCCCCCCACACACACTCAGTCTCTCACAATCCCCCCCACACACTCAGTCTCTCGCATTCGCCCCCCCCCACACGCGCTGTCTCTCTCACTCCACCCCCCAACAAACTCAGTCTCTCACACTACCACCCCCCCACACACTGAGTCTTGCACACTCACCCCCCCCACACACTCAGTCTCTCCCACTCCCCCCTCAACTCAGTCTCTCACACGCACCCCCCGCCCACACACTCAGTCTCTCACACTCCCCCCCAACACACTCAGTCTCTCACTTTCCCCCCACACACTCAGTCTCTCACAATCCCCCCCAATGCACTCAGTCTCTCGCATTCGCCCCCCCACACGCTCAGTCTCTCTCACTCCACCCCCCAACACGCTCAGTCTCTCTCACAAATCCCCCCACACACTCAGTCTCTCAGAATCCTCCCCCACACACTCAGTCTCTCACACTCCCCCCCCCACACACTCAGAGTCTCGCACTCGCACCCCCACACACTCAGTCTCTCACACTCCCCCCCACACACTCAGTCTCTCACACCCCCCCACACACACTCAGTCTCTCACACTTTCCCCCCCGACACACTCAGTCTCTCACACTACCCCCCACACACAGTCTCTCACAACTCCCCCCACACACTCAGTCTCTCACACTCCCCCCCACACACTCAGTCTCTCACAATCCTCCCCCACACACTCAGTCTCTCACACTCCCCCCCCAACACACTCAGTCTCACACACTCCCCCCCCACACACTCAGTCTCTCACACTCCCCCCACACACACTCAGTCTCTCACACTCCCTCCCCACACACTCAGAGTCTCGCACTCGCACCCCCACACACTCAGTCTCTCACACTCGCACCCCCACACACTCAGTCTCTCACACTACCCCCCTTCACACTCAATCTCTCTCACTCCTCCACCACACGCTCAGTCTCTCGCAATCGCCCCCCCACACGCTCAGCCTCTCTCACTCCCCCCCCACACTCTCAGTGTCTCAAACTCCCCCCCACACACTCAGTCTCTCACACTTGCCCCCCCCACACGCTCAGTCTCTCGCACTCGCCCCCTCCCACACGCTCAGTCTCTCTCACTCCCCCCCACACACTCAGTCTCTCACACTTCCCCCTCCACACACATTCAGTCTCTCTCACTCCCCCCCACACACACTCAGTCTCTCACACACCCCCGACACACTCAGTCTCTCACACTCCGCCCCCCCACACACTCAGTCTCTCACACTCCCGCCACACACTCAGTCTCTCTCACATCCCCCCCCACACACTCAGTCTCTCACACTCCCGCCACACACTCAGTCTCTCTCACATCCCCCCCCACACACTCAGTCTCTCACACTGCCCCCCCCCACACACTCAGTCTCTCACACTGCCCCCCCACACACATTCAGTCTCTCACTCCCCCCCACACACATTCAGTCTCTCACTCCGTCCCACACACACACAGTCTCTCACACACCCCCCGACACACTCAGTCTCTCACACTGCCCCCCAGCACACTCAGTCTCGCACACTCACCCCCCCACACACTCAGTCTCTCACACTCCCCCCCAACTCAGTCTCTCACACTCACCCCCCGCCCACACAGTCTCTCACAGTCCCCCCACCCCCACACACTCAGTCTCCCACAATCTCCCCCACACACTCAGTCTCTCACACTCCACCCCCTCACACTCAGTCTCTCTCACTCCCCCCCCACACACTCAGTCTCTCACACTCCACCCCCTCACACTCAGTCTCTCTCACTCCCCCCCCACACAGTCTCTCACACTCCCCCCGACCACACACTCAGTCTCTCGCATTCGCCCCCACCCACACGCTCAGTCTCTCTCACTCCACCCCCCAACACACTCAGTCTCTCACACTACCACCCCCCCACACACTCAGTCTCTCACATTCCCCCCCCAACACACTGTGTCTCGCACACTCACCCCCCCCAACACACTCAGTCTCTCACACTCCCCCCTCAACTCAGTCTCTCACACTCACCCCCCGCTCACACAGTCTCTCACAGTCCCCCCACCCCCACACACTCAGTGTCTCACACTCCCCCCCCCAACACACTCAGTCTCTCACATTCCCCCCACACACTCAGTCTCTTACACTCCCCCCGCAGACACTCAGTCTCTCACAATCCCCCCCCACACACTCAGTCTCTCACACTCCCCCCCACACTCAGTCTCTCACACTCCCCCCCCCCCGCACACTCAGTCTCGCACACTGCCCCCCCCCACAATCAGTCTCTCACCATCCCCCCCTACACACTCAGTCTGTCACACTTCCCCCTACTCAGTCTCTCACACTCCCCCCCACACACTCAGTCTCTCACACTCCCCCCCAGCACACTCAGTCTCGCACACTCACACCCCCACACACTCAGTCTCTCACACACCCCCCAACTCAGTCTCTCACACTCACCCCCCGCCCACACAGTCTCTCACAGTCCCCCCACCCCCACACACTCAGTCTCCCATATTCCCCCCACACACACTCAGTCTCTCACACTCCCCCCCTCACACTCAGTCTCTCACAATCCCCCCCCACACACTCAGTCTCTCACACTCCACCCGACCACACACTCAGTCTCTCGCATTCGCCCCCCCCCACACGCTCAGTCTCGCTCACTCCACCCCCCAACACACTCAGTCTCTCACACTACCACCCCCCCACACACTCAGTCTCTCACACTCACACCCCCCACACACTGAGTCTTGCACACTCACCCCCCCCACACACTCAGTCTCTCACACACCCCCCTCAACTCAGTCTCTCACACTCACCCCCCGCCCACACACTCAGTCTCTCACACTCCCCCCCAACACACTCAGTCTCTCACACTCCCCCCCACACACTCAGTCTCTCACACTCCCCCCCCGACACACTCAGTCTCTCACACTCCCCCCCACACACTCAGTCTCTCACACTCCCCCCCCACACACTCAGTCTCTCACACTCCCCCCCAACACACTCAGTCTCTCACTTTCCCTCCACACACTCAGTCTCTCACACTCCCCCCCTCACACTCAGTCTCTCTCACTCCCCCCCAACACACTCAGTCTCTCACAATCCCCCCAATGCACTCAGTCTCTCGCATTCGCCCCCCCACACGCTCAGTCTCTCTCACTCCACCCTCCAACACACTCAGTCTCTCACAACTCACCCCACACACTCAGTCTCTCAGAATCCTCCCCCACACACTCAGTCTCTCACACTCCCCACCGACACACTCAGTCTCTCACACTCCCCCCCACACACTCAGTCTCTCACACTCCCCCCCCCACACACTCAGAGTCTCGCACTCGCACCCCCACACACTCAGTCTCTCACACTCCCCCCCACACACTCAGTCTCTCACACCCCCCCACACACACTCAGTCTCTCACACTTTCCCCCCCACACACTCAGAGTCTCGCACTCGCAGCCCCACACACTCAGTCTCTCACACTCCCCCCCACACACTCAGTCTCTCACAATCCTCCCCCACACACTCAGTCTCTCACACTCCCCCCACACACACTCAGTCTCTCACACTCCCCCACCCCCCGCCCACACAGTCTCTCACACTCCCCCCCCAACACACTCAGTCTCTCACACTCCCCCCCACACACTCAGTCTCTCACACTCCCCCCACACACACTCAGTCTCTCACACTCCCTCCCCACACACTCAGAGTCTCGCACTCGCCCCCCCACACACTCAGTCTCTCACACTCGCACCCCCACACACTCAGTCTCTCACACTACCCCCCTTCACACTCAATCTCTCTCACTCCTCCACCACACGCTCAGTCTCTCGCAATCGCCCCCCCACACGCTCAGTCTCTCTCACTCCCCCCCCACACTCTCAGTCTCTCAAACTCCCCCCCACACACTCAGTCTCTCACACTTGCCCCCCCACACGCTCAGTCTCTCGCACTCGCCCCCCCCCACACACTCAGTCTCTCTCACTCCCCCCACACACTCAGTCTCTCACACTTCCCCCTCCACACACATTCAGTCTCTCTCACTCCCCCCCACACACACTCAGTCTCTCACACACCCCCGACACACTCAGTCTCTCACACTCCGCCCCCCACACACTCAGTCTCTCACACTCCCGCCACACACTCAGTCTCTCTCACATCCCCCCCCACACACTCAGTCTCTCACACTGCCCCCCCCACACACTCAGTCTCTCACACTCCCCCCCACACTCAGTCTCTCAAACTCCCCCCCCCACACACTCAGAGTCTCGCACTCGCACCCCCACACACTCAGTCTCTCACACTCACCCCCAACACTCAGTCTCTCACACTGCCCCCCCACACACATTCAGTCTCTCACTCCCCCCCACACACATTCAGTCTCTCACTCCGCCCCACACACACTCAGTCTCTCACACACCCCCCGACACACTCAGTCTCTCTCACTCCCCCCCACACACTCAGTCTCTCACACTCCCCCCGAGACACTCAGTCTCTCACACTCCCCCCACACACACTCAGTCTCTCACACTCCCCCCACACACACTCAGACTCTCACAACCTCCCCCACACATTCAGTCTCTCACACTCCCCCCACACACTCAGTCTCTCACACACCCCCACGACACACTCAGTCTCTCACACTCCCCCCCAACACACTCAGTCTGTCACACTCCCCCCCCACTTAGTCTCTCACACTCCCCCCACACACTCAGTATCTCACACTCCCCCCCACACACTCAGTCTCGCACACTACTCCCCCCACACTCAGTCTGTTACACTCCCCCCTACTCAGTCTCTCACACTCCCCCCCACTCACTCAGTCTCTCACACACCCCCCCGACACACTCAGTCTCTCACACTCCCCCCCAACACACTCAATCTGTCACACGCCCCCCCCACTTAGTCTCTCACACTCCCCCCCACACACTCAGTGTCTCACACTCCCCCCCCACACACTCAGTCTCGCACACTACTCCCCCCACACTCAGTCTGTTACACTCACCCCCACTCAGTCTCTCACACTCCCCCCCACACTCAGTCTCTCACACTCCCCCCCTACACACTCAGTTTGTCACACTCCCCCCCTACTCAGTCTCTCACACTCCCCCCCACACACTCAGTCTCTCACACTCCCCCCCAGCACACTCAGTCTCGCACACTCACCCCGACACATTCAGTCTCTCACACTCCCCCCCAAATGAGTCTCTCACACTCACCCCCCGCCCACACAGTCTCTCACACTCCCCCCACTCCCACACACTCAGTCTCTCACACTCCCCCCCAACTCAGTCTCTCACACTCCCCCCGCCCACACAGTCTCTCACACTCCCCCCACCCCCACACACTCAGTCTCTCACATTCCCCCCCCACACACTCAGTCTCTCACAATCCCCCCCACACACTCAGTCTCTCACACTCCCTCCGCTCACACTCAGTCTCTCTCACTCCACCCCCCACACACTCAGTCTCTCACACTCCCCCCCCCACACACTCAGTCTCTCGCATTCGCCCCCCCACACGCTTTGTCTTTCTCACTCCACCCCCCAACACACTCAGTCTCTCACACTACCACCCCCCCACACACTCAGTCTCTCACACTCCCCCCCCAACACACTGTGTCTCGCACACTCACCCCCCCAACACACTCAGTCTCTCACACTCCCCCCTCAACTCAGTCTCTCACACTCACCCCCCCCAACACACTCAGTCTCTCACTTTCCCCCAACACACTCAGTCTCTTACACTCCCCCCGCAGACACTCAGTCTCTCACAATCCCCCCCCACACACTCAGTCTCTCACACTCCCCCCCACACTCAGTCTCTCACACTCCCCCTCCCGCACACTCAGTCTCGCACACTGCCCCCCCCACAATCAGTCTCTCACAATCCCCCCCTACACACTCAGTCTGTCACACTTCCCCCTACTCAGTCTCTCACACTCCCCCCCACACACTCAGTCTCTCACACTCCCCCCCAGCACACTCAGTCTCGCACTCTCACACCCCCACACACTCAGTCTCTCACACTCCCCCCGAACTCAGTCTCTCACACTCACCCCCCGCCCACACAGTCTCTCACACTCCCCCCACCCCCACACAGTCTCTCACATTCCTCCCACACACACTCAGTCTCTCACAATCCCCCCCACACACTCAGTCTCTCACACTCCCTCCGCTCACACTCAGTCTCTCTCACTCCCCCCCCACATACTCAGTCTCTCACACTCCCCCCCCACACACTCAGTCTCTCGCATTCGCCCCCCCTTCGCACGCTTTGTCTTTCTCACTCCACCCCCCAACACACTCAGTCTCTCACACTACCACCCCCCCACACACTCAGTCTCTCACACTCCTCCCAAACACACTGTGTCTCGCACACTCACCCCCCCAACACACTCAGTCTCTCACACTCCCCCCTCAACTCAGTCTCTCACACTCACCCCCCGCCCACACACTCAGTCTCTCACACTCCCCCCCCAACACACTCAGTCTCTCACAATCCTCCCCCAAACACACTCAGTCTCTCACTTTCCCCCCACACACTCAGTCTCTTACAATCCCCCCGCAGACACTCAGTCTCTCACACTCCCCCCTACACACTCAGTGTCTCGCACTCGCACCTCCACACACTCAGTCTCTCACACTCCCACCCCACACGCAGTCTATCACACTGGCCCCCCACACACATTCAGTCTCTCACACTCCCCCCCACATACACTCAGACTCTCACAACCTCCCCCACACACTCAGTCTCTCACACTCCCCCCCACACACTCAGTCTCTCACACTCCCCCCCCGACACACTCAGTCTCTCACACTCCCCCCCAACACACTCAGTCTGTCACACTCCCCCCCCACTCAGTCTCTCACACTCCCCCCCACACACTCAGTGTCTCACTCTCCCTCCCCACACACTCAGTCTCGCACACTACCCTCCCCACACTCAGTCTCTCACACTGCCCCCCAGCACACTCAGTCTCGCACACTCACCCCCCCACACACTCAGTCTCTCACACTCCCCCCCAACTCAGTCCCTCACACTCACCCCCCGCCCACACAGTCTCTCACAGTCCCCCCACCCCCACACACTCAGTCTCTCACATTCCCCCACACACACTCAGTCTCTCACACTCCCTCCGCTCACACTCAGTCTCTCTCACTCCCCCCCACACACTCAGTCTCTCACACTCCCCCCCCACACACTCAGTCTCTCACATTCCCCCCACACACACTCAGCCTCTCACAATCCCCCCCACACACTCAGTCTCTCACACTCCCTCCGCTCACACTCAGTCTCTCTCACTCCCCCCCCCACATACTCAGTCTCTCACACTCCCCCCCCCACACACTCAGTCTCTCGCATTCGCCCCCCCTTCGCACGCTTTGTCTTTCTCACGCCACCCCCCAACACACTCAGTCTCTCACACTACCACCCCCCCACACACTCAGTCTCTCACACTCCCCCCCAACACACTGTGTTTCGCACACTCACCCCCCCAACACACTCAGTCTCTCACACTCCCCCCTCAACTCAGTCTCTCACACTCACCCCCCGCCCACACACTCAGTCTCTCACACTCCCCCCCACACACTCAGTCTCTCACACTCCCCCCCAGCACACTCAGTCTCGCACACTCACCCCCACACATTCAGTCTCTCACACTCCCCCCCCAAATGAGTCTTTCACACTCACCCCCCGCCCACACAGTCTCTCACACTCCCCCCACCCCCACACACTCAGTCTCTCACACTCCCCCCCAACTCAGTCTCTCACACTCACCCCCCGCCCACACAGTCTCTCACACTCCCCCCACCCCCACACACTCAGTCTCTCACATTCCCCCCCCACACACTCAGTCTCTCACAATCCCCCCCACACACTCAGTCTCTCACACTCCCTCCTCTCACACTCAGTCTCTCTCACTGCCCCCCCACACACTCAGTCTCTCACACTAACCCCCCCACACACTTAGTCTCTCGCATTCGCCCCCCCACACGCTTTGTCTTTCTCACTCCACACCCAACACACTGAGTCTCTCACACTACCCCCCAACACACTGTGTCTCGCACACTCACCCCCCCAACACAATCAGTCTCTCACACTCCCCCTCCCGCACACTCAGTCTCGCACACTGCCCCCCACACAATCAGTCTCTCACAATCCCCCCCTACACACTCAGTCTGTCACACTTCCCCCTACTCAGTCTCTCACACTCCCCCCCCACACACTCAGTCTCTCACACTCCCCCCCAGCACACTCAGTCTCGCACACTCACACCCCCACACACTCAGTCTCTCACACTCCCCCCCAACTCAGTCTCTCACACTCACCCCCCGCCCACACAGTCTCTCACACTCCCCCCACCCCCACACAATCAGTCTCTCACATTCCCCCCACACACACTCAGTCTCTCACATTCCCCCACACACACTCAGTCTCTCACACTCCCCCCCCCACACACTCAGTCTCTCGCATTCGCCCCCCCCACACGCTTTGTCTTTCTCACTTCACCCCCCAACACACTCAGTCTCTCACACTACCACCCCCCCACACACTCAGTCTCTCACACTCCCCCCCAACACACTGTGTCTCGCACACTCACCCCCCCAACACACTCAGTCTCTCACACTCCCCCCTCAACTCAGTCTCTCACACTCACCCCCCGCTCACACACTCAGTCTCTCACACTCCCCCCCCAAACACACTCAGTCTCTCACTTTCCCCCCACACACTCAGTCTCTTACAATCCCCCCGCAGACACTCAGTCTCTCACAATCCCCCCCCACACACTCGGTCTTTCACACTCCACCCCACACTCGGTCTCTCACACTCCCCCCCACACTCAGTCTCTCACACTCCCCCCCCACACACACTCAGACTCTCACAACCTCCCCCACACACTCAGTCTCTCACACTCCCCCCCACACACTCAGTCTCTCACACTCCCCCCCCACACACTCAGTCTCTCACACTCCCCCCACACACACTCAGTCTCTTACACACCCCCCCGACACACTCAGTCTCTCACACTCCCCCCCAACACACTCAGTCTGTCACACGCCCCCCCCACTTAGTCTCTCACACTCCCCCCCACACACTCAGTGTCTCACACTCCCCCCCACACACTCAGTCTCTCACACTCCCCCCCACACACTCAGTCTCTCACACTCCCCCCCCCCGCACACTCAGTCTCGCACACTGCCCCCCCCCCACAATCAGTCTCTCACAATCCCCCCCTACACACTCAGTCTGTCACACTCCCCCCCTACTCAGTCTCTCACACTCCCCCCCAGCACACTCAGTCTCGCACACTCACCCCCACACATTCAGTCTCTCACACTCCCCCCACCCCCACACACTCAGTCTCTCACACTCCCCCCAACTCAGTCTCTCACACTCACCCCCCGCCCACACAGTCTCTCACACTCCCCCCACCCCCACACACTCAGTCTCTCACACTCCCCCCCAACTCAGTCTCTCACACTCACCCCCCGCCCACACAGTCTCTCACACTCCCCCAACCCCCACACACTCAGTCTCTCACATTCCCCCTCCACACACTCAGTCTCTCACAATCCCCCCCACACACTCAGTCTCTCTCACTCCCTCCTCTCACACTCAGTCTCTCTCACTCCCCCCCCACACACTCAGTCTCTCACACTCCCCCCCAACTCAGACTCTCACACTCACCCCCCGCCCACACAGTCTCTCACAGTCCCCCTACCCCCACACACTCAGTCTCCCACAATCTCCCCCACACACTCAGTCTCTCACACTCCACCCCCTCACACTCAGTCTCTCTCACTCCCCCCCCACACACTCAGTCTCTCACACTCCCCCCCAACACACTCAGTCTGTCACACGCCCCCCCCACTTAGTCTCTCACACTCCCCCCCACACACTCAGTGTCTCACACTCCCCCCCACACACTCAGTCTCTCACACTCCCCCCCACACACTCAGTCTCTCACACTCCCCCCCCCGCACACTCAGTCTCGCACACTGCCCCCCCCCACAATCAGTCTCTCACAATCCCCCCCTACACACTCAGTCTGTCACACTCCCCCCCTACTCAGTCTCTCACACTCCCCCCCAGCACACTCAGTCTCGCACACTCACCCCCACACATTCAGTCTCTCACACTCCCCCCACCCCCACACACTCAGTCTCTCACACTCCCCCCAACTCAGTCTCTCACACTCACCCCCCCGCCCACACAGTCTCTCACACTCCCCCCACCCCCACACACTCAGTCTCTCACACTCCCCCCCAACTCAGTCTCTCACACTCACCCCCCGCCCACACAGTCTCTCACACTCCCCCCACCCCCACACACTCAGTCTCTCACATTCCCCCTCCACACACTCAGTCTCTCACAATCCCCCCCACACACTCAGTCTCTCTCACTCCGTCCTCTCACACTCAGTCTCTCTCACTCCCCCCCCCACACACTCAGTCTCTCACACTCCCCCCCAACTCAGACTCTCACACTCACCCCCCGCCCACACAGTCTCTCACAGTCCCCCCACCCCCACACACTCAGTCTCTCACACTCCACCCCCTCACACTCAGTCTCTCTCACTCCCCCCCCACACACTCAGTCTCTCACACTCCCCCCGACCACACACTCAGTCTCTCGCATTCGCCCCCCCCCACACGCACAGTCTCTCTCACTCCACCCCCCAACACACTCAGTCTCTCACACTACCACCCCCCCACACACTCAGTCTCTCACACTCCCCCCCCAACACACTGTGTCTCGCACACTCACCCCCCCAACACACTCAGTCTCTCACACTCCCCCCTCAACTCAGTCTCTCACACTCACCCCCCGCCCACACACTCAGTCTCTCACACTCGCCCCCCCCAACACAATCAGTCTCTCACTTTCCCCCCACACACTCAGTCTCTTACAATCCCCCCCCACACACTCAGTCTCTCACACACCCCCCCACACTCAGTCTCTCACACTCCCCCTCCCGCACAATCAGTCTCGCACACTGCCCCCCCCACAATCAGTCTCTCACAATCACCCCCTACACACTCAGTCTGTCACACTTCCCCCTACTCAGTCTCTCACACTCCCCCCTACACACTCAGTCTCTCACACTCCCCCCCAGCACACTCAGTCTCGCACACTCACCCCCCCACACACTCAGTCTCTCACACTCCCCCCCCCAAATGAGTCTTTCACACTCACCCCCCGCCCACACAGTCTCTCACACTCCCCCCACCCCCACACACTCAGTCTCTCACACTCCCCCCCAACTCAGTCTCTCACACTCACCCCCCGCCCACACAGTCTCTCACACTCCCCCCACCCCCACACACTCAGTCTCTCACATTCCCCCCCCACACACTCAGTCTCTCACAATCCCCCCCACACACTCAGTCTCTCACACTCCCCCTCCCGCACACTCAGTCTCGCACACTGCCCCCCCCCACAATCAGTCTATCACAATCCCCCCCTACACACTCAGTCTGTCACACTTCCCCCTACTCAGTCTCTCACACTCCCCCCCACACACTCAGTCTCTCACACTCCCCCCCAGCACACTCAGTCTCGCACACTCACACCCCCACACACTCAGTGTCTCGCACTCGCACCTCCACACACTCAGTCTCTCACACTCCCACCCCACACGCAGTCTATCACACTGGCCCCCCACACACATTCAGTCTCTCACACTCCCCCCCACACACACTCAGACTCTCACAACCTCCCCCACACACTCAGTCTCGCACACTACCCTCCCCACACTCAGTCTCTCACACTGCCCCCCAGCACACTCAGTCTCGCACACTCACCCCCCCACACACTCAGTCTCTCACACTCCCCCCCAACTCAGTCTCTCACACTCACCCCCCACCCACACAGTCTCTCACAGTCCCCCCACCCCCACACACTCAGTCTCCCACAATCCCCCCCACACACTCAGTCTCTCACACTCCACCCCCTCACACTCAGTCTCTCTCACTCCCCCCCAAACACTCAGTCTCTCACAATCCCCCCCCACACACTCAGTCTCTCACACTCCACCCCCTCACACTCAGTCTCTCTCACTCCCCCCCCACACACTCAGTCTCTCACGCTCCCCCCGACCACACACTCAGTCTCTCGCATTCGCCCCCCCCCACACGCTCAGTCTCTCTCACTCCACCCCCCAACACACAGTCTCTCACACTACCACCCCCCCACACACTCAGTCTCTCACACTCACCCCCCCCACACACTGAGTCTTGCACACTCACCCCCCCACACACTCAGTCTCTCACACTACCACCCTCCCACACACTCATTCTCTCACACTCACCCCCCCACACACTGAGTCTTGCACACTCACCCCCCCTACACACTCAGTCTCTCACACTACCACCCCCCAACACACTCAGTCTCTCACACTCACCCCCCCCACACACTCAGTCTCTCACACTCCCCCCCAACACACTCAATCTGTCACACGCCCCCCCCACTTAGTCTCTCACACTCCCCCCCACACACTCAGTGTCTCACACTCCCCCCCCCGCACACTCAGTCTCGCACACTGCCCCCCCCCAAAATCAGTCTCTCACAATCCCCCCCTACACACTCAGTCTGTCACACTTCCCCCCTACTCAGTCTCTCAAACTCCCCCCCACACACTCAGTCTCTCACACTCCCCCCCAGCACACTCAGTCTCGCACACTCACCCCCCCACACACTCAGTCTCTCACACTCCCCCCCCAAATGAGTCTTTCACACTCACCCCCCGCCCACACAGTCTCTCACACTCCCCCCACCCCCACACACTCAGTCTCTCACACTCCCCCCCAACTCAGTCTCTCACACTCACCCCCCGCCCACACAGTCTCTCACACTCCCCCCACCCCCACACACTCAGTCTCTCACATTCCCCCCCCACACACTCAGTCTCTCACAATCCCTCCCACACACTCAGTCTCTCACACTCCCCCTCCCGCACACTCAGTCTCGCACACTGCCCCCCCCACAATCAGTCTATCACAATCCCCCCCTACACACTCAGTCTGTCACACTCCCCCCGAACTCAGTCTCTCACACTCACCCCCCGCCCACACAGTCTCTCACACTCCCCCCACCCCCACACACTCAGTCTCTCACATTCCCCCCACACACACTCAGTCTCTCACAATCCCCCCCACACACTCAGTCTCTCACACTCCCTCCGCTCACACTCAGTCTCTCTCACTCCCCCCCCCACATACTCAGTCTCTCACACTCCCCCCCCCACACACTCAGTCTCTCGCATTCGCCCCCCCTTCGCACGCTTTGTCTTTCTCACTCCACCCCCCAACACACTCAGTCTCTCACACTACCACCCCCCCACACACTCAGTCTCGCACACTACCCCCCCCACACTCAGTCTCTCACACTGCCCCCAGCACACTCAGTCTCGCACACTCACCCCCCCACACACTCAGTCTCTCACACTCCCCCCCAAATCAGTCTCTCACACTCACCCCCCGCCGACACAGTCTCTCACAGTCCCCCACCCCCACACACTCAGTCTCCCACAATCCCCCCCACACACTCAGTCTCTCACACGCCACCCCCTCACACTCAGTCTCTCTCACTCCCCCCCACACACTCAGTCTCTCACAATGCCCCCCCACACACTCAGTCTCTCACACTCCACCCCCTCACACACAGTCTCTCTCACTCCCCCCCCACACACTCAGTCTCTCACACTCCCCCCGACCACACACTCAGTCTCTCGCATTCGCCCCCCCCCCACACGCTCAGTCTCTCTCACTCCACCCCCCAACACACTCAGTCTCTCACACTACCACCCCCCCACACACTCAGTCTCTCACACTCCCCCCGACCACACACTCAGTCTCTCGCATTATCCCCCCCCCCCACACACTCAGTCTCTCTCACTCCACCCCCCAACACACTCAGTCTCTCACACTACCACCCCCCCCACACACTCAGTCTCTCACACTCACCCCCCCACACACTGAGTCTTGCACACTCACCCCCCCCACACACTCAATCTCTCAAACTCCCCCCTCAACTCAGTCTCTCACACTCACCCCCCCGCCCACACACTCAGTCTCTCACACTCCCCCCCAACACACTCAGTCTCTCACTTTCCCCCCACACACTCAGTCTCTCACACTCCCCCCCTCACACTCAGTCTCTCTCACTCCCCCCCCACACACTCAATCTCTCACAATCCCCCCCAATGCACTCAGTCTCTCGCATTCGCCCCCCCACACGCTCAGTCTCTCTCATTCCACCCCCCAACACACTCAGTCTCTCACACTACCACCCCCACACACTCAGTCTCTCACACTCCACCCCACACACAGTCTCTCACACTCCCCCCACACACACTCAGTCTCTCACACTACCCCCCCACACACTCAGAGTCTCGCACTCGCAGCCCCACACACTCAGTCTCTCACAACTCCCCCCACACACTCAGTCTCTCACACTCCCCCCCACACACTCAGTCTCTCAGAATCCTCCCCCACACACTCAGTCTCTCACACTCCCCCCTCCACACACTCAGAGTCTCGCACTCGCACCCCCACACACTCAGTCTCTCACACTCGCACCCCCACACACTCAGTCTCTCACACTCCCCCCCACACACTCAGTCTCTCACACTCCCCCCACACACACTCAGTCTCTCACACTTTCCCCCCCACACACTCAGAGTCTCGCACTCGCAGCCCCACACACTCAGTCTCTCAAACTCGCACCCCCACACACTCAGTCTCTCACACTCCCCCCCGACACACTCAGTCTCTCACACTACCCCCCACACACAGTCTCTCACAACTCCCCCCACACACTCAGTCTCTCACACTCCCCCCCACACACTCAGTCTCTCACAATCCTCCCCCACACACTCAGTCTCTCACACTCCCCCCCAACACACTCAGTCTCTCACACTCCCCCCCACACACTCAGTCTCTCACACTCCCTCCGCACACACTCAGAGTCTCGCACTCGCACCCCCACACACTCAGTCTCTCACACTACCCCCCCTTCACACTCAATCTCTCTCACTCCTCCACCACAACGCTCAGTCTCTCGCAATCGCCCCCCCACACGCTCAGTCTCTCTCACGCCCCCCCCAGACTCTCAGTCTCTCAAACTCCCCCCCACACACTCAGTCTCTCACACTCGCCCCCCCACACGCTCAGTCTCTCTCACTCCCCCCCACACTCAGTCTCTCACACTGCCCCCTCCACACACATTCAGTCTCTCTCACTCCCCCCCACACACACTCAGTCTCTCACACACCCCCGACACACTCAGTCTCTCACACTCCGCCCCCCCACACACTCAGTCTCTCACACTCCCGCCACACACTCAGTCTCTCTCACATCCCCCCCGACACACTCAGTCTCTCACACTCCACCCCCCCACACACTCAGTCTCTCACACTCCCGCCACACACTCAGTCTCTCTCACATCCCCCCCCACACACTCAGTCTCTCACACTGCCCCCCCCACACACTCAGTCTCTCACACTCCCCCCCACACTCAGTCTCTCACACTCCCCCCCCCACACACTCAGAGTCTCGCAATCGCACCCCCACACACAGTCTCTCACACTCACCCCCAACACACACTCAGTCTATCACACTCTCCCCCCATACTCAGTCTCTCACACTGCCCCCCCACACACTCAGTCTCTCGCACTCGCCCCCCACACGCTCAGTCTCTCTCACTCCACCCCCCACCACACTGAGTCTCTCACACTACCCCCCCCACACACACAGTTCTCACACTACACACCCACACACTCATCTCTCACACTCCCCCCACACGCACACACTCAGTCTCTCACACTCCCCCCCCTTCACACTCAATCTCTCTCAGTCCCCCCCCACACACTCAGTCTCTCACACTCGCCCCCCCACACGCTCAGTCTCTCTCACTCCCCCCCCACACACTCAGTCTCTCACACTCCCCCCCACACACTCAGTCTCTCACACTCGCCCCCCTACACGCTCAGTCTCTCACACTCGCCCCCCCCACATGCTCAGTCTCTCTCACTCTCCCCCAACACACTCAGTCTCTCACACTCCCCCCCACACACTCAGTCTCTCACACTCCCCCCAGCACACTCAGTTTCGCACACTCACCCCCCCACACACTCAGTCTCTCACACTCACCCCCCGCCCACACAGTCTCTCACACTCCCCCCACCACCACACACTCAGTCTCTCACATTCCCCCCACACAAACTCAGTCTCTCACAATCCCTCCCCCACACACTCAGTCTCTCACACTCCCCCCCCTCACACTCAGTCTCTCTCACAATCCCCCCCACACACTCAGTCTCTCACATTCCCCCCCAAACGCACTGAGTCTCTCACACTCCCCCCCCACACACTCAGTCTCTCACACTCCCCACCCTACACACTCAGTCTCTCACACTCGCACCCCCACACACTCAGCCTCTCTCACAATCCGCCCCCCCACACACTCAGTCTCTCACACTCCCCCCCACACACTCAGTCTCTCACACTCCCCCCTACACACTCAGTCTCTCGCACTCGCACCCCCACACACTCAGTCTCTCACACTCCTCCCCCCACACTAATTCTCTCACACTGACCCCCCACACACATTCAGTCTCTCACACTCCCCCCACACACACACTCTGTCTCTCACAACCCCCCCCAACACACTCAGTCTCTCTCACTCCTCCACCACACGCTCAGTCTCTCGCACTCGCCCCCCCACACGCTCAGTCTTTCTCACTCCCCCCCCACACACTCAGTCTCTCACACTCACCCCCCCACACGCTCAGTCTCTCACACTCGCCCCCCCACATGCTCAGTCTCTCTCACTCTCCCCCAACACACTCACTCTCTCACACTCTCCCCCTACACTCAGTCTCTCACACTCCCCCCCCTCACACTCAGTCTCTCTCACAATCCCCCCCACACACTCAGTCTCTCACATTCCCCCCCAAACACACTGAGTCTCTCACACTCCCCCCCCACACACTCAGTCTCTCACACTCCCCACCCTACACACTCAGTCTCTCGCACAATCCGCCCCCCCACACACTCAGTCTCTCTCACAATTCGCCCCCCCACACGCTCAGTCTCTCATACTCCCCCCCAACACACTCACTCTCTCACACTCCCCCCTACACACTCAGTCTCTCGCACTCGCACCCTCACACACTCAGTCTCTCACACTCCCACCCCCCACACTCAGTCTCTCACACTGTCCCCCCCACACACATTCAGTCTCTCTCACTGCCCCCCACACACACTCTGTCTCTCACAACCCCCCCAAACACTCAGTCTCTCACACTCCCCCCCACACACTCGATCTCTCACACTCGTCCCCCCACACGCTCAGTCTCTCACACACGCAACCCCACATGCTGAGTCTCTCACACTCTCCCCCCACACTCAGTCTCTCACACTGACCCCCCATACGCTCAGTCTCTCGTATTCGCCACCCCACACGCTCAGTCTCTCTCACTCCCCCACCACACACACTCAGTCTCTCTCACTCCCCCACCACACACACTCAGTCTCTCTCACTCACCCCACACACTCAGTCTCTGACACTCCCCCCCACACACTCAGTCTCTCACACTCCCTCCCCCAACACACTCAGTCTCTCACACTCCCCCCACACACACTCAGTCTCTCACAACACCCCCCACACACACTCAGTCTCTCACACTCCCCCCACACACACTCAGTCTCTCAAAACACCCCCCACACACACTCAGTCTCTCACACTCCCCCCACACACACTCAGTCTCTCACACTCCCCCCTACACACTCAGTCTCTCACACTCCCCCCACACACACTCAGTCTCTCACACTCACCCCCCGCCGACACAGTCTCTCACAGTCCCCCACCCCCACACACTCAGTCTCCCACAATCCCCCCCACACACTCAGTCTCTCACACGCCACCCCCCTCACACTCAGTCTCTCTCACTCCCCCCCACACACTCAGTCTCTCACAATGCCCCCCCACACACTCAGTCTCTCACACTCCACCCCCTCACACACAGTCTCTCTCACTCCCCCCCCACACACTCAGTCTCTCACACTCCCCCCGACCACACACTCAGTCTCTCGCATTCGCCCCCCCCCACACACTCAGTCTCTCTCACTCCACCCCCCAACACACTCAGTCTCTCACACTACCACCCCCCCACACACTCAGTCTCTCACACTCCCCCCGACCACACACTCAGTCTCTCGCATTCGCCCCCCCCCACACACTCAGTCTCTCTCACTCCACCCCCCAACACACTCAGTCTCTCACACTACCACCCCCCCACACACTCAGTCTCTCACACTCACCCCCCCACACACTGAGTCTTGCACACTCACCCCCCCACACGCTCAGTCTCTCACACTCCCCCCTCAACTCAGTCTCTCACACTCACCCCCCGCCCACACACTCAGTCTCTCACACTCCCCCCCAACACACTCAGTCTCTCACTTTCCCCCCACACACTCAGTCTCTCACACTCCCCCCCTCACACTCAGTCTCTCTCACTCCCTCCCCACACACTCAGTCTCTCACAAGCCCCCCCAATACACTCAGTCTCTCGCATTCGCCCCCCCACACGCTCAGTCTCTCTCACTCCACCCCCCAACACACTCAGTCTCTCACACTACCACCCCCACACACTCAGTCTCTCACACTCCACCCCACACACAGTCTCTCACACTCCCCCCACACACACTCAGTCTCTCACACTACCCCCCCACACACTCAGAGTCTCGCACTCGCAGCCCCACACACTCAGTCTCTCACAACTCCCCCCACACACTCAGTCTCTCACACTCCCCCCCACACACTCAGTCTCTCAGAATCCTCCCCCACACACTCAGTCTCTCACACTCCCCCCTCCACACACTCAGAGTCTCGCACTCGCACCCCCACACACTCAGTCTCTCACACTCGCACCCCCACACACTCAGTCTCTCACACTCCCCCCCACACACTCAGTCTCTCACACTCCCCCCACACACACTCAGTCTCTCACACTTTCCCCCCCACACACTCAGAGTCTCGCACTCGCAGCCCCACACACTCAGTCTCTCAAACTCGCACCCCCACACACTCAGTCTCTCACACTCCCCCCCGACACACTCAGTCTCTCACACTACCCCCCACACACAGTCTCTCACAACTCCCCCCACACACTCAGTCTCTCACACTCCCCCCCACACACTCAGTCTCTCACAATCCTCCCCCACACACTCAGTCTCTCACACTCCCCCCCAACACACTCAGTCTCTCACACTCCCCCCCACACACTCAGTCTCTCACACTCCCTCCGCACACACTCAGAGTCTCGCACTCGCACCCCCACACACTCAGTCTCTCACACTACCCCCCTTCACACTCAATCTCTCTCACTCCTCCACCACACGCTCAGTCTCTCGCAATCGCCCCCCCACACGCTCAGTCTCTCTCACGCCCCCCCCAGACTCTCAGTCTCTCAAACTCCCCCCCACACACTCAGTCTCTCACACTCGCCCCCCCACACGCTCAGTCTCTCTCACTCCCCCCCACACTCAGTCTCTCACACTGCCCCCTCCACACACATTCAGTCTCTCTCACTCCCCCCCACACACACTCAGTCTCTCACACACCCCCGACACACTCAGTCTCTCACACTCCGCCCCCCCACACACTCAGTCTCTCACACTCCCGCCACACACTCAGTCTCTCTCACATCCCCCCCGACACACTCAGTCTCTCACACTCCACCCCCCCACACACTCAGTCTCTCACACTCCCGCCACACACTCAGTCTCTCTCACATCCCCCCCCACACACTCAGTCTCTCACACTGCCCCCCCCACACACTCAGTCTCTCACACTCCCCCCCACACTCAGTCTCTCACACTCCCCCCCCCACACACTCAGAGTCTCGCAATCGCACCCCCACACACAGTCTCTCACACTCACCCCCAACACACACTCAGTCTATCACACTCTCCCCCCATACTCAGTCTCTCACACTGCCCCCCCACACACTCAGTCTCTCGCACTCGCCCCCCACACGCTCAGTCTCTCTCACTCCACCCCCCACCACACTGAGTCTCTCACACTACCCCCCCACACACACAGTTCTCACACTACACACCCACACACTCATCTCTCACACTCCCCCCACACGCACACACTCAGTCTCTCACACTCCCCCCCCTTCACACTCAATCTCTCTCAGTCCCCCCCCACACACTCAGTCTCTCACACTCGCCCCCCCACACGCTCAGTCTCTCTCACTCCCCCCCCACACACTCAGTCTCTCACACTCCCCCCCACACACTCAGTCTCTCACACTCGCCCCCCTACACGCTCAGTCTCTCACACTCGCCCCCCCCCACATGCTCAGTCTCTCTCACTCTCCCCCAACACACTCAGTCTCTCACACTCCCCCCCACACACTCAGTCTCTCACACTCCCCCCAGCACACTCAGTTTCGCACACTCACCCCCCCACACACTCAGTCTCTCACACTCACCCCCCGCCCACACAGTCTCTCACACTCCCCCCACCACCACACACTCAGTCTCTCACATTCCCCCCACACAAACTCAGTCTCTCACAATCCCTCCCCCACACACTCAGTCTCTCACACTCCCCCCCCTCACACTCAGTCTCTCTCACAATCCCCCCCACACACTCAGTCTCTCACATTCCCCCCCAAACGCACTGAGTCTCTCACACTCCCCCCCCACACACTCAGTCTCTCACACTCCCCACCCTACACACTCAGTCTCTCACACTCGCACCCCCACACACTCAGCCTCTCTCACAATCCGCCCCCCCACACACTCAGTCTCTCACACTCCCCCCCACACACTCAGTCTCTCACACTCCCCCCTACACACTCAGTCTCTCGCACTCGCACCCCCACACACTCAGTCTCTCACACTCCTCCCCCCACACTAATTCTCTCACACTGACCCCCCACACACATTCAGTCTCTCACACTCCCCCCACACACACACTCTGTCTCTCACAACCCCCCCCAACACACTCAGTCTCTCTCACTCCTCCACCACACGCTCAGTCTCTCGCACTCGCCCCCCCACACGCTCAGTCTTTCTCACTCCCCCCCCACACACTCAGTCTCTCACACTCACCCCCCCACACGCTCAGTCTCTCACACTCGCCCCCCCACATGCTCAGTCTCTCTCACTCTCCCCCAACACACTCACTCTCTCACACTCTCCCCCTACACTCAGTCTCTCACACTCCCCCCCCTCACACTCAGTCTCTCTCACAATCCCCCCCACACACTCAGTCTCTCACATTCCCCCCCAAACACACTGAGTCTCTCACACTCCCCCCCCACACACTCAGTCTCTCACACTCCCCACCCTACACACTCAGTCTCTCGCACAATCCGCCCCCCCACACACTCAGTCTCTCTCACAATTCGCCCCCCCACACGCTCAGTCTCTCATACTCCCCCCCAACACACTCACTCTCTCACACTCCCCCCTACACACTCAGTCTCTCGCACTCGCACCCTCACACACTCAGTCTCTCACACTCCCACCCCCCATACTCAGTCTCTCACACTGTCCCCCCCACACACATTCAGTCTCTCTCACTGCCCCCCACACACACTCTGTCTCTCACAACCCCCCCAAACACTCAGTCTCTCACACTCCCCCCCACACACTCGATCTCTCACACTCGTCCCCCCACACGCTCAGTCTCTCACACACGCAACCCCACATGCTGAGTCTCTCACACTCTCCCCCCACACTCAGTCTCTCACACTGACCCCCCATACGCTCAGTCTCTCGTATTCGCCACCCCACACGCTCAGTCTCTCTCACTCCCCCACCACACACACTCAGTCTCTCTCACTCCCCCACCACACACACTCAGTCTCTCTCACTCACCCCACACACTCAGTCTCTGACACTCCCCCCCACACACTCAGTCTCTCACACTCCCTCCCCCAACACACTCAGTCTCTCACACTCCCCCCACACACACTCAGTCTCTCACAACACCCCCCACACACACTCAGTCTCTCACACTCCCCCCACACACACTCAGTCTCTCAAAACACCCCCCACACACACTCAGTCTCTCACACTCCCCCCACACACACTCAGTCTCTCACACTCCCCCCTACACACTCAGTCTCTCACACTCCCCCCACACACACTCAGTCTCTCACACTCCCCCCTACACACTCAGTCTCTCACACTCCCCCCACACACACTCAGTCTCTCACAACACCCCCCACACACACTCAGTCTCTCACACTCACCCCACACACACTCAGTCTCTCACAATCCCCCCACACACTCAATCTCTCACACTCCCCCCCACACACTCAGTCTCTCACAATCCCCCCACACACTCAGTCTCTCACACTCCCCCCCACACACTCAGTCTCTCACACTCCCCCCCCACACACTCAGTCTCTCTCACTCCCCCCCACATGCTCAGTCTCTCGCACTCGCCCCCCCCACACGCTCAGTCTCTCTCACTACCCCCCCACACACTCAGTCTCTCACACTACCCCCCCCACACACTCAGTCTCTAACACTGCCCCCCCCACACACATTCAGTCTCTCTTACTCCCCCCACACACACTCAGTCTCTCACAACCCCCCCAAACACTCAGTCTCTCGCACTCGCCCCCCCACACACTCAGTCTCTCACACTCCCCCCCAAACTCAGTCTCTCACACTGCCCGCCTCACACACACTCAGTCTCTCTCACTCCCCCCCCCACACACTCAGTCTCGCACACTGCCCCCCCCACAGTCAGTCTCTCACACTCCCCCCCAGCACACTCAGTCTCACATACTCACCCCCCCCCACACACTCAGTCTCTCACACTCACCCCCCACCCACACAGTCTCTCACACTCCCCCCACCCCCACACACTCAGTCTCTCACATTCCCCCCACACACACTCAGTCTCTCACAATCCCCCCCACACACTCAGTCTCTCACACTCCCTCCGCTCACACTCAGTCTCTCTCACTCCCCCCCACACACTCTGTCTCTCACACTCCCCCCCAACACACTCAGTCTCTCGCATTCGCCCCCCCACACGCTCAGTCTTTCTCACTCCACCCCCCAACACACTCAGTCTCTCACACTACCACCCCCCCACACACTCAGTCTCTCACACTCCCCCCCCAACACACTGAGTCTCGCACACTCACCCCCCCCCACACACTCAGTCTCTCACACTCCCCCCACACACTCAGTCTCTCACACTCCCCCCCCAACACACTCAGTCTCTCACGCTCCCCCCACACACACTCAGTCTCTCACACTCCCCCCTACACACTCAGTCTCTCGCACTCGCACCCCCACACACTCAGTCTCTCACACTCCCCCCCCCACACGCAGTCTCTCACACTGCCCCCCCACACACATTCAGTCTCTCTCACTGCCCCCCCCACACACTCAGTCTCTCACACTCACCCCCCACCCACACAGTCTCTCACACTCCCCCCACCCCCACACACTCAGTCTCTCACATTCCCCCCACACACACTCAGTCTCTCACAATCCCCCCCACACACTCAGTCTCTCACACTCCCTCCGCTCACACTCAGTCTCTCTCACTCCCCCCCACACACTCTGTCTCTCACACTCCCCCCCAACACACTCAGTCTCTCGCATTCGCCCCCCCACACGCTCAGTCTTTCTCACTCCACCCCCCAACACACTCAGTCTCTCACACTACCACCCCCCCACACACTCAGTCTCTCACACTCCCCCCCCAACACACTGAGTCTCGCACACTCACCCCCCCCCACACACTCAGTCTCTCACACTCCCCCCACACACTCAGTCTCTCACACTCCCCCCCCAACACACTCAGTCTCTCACGCTCCCCCCACACACACTCAGTCTCTCACACTCCCCCCTACACACTCAGTCTCTCGCACTCGCACCCCCACACACTCAGTCTCTCACACTCCCCCCCCCACACGCAGTCTCTCACACTGCCCCCCCACACACATTCAGTCTCTCTCACTGCCCCCCACACACACTCAGTCTCTCACACTCCCTCCCCCAACACACTCAGTCTCTCACACTCCCCCCAACACACTCAGTCTCTCACACTCCCCCCCCACACACTCAGTCTCTCACACTCCCCCCACACACACTCAGTCTCTCACAACACCCCCCACACACACTCAGTCTCTCACACTCCCCCCACACACACTCAGTCTCTCACACTCCCCCCACACACACTCAGTCTCTCACACTCCCCCCACACACACTCAGTCTCTCACACTCCCCCCACACACACTCAGTCTCTCACACTCCCCCCACACACACTCAGTCTCTCACAACACCCCCCACACACTCAGTCTCTCTCACTCCCCCCCACACGCTCAGTCTCTTGCACTCGCCCCGCCCACATGCTCAGTCTCTCTCACTACCCCCCCACACACTCAGTCTCTCACACTACCCCCCCCACACACTCAGTCTCTAACACTGCCCCCCCCACACACATTCAGTCTCTCTTACTCCCCCCCACACACACTCAGTCTCTCATGCACCCCCGACACACTCAGTCTCTCACACTCCGCCCCCCCACACACTCAGTCTCTCGCACTCGCCCCCCCACACACTCAGTCTCTCACACTCCCCCCCAAACTCAGTCTCTCACACTGCCCCCATACACTCAGTCTCTCACACTCGCCCCCCACCACACTCAGTCTCTCACACTACCCCCCCCCCACACACTCAGTTCTCACACTACCCCCCCCACACACTCATCTCTCACACTACCCCCCACACACTCAGTCTCTCACACTCCCCCCTACACACTCAGTCTCTCGCACTCGCACCTCCACACACTCAGTCTCTCACACTCCCCCCCCACACGCAGTCTCTCACACTGTCCCCCCCACACATATTCAGTCTCTCTCACTCCCCCCCACACACACTCAGTCTCTCACACTGCCCCCCCACACATATTCAGTTTCTCACACTCCCCCCCGACACACTCAGTCTCTCACACTCCCCCCCAACACACTCAGTCTGTCACACTCCCCCCCCACTCAGTCTCTCACACTCCCCCCCACACACTCAGTCTCTCACACTCCCCCCCACACACTCAGTGTCTCACACTCCCCCCCCACACTCTCAGTCTCGCACACTACTCCCCCCACACTCTGTCTGTCACACTCCCCCCCCACTCAGTCTCTCACACTCCCCCCCACACTCAGTCTCTCACACTCCCCCCCCCACACACTCAGTCTCGCACACTGCCCCCCCCACAGTCATTCTCTCACACTCCCCCCCAGCACACTCAGTCTCGCACACTCAGCCCCCCACACACTCAGTCTCTCACACTCCCCCCCAACTCAGTCTCTCACACTCACCCCCCGCCCACACAGTCTCTCACACTCACCCCACCCCCACACACTCAGTCTCTCACATTCCCCCCACACACACTCAGTCTCTCACAATCCCCCCCCCCACACTCAGTCTCTCACACTGTCCCCCCCACACACATTCAGTCTCTCTCACTGCCCCCCACACACACTCTGTCTCTCACAACCCCCCCAAACACTCAGTCTCTCACACTCCCCCCCACACACTCGATCTCTCACACTCGCCCCCCCACACGCTCAGTCTCTCACACTCTCCCCCCACACTCAGTCTCTCACACACGCAACCCCACATGCTGAGTCTCTCACACTCTCCCCCCACACTCAGTCTCTCACACTGACCCCCCATACGCTCAGTCTCTCGTATTCGCCACCCCACACGCTCAGTCTCTCTCACTCCCCCACCACACACACTCAGTCTCTCTCACTCACCCCACACACTCAGTCTCTGACACTCCGCCCAACACACTCAGTCTCTCACACTCCCTCCCCCAACACACTCAGTCTCTCACACTCCACCCAACACACTCAGTCTCTCACACACCCCCCCCACACACTCAGTCTCTCACACTCCCCCCACACACACTCAGTCTCTCACACTCCCCCCACACACACTCAGTCTCTCACAACACCCCCCACACACTCAGTCTCTCACACTCCCCCCCACACACTCAGTCTCTCACAATCCCCCCACACACACTCAGTCTCTCACAACCCCCCCCACACACTCAGGCTCTCTCACTCCCCCCCACACGCTCAGTCTCTCGCACTCGCCCCCCCCACACGCTCAGTCTCTCTCACTACCCCCCCACACACTCAGTCTCTCACACTACCCCCCCCACACACTCAGTCTCTAACACTGCCCCCCCCACACACATTCAGTCTCTCTTACTCCCCCCCACACACACTCAGTCTCTCATGCACTCCCGACACACTCAGTCTCTCACACTCCGCCCCCCCACACACTCAGTCTCTCGCACTCGCCCCCCCACACACTCAGTCTCTCACACTCCCCCCCCACACACTCAGTCTCTCGCACTCGCACCTCCACACACTCAGTCTCTCACACTCCCCCCCCCACACGCAGTCTCTCACACTGCCCCCCCACACACATTCAGTCTCTCTCACTCCCCCCCACACACACTCAGTCTCTCACAAACCCCCCCGACACACTCAGTCTCTCACACTCCCCCCCCACACACTCAGTCTCTCACACTCTCCGCACACACACTCAGACTCTCACAACCTCCCCCACACACTCAGTCTCTCACACTCCCCCCCGACACACTCAGTCTCTCACACTCCCCCCCAACACACTCAGTCTGTCACACTCCCCCCCCACTCAGTCTCTCACACTCCCCCCCACACACTCAGTGTCTCACACGCTCCCCCCACACACTCAGTCTCGCACACTACTCCCCCCACACTCTGTCTGTCACACTCCCCCCCCACTCAGTCTCTCACACTCCCCCCCACACACTCAGTCTCGCACACTCCCCCCCCACACACTCAGTCTCGCACACTCCCCCCCCACACACTCAGTCTCGCACACTGCCCCCCCCACAGTCAGTCTCTCACACTCCCCCCCAGCACACTCAGTCTCGCACACTCACCCCCCCCCACACACTCAGTCTCTCACACTCACCCCCCACCCACACAGTCTCTCACACTCCCCCCACCCCCACACACTCAGTCTCTCACATTCCCCCCACACACACTCAGTCTCTCACAATCCCCCCCACACACTCAGTCTCTCACACTCCCTCCGCTCACACTCAGTCTCTCTCACTCCCCCCCCCACACACTCTGTCTCTCACACTCCCCCCCCAACACACACAGTCTCTCGCATTCGCCCCCCCACACGCTCAGTCTTTCTCACTCCACCCCCCCAACACACTCAGTCTCTCACACTACCACCCCCCCACACACTCAGTCTCTCACACTCCCCCCCCAACACACTGAGTCTCGCACACTCACCCCCCCCACACACTCAGTCTCTCACACTCCCCCCACACACTCAGTCTCTCACACTCCCCCCCCAACACACTCAGTCTCTCACGCTCCCCCCACACACACTCAGTCTCTCACACTCCCCCCTACACACTCAGTCTCTCGCACTCGCACCCCCACACACTCAGTCTCTCACACTCCCCCCCCCACACGCAGTCTCTCACACTGCCCCCCCACACACATTCAGTCTCTCTCACTGCCCCCCACACACACTCAGTCTCTCACACTCCCTCCCCCAACACACTCAGTCTCTCACACTCCCCCCAACACACTCAGTCTCTCACACTCCCCCCCCACACACTCAGTCTCTCACAACACCCCCCACACACACTCAGTCTCTCACACTCCCCCCACACACACTCAGTCTCTCACACTCCCCCCACACACACTCAGTCTCTCACACTCCCCCCACACACACTCAGTCTCTCACACTCCCCCCACACACACTCAGTCTCTCACACTCCCCCCACACACACTCAGTCTCTCACACTCCCCCCACACACACTCAGTCTCTCACACTCCCCCCTCACACACTCAGTCTCTCTCACTCCCCCCCACACGCTCAGTCTCTTGCACTCGCCCCCCCCACACGCTCAGTCTCTCTCACTACCCCCCCACACACTCAGTCTCTCACACTACCCCCCCCACACACTCAGTCTCTAACACTGCCCCCCCCACACACATTCAGTCTCTCTTACTCCCCCCCACACACACTCAGTCTCTCATGCACCCCCGACACACTCAGTCTCTCACACTCCGCCCCCCCACACACTCAGTCTCTCGCACTCGCCCCCCCACACACTCAGTCTCTCACACTCCCCCCCAAACTCAGTCTCTCACACTGCCCCCATACACTCAGTCTCTCACACTCGCCCCCCACCACACTCAGTCTCTCACACTACCCCCCCCACACACTCAGTTCTCACACTACCCCCCCCACACACTCATCTCTCACACTACCCCCCACACACTCAGTCTCTCACACTCCCCCCTACACACTCAGTCTCTCGCACTCGCACCTCCATACACTCAGTCTCTCACACTCCCCCCCCCACACGCAGTCTCTCACACTGCCCCCCCACACACATTCAGTCTCTCTCACGCCCCCCCACACACACTCAGTCTCTCACACACCCCCCGACACACTCAGTCTCTCACACTCCCCCCCCACACACTCAGTCTCTCACACTCTCCGCACACACACTCAGACTCTCACAACCTCCCCCACACACTCAGTCTCTCACACTCCCCCCGCGACACACTCAGTCCCTCACACTCCCCCCCAACACACTCAGTCTGTCACACTCCCCCCCCACACACTCAGTCTCGCACACTACTCCCCCCACACTCTGTCTGTCACACTCCCCCCCCACTCAGTCTCTCACACTCCCCCCCACACTCAGTCTCTCACACTCCCCCCCCACACACTCAGTCTCGCACACTCCCCCCCCACACACTCAGTCTCTCACACTGCCCCCCCCACAGTCAGTCTCTCACACTCCCCCCCAGCACACTCAGTCTCGCACACTCACCCCCCCCACACACTCAGTCTCTCACACTCCCCCCCAACTCAGTCTCTCACACTCACCCCCCGCCCACACAGTCTCTCACACTCCCCCCACCCCCACACACTCAGTCTCTCACATTCCCCCCACACACACTCAGTCTCTCACAATCCCCCCCACACACTCAGTCTCTCACACTCCCTCCGCTCACACTCAGTCTCTCTCACTCCCCCCCCACACACTCTGTCTCTCACACTCCCCCCCCAACACACTCAGTCTCTCGCATTCGCCCCCCACACGCTCAGTCTCTCTCACTCCACACCCCAACACACTCAGTCTCTCACACTACCACCCCCCCACACACTCAGTCTCTCACACTCCCCCCCCAACACACTCAGTCTCTCACACTACCACACCCCCCACACACTCAGTCTCTCACACTCCCCCCCCAACACACTGAGTCTCGCACACTCACCCCCCCCCCACACACTCAGTCTCTCACACTTCCCCCTCAACTCAGTCTCTCACACTCACCCCCCGCCCACACACTCAGTGTCTCACACTCCCCCCCAACACACTCAGTCTCTCACAATCCTCCCCCACACACTCAGTCTCTCACACTCCCCCCCGACACACTCAGTCTCTCACGCTCCCCCCACACACACTCAGTCTCTCACACTCCCCCCCCACACACTCAGTCTCTCACACTCCCCCCACACACACTCAGTCTCTCGCACTCCCCCCCCCACACACTCAGAGTCTCGCACTCGCAGCCCCACACACTCAGTCTCTCACACTTGCACCCCCACACACACAGTCTCTCACACTCCCCCCCAACACACTCAGTCTCTCACACTACCCCCACACACTCAGTCTCTCACAACTCCCCCCACACACTCAGTCTCTCACAACTCCCCCCACACACTCAGTCTCTCACACTCCCCCCGCGACACACTCAGTCTCTCACACTCCCCCCCACACACTCAGTCTCTCACACTCCACCCACACACACTCAGTCTCTCACACTCCCCCCCCCACACACTCAGAGTCTCGCACTCGCACCCCCACGCACTCAGTCTCTCACACTTCCCCCCGACACACTCAGTCTCTCACACTCCCCCCCCACACACTCAGTCTCGCACACTCCCCCCCCACACACTCAGTCTCGCACACTGCCCCCCCCACAGTCAGTCTCTCACACTCCCCCCCAGCACACTCAGTCTCGCACACTCACCCCCCCCACACACTCAGTCTCTCACACTCCCCCCAACTCAGTCTCTCACACTCACCCCCCGCCCACACAGTCTCTCACACTCCCCCCACCCCCACACACTCAGTCTCTCACATTCCCCCCACACACACTCAGTCTCTCACAATCCCCCCCACACACTCAGTCTCTCACACTCCCTCTGCTCACACTCAGTCTCTCTCACTCCCCCCCCACACACTCTGTCTCTCACACTCCCCCCCCAACACACTCAGTCTCTCGCATTTGCCCCCCACACGCTCAGTCTCTCTCACTCCACACCCCAACACACTCAGTCTCTCACACTACCACCCCCCCACACACTCAGTCTCTCACACTCCCCCCCCAACACACTCAGTCTCTCACACTACCACACCCCCACACACTCAGTCTCTCACACTCCCCCCCCAACACACTCAGTCTCTCACACTACCACACCCCCACACACTCAGTCTCTCACACTCCCCCCCCAACACACTGAGTCTCGCACACTCACCCCCCCACACACTCAGTCTCTCACACTTCCCCCTCAACTCAGTCTCTCACACTCACCCCCTGCCCACACACTCAGTGTCTCACACTCCCCCCCCAACACACTCAGTCTCTCACAATCCTCCCCCACACACTCAGTCTCTCACACTCCCCCCCGACACACTCAGTCTCTCACGCTCCCCCCACACACACTCAGTCTCTCACACTCCCCCCCCACACACTCAGTCTCTCACACTCCCCCCACACACACTCAGTCTCTCACGCTCCCCCCACACACACTCAGTCTCTCACACTCCCCCCCCACACACTCAGTCTCTCGCACTCCCCCCCCCACACACTCAGAGTCTCGCACTCGCAGCCCCACACACTCAGTCTCTCACACTCGCACCCCCACACACTCAGTCTCTCACACTCCCCCCCAACACACTCAGTCTCTCACACTACCCCCACACACTCAGTCTCTCACAACTCCCCCCACACACTCAGTCTCTCACAACTCCCCCCACACACTCAGTCTCTCACACTCCCCCCGCGACACACTCAGTCTCTCACACTCCCCCCCACACACTCAGTCTCTCACACTCCACCCACACACACTCAGTCTCTCACACTCCCCCCCCCACACACTCAGAGTCTCGCACTCGCACCCCCACGCACTCAGTCTCTCACACTTCCCCCCGACACACTCAGTCTCTCACACTCCCCCCCCACACACTCAGTCTCGCACACTCCCCCCCCACACACTCAGTCTCGCACACTGCCCCCCCCCACAGTCAGTCTCTCACACTCCCCCCCAGCACACTCAGTCTCGCACACTCACCCCCCCCCCACACACTCAGTCTCTCACACTCCCCCCCAACTCAGTCTCTCACACTCACCCCCCGCCCACACAGTCTCTCACACTTCCCCCACCCCCACACACTCAGTCTCTCACATTCCCCCCACACACAGTCTCTCACAATCCCCCCCACACACTCAGTCTCTCACACTCCCTCCGCTCACACTCAGTCTCTCTCACTCCCCCCCCACACACTCTGTCTCTCACACTCCCCCCCCAACACACTCAGTCTCTCGCATTCGCCCCCCACACGCTCAGTCTCTCTCACTCCACACCCCAACACACTCAGTCTCTCACACTACCACCCCCTCCACACACTCAGTCTCTCACACTCCCCCCCCAACACACTCAGTCTCTCACACTACCACACCCCCACACACTCAGTCTCTCACACTCCCCCCCCAACACACTGAGTCTCGCACACTCACCCCCCCAACACACTCAGTCTCTCACACTTCCCCCTCAACTCAGTCTATCACACTCACCCCCCGCCCACACACTCAGTGTCTCACACTCCCCCCCCCAACACACTCAGTCTCTCACAATCCTCCCCCACACACTCAGTCTCTCACACTCCCCCCCGACACACTCAGTCTCTCACACTCCCCCCACACACACTCAGTCTCTCGCACTCCCCCCCCCACACACTCAGAGTCTCGCACTCGCAGCCCCACACACTCAGTCTCTCACACTCGCACCCCCACACACTCAGTCTCTCACACTCCCCCCCAACACACTCAGTCTCTCACACTACCCCCACACACTCAGTCTCTCACAACTCCCCCCACACACTCAGTCTCTCACACTCCCCCCCCGACACACTCAGTCTCTCACACTCCCCCCCACACACTCAGTCTCTCACACTCCCCCCACACACACTCAGTCTCTCACACTCCCCCCCCCACACACTCAGAGTCTCGCACTCGCACCCCCACGCACTCAGTCTCTCACACTTCCCCCCGACACACTCAGTCTCTCACACTCCCCCCCCACACACTCAGTCTCGCACACTCCCCCCCCACACACTCAGTCTCGCACACTGCCCCCCCCACAGTCAGTCTCTCACACTCCCCCCCAGCACACTCAGTCTCGCACACTCACCCCCCCCACACACTCAGTCTCTCACACTCCCCCCCAACTCAGTCTCTCACACTCACCCCCCGCCCACACAGTCTCTCACACTCCCCCCACCCCCACACACTCAGTCTCTCACATTCCCCCCACACACACTCAGTCTCTCACAATCCCCCCCACACACTCAGTCTCTCACACTCCCTCTGCTCACACTCAGTCTCTCTCACTCCCCCCCCACACACTCTGTCTCTCACACTCCCCCCCAACACACTCAGTCTCTCGCATTTGCCCCCCACACGCTCAGTCTCTCTCACTCCACACCCCAACACACTCAGTCTCTCACACTACCACCCCCCCACACACTCAGTCTCTCACACTCCCCCCCCAACACACTCAGTCTCTCACACTACCACACCCCCACACACTCAGTCTCTCACACTCCCCCCCCAACACACTGAGTCTCGCACACTCACCCCCCCACACACTCAGTCTCTCACACTTCCCCCTCAACTCAGTCTCTCACACTCACCCCCCGCCCACACACTCAGTGTCTCACACTCCCCCCCCAACACACTCAGTCTCTCACAATCCTCCCCCACACACTCAGTCTCTCACACTCCCCCCCGACACACTCAGTCTCTCACGCTCCCCCCACACACACTCAGTCTCTCACACTCCCCCCCCACACACTCAGTCTCTCACACTCCCCCCACACACACTCAGTCTCTCACGCTCCCCCCACACACACTCAGTCTCTCACACTCCCCCCCCCACACACTCAGTCTCTCGCACTCCCCCCCCCACACACTCAGAGTCTCGCACTCGCAGCCCCACACACTCAGTCTCTCACACTCGCACCCCCACACACTCAGTCTCTCACACTCCCCCCCAACACACTCAGTCTCTCACACTACCCCCCACACACTCAGTCTCTCACAACTCCCCCCCACACACTCAGTCTCTCACAACTCCCCCCACACACTCAGTCTCTCACACTCCCCCCGCGACACACTCAGTCTCTCACACTCCCCCCCACACACTCAGTCTCTCACACTCCACCCACACACACTCAGTCTCTCACACTCCCCCTCCCCCACACACTCAGAGTCTCGCACTCGCACCCCCACGCACTCAGTCTCTCACACTTCCCCCCGACACACTCAGTCTCTCACACTCCCCCCCCACACACTCAGTCTCGCACACTCCCCCCCCACACACTCAGTCTCGCACACTGCCCCCCCCACAGTCAGTCTCTCACACTCCCCCCCAGCACACTCAGTCTCGCACACTCACCCCCCCCACACACTCAGTCTCTCACACTCCCCCCCAACTCAGTCTCTCACACTCACCCCCCGCCCACACAGTCTCTCACACTTCCCCCACCCCCACACACTCAGTCTCTCACATTCCCCCCACACACACTCAGTCTCTCACAATCCCCCCCACACACTCAGTCTCTCACACTCCCTCCGCTCACACTCAGTCTCTCTCACTCCCCCCCCACACACTCTGTCTCTCACACTCCCCCCCCAACACACTCAGTCTCTCGCATTCGCCCCCCACACGCTCAGTCTCTCTCACTCCACACCCCAACACACTCAGTCTCTCACACTACCACCCCCCCACACACTCAGTCTCTCACACTCCCCCCCAACACACTCAGTCTCTCACACTACCACACCCCCACACACTCAGTCTCTCACACTCCCCCCCCACACACTCAGTCTCGCACACTGCCCCCCCCACAGTCAGTCTCTCACACTCCCCCCCAGCACACTCAGTCTCGCACACTCACCCCCCCCACACACTCAGTCTCTCACACTCCCCCCCAACTCAGTCTCTCACACTCACCCCCCGCCCACACAGTCTCTCACACTCCCCCCACCCCCACACACTCAGTCTCTCACATTCCCCCCACACACACTCAGTCTCTCACAATCCCCCCCACACACTCAGTCTCTCACACTCCCTCTGCTCACACTCAGTCTCTCTCACTCCCCCCCCACACACTCTGTCTCTCACACTCCCCCCCAACACACTCAGTCTCTCGCATTTGCCCCCCACACGCTCAGTCTCTCTCACTCCACACCCCAACACACTCAGTCTCTCACACTACCACCCCCCCACACACTCAGTCTCTCACACTCCCCCCCCAACACACTCAGTCTCTCACACTACCACACCCCCACACACTCAGTCTCTCACACTCCCCCCCCAACACACTGAGTCTCGCACACTCACCCCCCCACACACTCAGTCTCTCACACTTCCCCCTCAACTCAGTCTCTCACACTCACCCCCCGCCCACACACTCAGTGTCTCACACTCCCCCCCCAACACACTCAGTCTCTCACAATCCTCCCCCACACACTCAGTCTCTCACACTCCCCCCCGACACACTCAGTCTCTCACGCTCCCCCCACACACACTCAGTCTCTCACACTCCCCCCCCACACACTCAGTCTCTCACACTCCCCCCACACACACTCAGTCTCTCACGCTCCCCCCACACACACTCAGTCTCTCACACTCCCCCCCCACACACTCAGTCTCTCGCACTCCCCCCCCCACACACTCAGAGTCTCGCACTCGCAGCCCCACACACTCAGTCTCTCACACTCGCACCCCCACACACTCAGTCTCTCACACTCCCCCCCAACACACTCAGTCTCTCACACTACCCCCACACACTCAGTCTCTCACAACTCCCCCCACACACTCAGTCTCTCACAACTCCCCCCACACACTCAGTCTCTCACACTCCCCCCGCGACACACTCAGTCTCTCACACTCCCCCCCACACACTCAGTCTCTCACACTCCACCCACACACACTCAGTCTCTCACACTCCCCCCCCCCACACACTCAGAGTCTCGCACTCGCACCCCCACGCACTCAGTCTCTCACACTTCCCCCCGACACACTCAGTCTCTCACACTCCCCCCCCACACACTCAGTCTCGCACACTCCCCCCCCACACACTCAGTCTCGCACACTGCCCCCCCCACAGTCAGTCTCTCACACTCCCCCCCAGCACACTCAGTCTCGCACACTCACCCCCCCCACACACTCAGTCTCTCACACTCCCCCCCAACTCAGTCTCTCACACTCACCCCCCGCCCACACAGTCTCTCACACTTCCCCCACCCCCACACACTCAGTCTCTCACATTCCCCCCACACACACTCAGTCTCTCACAATCCCCCCCACACACTCAGTCTCTCACACTCCCTCCGCTCACACTCAGTCTCTCTCACTCCCCCCCCACACACTCTGTCTCTCACACTCCCCCCCCAACACACTCAGTCTCTCGCATTCGCCCCCCACACGCTCAGTCTCTCTCACTCCACACCCCAACACACTCAGTCTCTCACACTACCACCCCCCCACACACTCAGTCTCTCACACTCCCCCCCAACACACTCAGTCTCTCACACTACCACACCCCCACACACTCAGTCTCTCACACTCCCCCCCCAACACACTGAGTCTCGCACACTCACCCCCCCCAACACACTCAGTCTCTCACACTTCCCCCTCAACTCAGTCTATCACACTCACCCCCCGCCCACACACTCAGTGTCTCACACTCCCCCCCCCAACACACTCAGTCTCTCACAATCCTCCCCCACACACTCAGTCTCTCACACTCCCCCCACACACACTCAGTCTCTCGCACTCCCCCCCCCACACACTCAGAGTCTCGCACTCGCAGCCCCACACACTCAGTCTCTCACACTCGCACCCCCACACACTCAGTCTCTCACACTCCCCCCCAACACACTCAGTCTCTCACACTACCCCCACACACTCAGTCTCTCACAACTCCCCCCACACACTCAGTCTCTCACAACTCCCCCCACACACTCAGTCTCTCACACTCCCCCCCCCACACACTCAGAGTCTCGCACTCGCACCCCCACGCACTCAGTCTCTCACACTTCCCCCCGACACACTCAGTCTCTCACAACTCCCCCCACACACTCAGTCTCTCACACTCCCCCCCACACACTCAGTCTCTCACAATCCTCCCCCACACACTCAGTCTCTCACAATCCTCCCCCACACACTCAGTCTCTCACACTCCCCCCCTCACAGTCAGTCTCTCTCACTCCCCCCCGACACACTCAGTCTCTCACACTCCCCCCCACACACTCAGTCTCTCACACTCCCTCCCCGACACACTCAGTCTCTCACACTCCCCCCCGACATACTCAGTCTCTCACACTCCCCCCCCGACACACTCAGTATCGCACACGCTCCTCCTCCCCCTCCGACTCAGGGTGGAATCACCCCAGGTTTTCACAAGTGTGGTAGGAGGCAGGAAAAAGGACGTATTACTCGCTGTCCACTACATCCTCTCAAACCCACCTCATTATACATGCATTCCCGGGAAATATGCATTCCGTTGGTGGGCAGCCTTGTCTGCCTGCTGTGCCATCATCTCGCCGCTTCCTCACGCCGGGCACCATATTTAAAGTGCAGCCGCGCGCACAAACCTCAGCGCTTCCAGCCCAGGGCTGCTGTACAGGAGACATGGATTTGAAAAGCAAGAAGACTGCAGCTCTCCGTTTCAGTGACACGTCCCCTGGACGTTTTCTGGACACCATGGAGCCTGCCCCAATGTCCCCAACCCCCCGCAGGAGGCTCATCAGTGTCACCACTCTGGCTTGGGAGGCGATGGCAGTGGTGGTGAGTGCCAACGCTGCACAGAAGAAGTTGGCCATCCAGTGCAGAAAAAGGATGAATGATCTCACCTGTGCCACTGGGGTAAGACAACCATCTCATCATTTTAAACTCACACACTCACAAGCCCATCACACATTCACTGCTACCTCACTCCCTGCCAGCTCAAGGGACATCACCACTCACTCTCTCACACACACCCTCACATCTCCATCTGGCCTCATCTCCTCTAGAGACTGCCTCCTCAGCCCTCACCATCTTGAGGCCACTTGCACAGATCAACACGAGTCCCCAAACACACACTCCTTCCTCAGTACAGCCCTCGCCCTGCAGCCTCTTCCCTTGCCTGAGGCCACTTCTCCCCTTTCCCCAAGCAAGCCCTAGCCCTGCAGCCGTTAAAAAGCCACCTCTGCCTTCCGGCTGATCTGGTAGGTAGAGACCTGCCCGTGAGCCCCCCTAAAAGTGATGTGGCACTGCCGGTGAAGCCTGGCGCTGATGACTGTGGGTGCTGCCCGAAGCAAGGTAGGCAAACAAACCTTGAAGTCCCGAGCGAAGTGCAGCTCACCAGGCTCACGTCGCTTATGTACAGTTGTGAAACAAATCAGTGCGCACTCATGCCAATGTCCTCAGATGCTCCAGCGTGGGGGATGCTTCCAGTGAGCTGGGCTTATAACCATATGGAGATATATTACAATGAAGTTCCTGATGTTCAACGGCAGGAAACACGGCCCGCCATTGACGGGCGGAGCGGATTGTTGCAAACATGTTTGACAGCGTGAAAGCGATTTCTGGCCTTCCCGCCATATTGTCCGCTCATGCCCGCCATGATGCCCAATGCCAGCAGGCATGGAAAATTCCGCCCTCAGTCTCTCGCACCCTCCCCCACACACTCAGGGTGGAATCGTCCGCTCCCATTGGCGGCAGGCATGCTGGGCGCAATTCACTGCCTTTGTTTTAACAGTTGCTAACCCCACCCCCATCCCCAGGCCAGTTTCTGTCACGTAGCCATCAAAGAAGCTTCACTGACATCCTGGGACCATGTGACCCAGTTAAGAAAATAAATGGCTATGGCACTATGACTGCGAAAAGAGCATTTTTAACAGGTGTAACTTGTATGAAGCGACACCTATTAAAGGGTTTTGTTTTCTTTTTATCCTCTACTGCTTTGCACCCCGATCAGCCATTCAGCTCCCTCAGCTTATCTGTCATTCAATTAGACTATGGTTGAACTGCGCCTTGATTCCATTTTCTGCCTTTGATCTGCCTTCTGCCTTCTATCCTTTGATAAAAAACTTATCCAGTGAGAACCTATGGTTGAGTTCACAGTCCCGCAAACTCTGCAGAGAAATGGCACTCAGATAATCGTGATTACTTTGTAGCTCTGTCTGTGACTCATGAGTTCAGCTTTTCCAGAGTGTGGGATCACCCTTTAGAAAAAGTGAGTTTAAAAACTTTAATCCACTTTCAACTTGTTTAGAGGTTAAAAACTGATAGGAATGTATTGAATTCGGCATTCTTTTGGGGAATATGTAGAAAAATTGTCACGTCAAACAACAAATGCTCCTCACGAAAGAGGGGCTTGAACTGAACAATATAAATTTGACATCATTCACTTGCTTTCAAGCTCCATATTTTACATTGAGAAGCGGCATTGTTTAGAATTGAGGTTCTGTGGGAAAAGGAACTGAAGGTATCTTGAGGGCAGATGCTGACAATCACTTGTTTAAAATGGCAGTAATTAAAAGTCAGAACCGTACTTCTTGCTGAGCAGAATGCAAAATATAGCCTGATCTTGAATTTGTGGCTCTCCTTGTACTTTATCACAGCAAGTCCTCATCTCAATGCCTCTCACTCATAGCTACATTCAGCAGCTTTTTTCCTGCTCCATTAATACATACTCATCAGCTTTTCTGACTAAATACTATAAATGTCCTCATTTGTAATCACTTTGTTTTCTCTCTATATATATTTTTTTAAGCATAGATCGACCACATTTAAGCTTCCATCAACACTGAAAATCTTTTGTTACCACATGAGATCTAAATGCGAGAAAAAGTGGACTGTGAAGCTTTAACCATTTTCTAAATTAGCCACCATTAAGAAGCCCTCCAGGCATATGACCAAGTGGCCAGCCAAGTCATATAGCGTGATGATGAGGTGATTAGCTAATCACAAAGAGCCTTACTGTAGCTGCATCCCGTGCTTTATACACAGCCAGCTCTGTTTTGTAATTGCAAATGCAGGCAAAATTCTTTATGAAGACGTTACTTAAGTTTCAGTCAACGAACGCAACTGGTTGGGATGCAGAGCCCTCCGTGAAGGGAATCTGCAAAGGGTTATTTGTTGGAAATGTCTCTTTGAACAATGGGTTTCCTTCTTTTATTAGGGACCTAATCTCACAATTTAGCTTGGGAGGAAAGTATTTGTCTGTATCTTTACATTTTCAGGTTGAAAGGCAGCCAACTCAAATCATTAGTTTAGGCTCTGAAGAGGAGTCCTATTGGACTCGAAATGCTAACTTTGTTTTTCTCTCCACAGATGCTGCCAGACCTGCTGAGTTTTTCCAGCATTCTCTGTTTTTGTTTCAGATTTCCAGTATCTGCAGTATTTTGCTTTTATCATTAGCTTACCTGACTTGCTGAAGGAAATGAAAGCAAAACACTGCAGATGTTGGAAATCTGAAATAAAACAGACTGTTGGAATACTCAGCAGGTCTGACAGCATCTGTTGAGAGAAACAATGGGCAGAATGTTATAGGCAGCTGGCGGGGGAGGGGGCTAAAATTCCCTGGGTGGCCTTCCTGACGCCAACCGCCCTCCTCAACCTGTCCACAATTTTACATGGGGAGGTGAGGCCTAGGGCGGCCCACTCATCCTCACTCTAACTGAGGCCCTTAAGAAGCCTTGGTCACTTAAGGGCCCGTTCCTGCCTGCTATGCAAGCCAGAGGAGTTGAGGGATGGGGGAAGCCAGTAGGGTCACCCTGCTCGGGCCTTGCTTCCATCGCTGGTCCCCTTTCCAGATTGGGCGCCCCCCAAAAGTCTGTCCTCAACCCTGGGTTCCCACCCCACCTGGCCTTGCCATCACAATGCTCACCCCCTCTCCCCACCACTCCCCTTCCCATCCCTGCTAGGTGACCAAGGACTCGCCTCATTGCATGGGCTCTGGCATGCGGCGGTACTGCATGTAGCCCTAGCAGTGTCCACTGCTCCTCCGAGTGGCATGCTGGGACCACAGGCAGGACTCCATCCTGGGTCAGGGACAGAAGTCCTGCTTCTAGCAAATAATGCTCCATGGGAGCAGACTGCCATGATTTTTTTTTTATTCGTTCATGGTATGTGGGCATTGCTGGCAAGGCCAGCATTTATTGCCCATTCCCAATTGCCCTTGAACTGAGTGGCTTAATAGGCCATTTCAGAATGATGCATTTTGGTAGGAAGAACATGGACAGACAATATAAAATAAAGGATGAAATTTTGAAGGGGTTACAGAAGCAGAAAGACCTGGGTGTATATGTGCATAGAGCAATGAATGTGGCAGGACAGGTGGGGAGAGCAGTTAATAAAGCACATTGTATCCTGGGCTTTATTAATAGGGGCATAGAGTACAAGAGCAGGGAGGTTATGCTGAATTTATATAAGACACTGGTTAGACCTCAGCTGGAGTACTGTGTACAGTCTGGGCGTCACGTTATAGGAAGGATGTGAACGCATTGGAGAGAGTGCAGAGAGGTTTACAAGAATGGTCCCAGGGATAAGAAACTTCAGCTATGAGGATAGATTGAAGAGGTTGGGACTGTTCTCCTTGGAGGGAAGGCGGCTAAGAGGAGATTTGATAGAGATGTTCAAAATCATGAGGGGGCTGGACAGAGTAGATAGGGAGAAGCTGTTCCCACTCATAAAAGGAAGATGATCAAGGAAGATCAAGAATGAGAGGGCACAGATTTAAAGTGATTTGCAAAAGAAGCAAATGTGATGTGAGAAAAAACTTTTTCACATGAGTGGTTCGGGTCTGGAATGCACTGCCTGGAAGTGCGGTAGAGGCAGGTGCAACTGAGGCATTCAAGAGGGCATTAGATGATTATTTGAATGGAAACAATGTGCAGTGGTACGGGGAAAAGGCAGGGCAATGGTACTAGGTCACAATGCTCATTTGGAGAGCCGGTGCAGACATGATGGGCCGAATGGCCTCCTTCTTTGCCGTTAAAAGTCAGTGATTCTGTCGGGTCAACAGAAACAAAGTAAAGGTCTATATTTTGCTCAGCACATTTTACTTGGAGCTTTTAGCTGTGAAGATGACATCAGTTGTATCTCTTCCTTTTCTGAATCCACATTGCTGAAAAAATCTACCAGTCCAAGTGTCACATAAAGCGACTGAGCCTCACTCTTGCAAGGTTTTTCCAGCAATAACAAGAGATTCCTCCGTGATTAACAAAAGTAAAATGGCTTCTGTTTCTCTTGTGAAGTGGACAAATGAAGCATCTCCGAACTCTGGGCAAACTTTTCTGAGTACCACAGTTTGAAATAGATTGTTGAGGCTTCTGGCTAAATAGTCACCACTGGATCTGCCTCTCTTGCCTCTCCACTGCTGCCCAGCTGGATGGAACTGCTCTCACCTGGTTCCATTCTTATTTATCTAATCTTAGTCAGAGCATCACCTGCAATGGCTTCCACACCTACTTACACACCATTACCTCTGGTGTCCCCAAGGGGAGCTGTAGAGAGGGAATTCCCGAGCTTGGTAAGCAGGCAACTGAAGGCAAGGCCACCAACGGTGCAGTGATGAAAACTGGGTATTCACAAGAGGCTGTTGTAACTTCCATTGTCCTGTTTGCCATTGAGACTCTGCCAGGCTTGATGTTGATGTTACCCAGGATGAGGAGTTTGTCAATCTTAGATACCAGAGATACTGGGCCGTAACTTCCGAGCTCCACAGAGTCATCTTTTGGGGAAGGGGGACACCTAAAAGAAGGGCTGGGGAATCCCCTTTGGAGGTTCCCAGGTAAGGCTTGCATGCCAACTACACAGAAGTACAAACTTCCCACTGGCAATTATCCCCACTGGGAACCATCCGAAAAATACGATTTAAATCACAAACTTCGGATGGTTCCAACTGGGTTCCATCAATAGTTACCCAGAAAAAATTAGAAGAATTAAAACCACTTCTGACTTCTGGGAAACTATTGTGCAGTCTCAGACCGACATAGCCATACGATTTCCCCCATTCCCTCCAACTCCCCTGGGGTCTCACCCCACTAACTCAACCACCTCGCCACAGGATTCCCCCCATCCCCACTGGGACTCCCCCCTGTCAGGCCCAACTCTCACCCCCACTCCAGGCCCAATCTGATCCGACCCAAAGCCCAATACCCTCTCCCCACCAAAACTCCCTGAGGTCTTACCAAGGTCCTCCCCCCAACTCGCCACCAAGGCCTGACGCCCCCGCTCCTACTCCCTTCCCCAAGCCTGACCACCGCACCCCCCCACCCACCCACCCAACTTCCAACAAGGTGGGGAAAAAAAAAATCAGGCTGGAAATTGGGTATGATGAGGCAATCCAGCGCTGATTGCCGCTCTAAGGAAGTTCAGTCCCAATATGATCTAGATCTTCATAAAACGTGCCTTTGATTTTGTTGTGGTTAGTCATGGTTAGAACATAGGCACTGGTGATGGTGGTAAAACATTCCGCAGGAAATGGCAAATCCTACTGTCATCAGGCAGTCAAACCGATTTCTTTGGGAAAGTTCTCAAGTTGCCTTTGTTGCTGGACATGATGGCAAAGCCGAACCAGCCTTGTGATGTTGTTCTTTGCACCGACCAGTCCAGAACGAGTAAAGTTGGCCCCAGTTCCCTCAGTGGTTCAACTTTCACACATTAAGTTTCACTTGGTGTTGCAATGCTATATCTGTTTAGTCCTCTGGCAATTGCAGCACTTTACTCACCACATCCATCCATGGGTTTTCCCTGGTCAGCCAGGGAACAAATCTACAGGTTACTCTCACTTTTCGTGGGAGCTGATGCAGTTTCCCTGGGTGCAACACAGGTGACTGCTTGGAACTGCAAGTGAGAATTGTGTTAGCAGAGGTCCAAAGATTGGGGATTATCTGAGGGATGAGACATGTCCCCAGTCAGGGGTACTTACTACCCTTTCTACTTAACACCTGTAATATGGTTATCATCTAAAATAGAGTTAAAAGCAATCTGGTCAGTATCTTATGTGAAGCACATTAGCTTTTGTGCAGTAATCCATGTCTCACAGCAGATTCAGTTGGCTGGCCTGGGACATAGGAAAGAATCATTGAAGAGCTTGTTAACAGGTTGGAGAGAGATAGATTACAATATCAAAAGTAATAACGGGAAAAGCCAATTGTTTTTTGGGCACGTTAGTGCACAGCTGTCGGGAGCACTGGGGAGGAGCTATTATTCATTGAGGCTGCTGATGAAAAATCTTGTATAAAAAAAGTCAAACGGAGGAGCTCATGCAATGGCACAAAAGTTGCCATGGTTTGAGCAGAGCAGCTTGAGTACTTGAGGAGTGAGTGTTTAGGCACTTGTGCAGACCATGAGTCTGCTGGCCTTCTGCTTTCCTGCCTGCTCCATTCCTCCAGGCAACAGCAAACCCAGTAATAGCTGCCGTTCACCTTTTAGAATCACCCGCATCACAAAACCCCCACCTCCAGGCTGCGCCTGGTGGACTAACTGGCACCAAACTCGCCTCTGGGCCAATTAGGGGCTTTCCTTTTAAAAATGGTGTGGTATCACTGACACTGACACCAATGCAGGGTAGGGATCTGGAAATGATCCGGCAATTGGGCTCCCGATCTCAGGCTGAAAATCCAGACCATGTTGCCTGATGAGTGAGGAGAGAAATCGGCCAGATTTTTGTTCATGATCACTACACCTAATGTGATGTGAATGTTTGTGAATGTTGGTTAAGGACAGGTTGAAGCATGGCTACCTGGAACAAATACTGAAGAGCGTTTGGCATCCTTAAACTCGACCTCAATGAGAAGAGGTGGGAATAACATTGTGAAAATTTAGTCAAAAATTGAATTGTCCCACATGAGAAAAGGAGCATCAGAGAGTTCTCAGCAACAATGGGAGTGAGGACAAAAGAGACAGACATGCAAATTCTGGCCTTGATACGTTTAATACCAAAAGGTGCAAAGAGCATTGGGAGGTGGTTTGTTGCTCAGCGATTTCCTTTTCTTCTGTGAAATTCATCAACATGTTTTGACACGGGGTGTCTAGTAATCTCTGCTGTAATTAATTTTGGGCATTTTGTTCCACTGTGCAACTGGTTTGTGAGGGTACTCAGGAGCCTGCTAAGTCACCAAGGAAACCATTCCTGTTGTTCATGCTATGTTTTAAATTACATTTGAGGAGGAGCTTAATTCTTTTGCCTTTCAAATATAGGGATAGGCACAGAATGATTCAGGCCGATGTACCTGTTGATTAAAATATTCAGAAAGTGCAGTAATCACCATCCTTTTGTCTCAGGCACATCACATCATTTTCAAGAGGCGCCTGAACACCTTCAAACCTTGAAATGGGAGTGTGGTACTGGGCAGATTACAACAATAATCAATAAGGATGCTTTCACAGTGCAGTTATCCACCTCCATCAGTAGCTGCAGTTAGGGTTTCAGCCAGGCAGTATTTGCACATTGCTCAACTCCCCCTCATCTGGGACTTGAGAATTCCTGCCCAAGAGAGAGCAACACAGAGATCTAGACACACTATGCCCCGAGCTCTCTCTCCCCAGAGCTAGGGTATTTAAATAATCAGGGGAAGAACCCTTGCTCATTTAAATTAAGGTTGAGCAGGTTTGTAAAGGGTCTACTGGAACCCATGCGCTCTTTATAAAAGCAAAATACTGCAGATGCTGGAAATCTAAAATAAAAATAAGAACGCTAGAAATATTCAACAGGTCAGGGCAATATCCCTGGAGAGAAAGAGAGTTATCATTTCGGGTCACATTTCATCAGAACTGAAGGAAAATAGATTTGAAAGAGCTTTTAAGCCAGTAGAAGTGGGGGACGGGGCAGGAAGAACAAAAGGGAAGGTCTGAGATAGGATGCAGGGCGGGAGAGATTAAATAACAAAATATTTCATGATGCAAAAGCCAAAGAGATTGACGGTGGGTATAGTAAACAAACAGATGTTCCAGATGAGGTGTGAATAGCTCCATCTGAATACAACATGAAGGGATAAAGAAAGAAACAAGCTAGCAAAAAAAACTAGAACTAGATGAAGGCAGACGTTATGATATAAAACTGTTGAACTCAATATTGAGTCCATTAGGCTGGAGGGACGAAAGATGAGGTGCTGTTCCTCGAGCTTGTGTTGAGTTTCATTGAAACACTTTAGCAGAGCAAGGACAGAAAGGTCAGAGTGGAAGCAAGATGGAGAATTGAAATAATAAGTGACGGAAAGTTCAGGGCCATGCTTGCAGACTGTACAGAGATGTTCCACAAAGCGGTCCCCCAGTCTACGTTTGGTCTGCTCAGTGTAGAGGAAACCACATCGTGAACAGTGAATCCAGTATACAAAATTGAAAGAAGTAAAGTAAATCGCTACTTCACTTGGATGGAGTGTTTGGGACCTTGGATGGTGAGAAGGGAGGAGGTGAAAGGTCAGGCGTTGCATCACTTGTGCTTGCCTGGAAAGGTGCCTTAGGAAAGGAAAAGGGTGTTAGGGGTGACTGAGGAGTGGACCAGGATGTAACGGAAGGAACAGTCCCTTTGGAATGCTGAGAGGAGCGGGTGAGGGGAAGATGTGTTTGGTGGTGGCATCACACTGGAGCTGGCGAAAGTGGCAGAGGATGATCCTTTGAATACTGAGGCTAGTAGGGTGGAAGGTGATGACAAGGGGAACCCTTTAATGGTTCTGGAAGGGAGGGGAAGTGCTGACAGCAGAAGTGTGTGAAATGGATCTCTCATGGTTGAAGAAATATTCATTCTGTTTCCCTCCACAGATGCTGCTTGACCTGCTGAGTATTTCCGGCATTTTTAATTTGTTTTCATTTTAGCCCTTTATAAACTAAGTTTGAAACCACATCAGGTTTATTTTCATTTATAAAGCATCTTTCACAATCTCAGGATGTCCCAAGCTGCTTCACAACTGATGGTGCAGGGTTGAAGTGTGGTCACTGAGTTAATGCAGGAAATTCAGCAGCCAATTTGTGCACAGCAAGGGCCTACAAACAGCAATGTGATAATAAGCAGATGACTTTTTTTCATTGAAGTTGGTTGAGGGATAAATATTGGCCAGGACATCAGGAGAACACCTCTTCTTTTAATAGTGCTATGGATTCTTTTGCACAAGATAGTAGTCAGGGCCACAGCTTAACATCTCATTCAAAAGACAGAACCTCCAATAGTACTGCACTCCCTTAGTACTGCACTGGTCAGCCTAGATTATGTGCACAAAACTCCAATCTTTCTAACTCAGAAGGGAGAGTACTACCAACCGAGTCATGATCTCCCACTTACAACGAAACATAGAGCTTAATTCCCTCCTTCTGGCTTTGGGAATCTGCTTCACCCTGTAGTCAAGTTGTGTTCAGATTAACACTACAAAGATTAACATTGTTACAATGCACAGGCTTCTAAGCTGGTGCAAATTAGGATGTATTTATGGGCAGTTTTGTGCCATAAACTAGCACCTAATAGGGATTGGGTTGCCAGTCTACCGACATTCTGGCATATTCCATCCATTCAACCTGTCCTCAATTTGACTCCAGTTCCCAGAATTGAATACATGGTGGGGTAGATCTTGGTCTGACTTGAATTTGAGTCCAGAGTTGACACTGTGCTACCAGCATGTGTTCAAATCAAGAGGCATAAGAATTGATAATCCTCAAGCAAATACTGAGCATAAGTTGTTGATGCTGGTCACATTTCTACAGGCAGCTCACCTGAATGAAAGCACCAGTGATGGGCCACCTGCCTGGTCTGCAGTGGCCCTTAGATAAATTCGGGGTGGGTTGGAGGAAAACTGCTGGAACAGGCTAGGAGGGGGTTAAGCAGGACTGATTCAAAAATTTTTCATCTACCTTTCACCAGAGACCAAGGGGGTTGCTGCAGAATCCTGAGTGGGGAAGCCCGACTCCTGTATCCCTCATCACATTCTGCATCGACACAAATTTACATAGGTAGGGGACCTAATATCTATTTTAGGTTACCAGCTGGATGCCTACAAATATTGTTCGCTGAATTTTCCAACACCTGCACAGGTTGGACTCAAGCCGTCTCACTGCCAAAGTGGAATGCTTTGTGCCAGTTTTATGCCTGAAAAATGGGCACTAGACATACCAATTTCTATCCCATTATTTTAAACAACAATACCATCCAAAATTTACACTGTACAGATTCCAACCAAATTCTAAGTAACCCCTTGATGATACCTGGGCCTGCATATAATAAAAAGTGAATGCAAAGATATGAGGTGGAACTTTACTCAATGAACAATAAGAGTTCCAGAATAATTTACCTGGCAGAAGAATAGATAAAATTACACTGGGGCATTCAAAATACGGTTGGATGTGGGTTGGCACAATGAAAGTAGAAGGTTGGTCTCGATGGAGCAAAGGGCCATTGTTCACCCTCAGCATGTCCACTAGAGGCCTGACCATCTAAAAGGCGTATCAAAACTAGCCACAGCAGTTTGAAAATTTGAAAAAACTGGCATCAGTACCATGAAGCTGTCAGAATTGTAGTAAAAACCCAATTGGGTCAGTAATGTCCTTTAGAGAAGGAAACCTGCCATCCTTACTGCTCAGGAACAAAACCAGGACACAACACTACTCTACCCAAATTATCTGGATGTGTCAGGAAGCTGGGGCTTAACTGTAAGAATAGTTTGAGCCACAGAAGGCAAAGATGTCAAGCGTAAAGAAAGAGAAACTCCACAAGAGAACAGTAATCTTCCATTGTCACTCACAGGGCTTGGAGTAATGTGCTGAATTTGGGGTTTAATGCCTCCATGCTCCTGCGGAATATATTGACCACTACCATCACCGCTAGCGTCTCCAGAAGATCCCTGTGGCAAAGCAATCAATATCGACAAATAAAAATCTAGTGATTAAAGAAAAAACATTAAATGAGTCTTGAGAAGGATACAAGGAAATGGAAAGTTTACTCACATCGGGCTCAGCCTCATAACATTGATCTTCGCTGGCACGTGGATCTGATTTAATCGTCAGTTCTTGGATGGATCCCTGGAAAACACGAAACAAGATTAAAGATTTCAAAAGCTTTGATCTGGAAATCCAAAGAGCGCTGACAGGAATGATTCCTGTACTTGCTGTTTTTATATCTTCACCCTACTCCCTTGGAGAATAACATGAAAGATTCACAGACTGATGTGAACATCCTTTCATAGTGGTGACTATCATTATACCAGTCGGTATGGTAGTTAGCCCAATACAACTGAAGGGTTTCCTATGTTCTCACAACCCATACAGTGAGTGGGGGTGGGGGGCGGGTGATGGAATCCACCTAGCCCCACCAGATATGGGTATCAGGCTAGTCGTCAACTCAGTATTCACAGCTGGAACTCCAGTCTTCGCTCAGCAAGACTGTCCGGAGCAGCATTTGAATCCTGCACTGTCTGAATCAGAGGCTGGAATACTCTTACCATGCTTGCTCTCTCCCTGTTCAAGGTGTTTATACGAAGACAACATGTAAAATAAAAAGATTGCATTTCTAAAGCATCTAACATGACCTCAGGATAGCCCAACATGCTGTATAGCCAACAAAGTGCTTTGAAGTCATTGTTGTAATGCTGGAACTATAGCTGCCAAAATTGCGTACAAGCTTCCCACAATTAAATAAATGACTACATCATTTGTCTAAGGTCAAGGATAAGGAATAAACATTGGCCGGGATACCAGGGAGAACCAATACAAAAGCAAGCTGCTGTGGATGCTGGAAACCTGAAATGAAAATCAAAAATGCTGGACATACACAGAGGGCCTGGCCAATAAGGCAGCTGCCACCAGGGCCGCCATCCTAATTAAGGGTTGATGGTTCCTCAAGGATTGAGGCCCACCCACCAAGAGCTACCGGCCCAATTAGTGGGCTGACAGCTTAGCATCCTCAGCAGCGCCATCGCTAGCAGTGGCCATTGCAAGTAGTTGCAAGTGGAGAGCACCTCAAAGGCCGGACAACCGTGAAGAGGGGTAAGTGGGGTTGGCGGATGCTAGGGCTAGACAAGAAGCCCCTGGCGATTGGAGTGTGGGTCATGAGGCACATGAGGGTGTCACATTGGTGTCCGTTGGCCTTGGAGTGCCCAAAAAGGAGAACTTATGCCATACTGCCCTCTCGGGTGTCGGGGGTGGGGGGGGGGGGTGGCGTGGGGGCGTGGGAGGTGGAGAGAGCTGCAAGGTTTCACTGGCTGGTCTCTCCATGCAACTGCAGGCTATCACTACTTACCCCCCCACCAACTAGTAGAGATAGAAAGTGGCCCCGAGTTGTCAACTTAAGTGGCTCCATTGGGCTCCCAGCAGGGGGCCAATCTCCCAACTTTCCTGCAGCTGACAAAATAACAGGATGAACCACTTTATTCTTCTTCAAATGGAGCTGAAGTGAGAAGTGAGATGGTTTAGGATCTCATCTGACAGCCAGCCTCTCCGACAATGCTGCACCCTCTCAATCACTGCAGTGAAGTGGCAGCCCAGATGACGAGCTCAAGACTCTGGAGTTGGACTTGAAGCCTCAACCATCTGATTCAGGGATGACTGAAACATGGCTGATACTCTTAAAAAGGATGCACACAATGTGTTAAGTGAATATTAAACTGCATTTCCATCTTCTGGCCATGATTGTATGAATGCCACAGGAGATAAGTTTAGCTCTGTATACAGTAACTATGCTATTGTGCTGAACAATAGAAGCTGTTTTTCTGCAGTGTAATGTGACCTTGTACATCCAGCTCGCCAATGCTAGTCTGGCTGGTTAGTAATGTCACCACTGCTTCCAACACGCTGTGAATGGCCTGAAAAACTGGTAAATGTTTTCTTTATTGCTGGGGCAGGAACAGGGAAAGTTGGGGTGGCGAGGGGCAGGAGGCACAGGCAAAAGGCAGGGTAATGGTACTAGGTCATAACCCTCGTTTGGAAAGCTGGTGCAGACACGATGGGCCGAATGGCCTCCTTCTGTGCCGTTAAAGTTCTGTGATTCTGAGGTGAGGGGTCTAAGTACACAGATCTTTGAAGGTAACAGGACAAGCTGATCATGCTGTTAAAAAGCATTTGGGACCCTGGGCTCCATAAGGGGGCGTAGCACTGAGAGGAAGGATGTGATACTGAAGCTCCATACATCACTGGCAAGGTCTCAGCTGGAGTATTGTGTCCAACTCTGGGCAGCACACGTAAGAAGGATGTTAAAGCCTTGGAGAATGTGTAAACGGGAATGATATCTGGAACTCTCTGTCTGTAAGGGTAATAGAGGCAGAAACCCTCAACTCATTTAAAAGGTACCTGGATATGCACCTGATGTCCCGTAATCTCCAAGGCCACAGACAAAGTGCTGGAAAATGGGATTAGGCTGGGTGGCTTGTTTTTCAGCTTGCATAGACACAATGGGCAGACTGGCCTCTTTCTGTGCTGCACATTTGCCTACATTTTCTAAATTTTCTAAATATCTGGAAAGGAATGTGGGGAGGGGGCGGGGGAGTGGCAGTACGTGAATTGCTCCTTAGGAGAGCCAGCATGAATACGATGGGCCAAATGGCCTTCACCTGTACTGTAACGATTCCATGATTCTATGAGTAAACTCAGTTTTTGGAGCTCCTGGGGAAGCTGAGCTTCCTCTTCCTGGAGCACAGAAGGGTTTGGGGAATAGGTGATGAGTAATTTTGACGTAAAAAATAAAAACAAAAAACTGCGGATGCTGGAAATCCAAAACAATTTGTTGTCTGGCGCACTGACCTCTACCTCGTGGAGGCTGAGCGTTAACTCGCAGACACTTCCTCCTACCTCTTCCTGGACCATGACCCCACCACTGAACATCAAGCCACTGTTTCCAGGACTGTCACTGACCTCATCTCCTCTGGGGATCTCCCTCCCACAGCTTCCAACCTGATAGTCGCCCAACTTCGGACGGCCAGCTTCTACCTCCTACCCAAAATCCACAAACAGAACTGTCCCGGTAGACCGATCGTGTCAGCTGGCTCCTGCCCCACGGAACACATTTCTCGTTATCTTGACTCCCTTATCTTGTCCAGTCCCTTCCCACCTACATCCGTGATTCCTCTGACACCTTACGTCACATCAACAATTTCCAGTTCCCTGGCCCCAACCGCTTCCTCTTCACCATGGACGTCCAATCTCTCTACACCTCCATCCCCCACCAGGATGGTCTGAGGGCCCTTAGCTTCTTCCTTGAACAGAGGCCTGAACAATCCCCATCCACCACTACTCTCCTCCGTCTGGCTGAACTTGTTCTCACACTGAACAATTTCTCCTTCAACTCCTCTCACTTCCTCCAAATAAAAGGTGTGGCTATGGGCACCCGCATGGCCCCCAGCTATGCCTGTCTCTTTATGGGGTATGTGGAACATTCCTTGTTCCAGTCCTACTCCGGCCCCCTTCCACAACTCTTTCTCTGGTACATCGATGATTACTTTGGTGTTGCTTCATGCTCTCGTCAGGACTTGGAAAAATTTATTAATTTTGCTTCCAATCTCCACCCCTCTATCATTTTCACGTGGTCCATCTCTGACACTTCCCTTCCCTTCCTTGAACTCTCTGTCTCAATCTCTGGTGATAGACTGTCCACCAATATCCATTACAAGCCTACCGACTCCCACAGCTACCTCGACTACAGCTCCTCACAGCTTCCTGTAAGGACTCCATCCCATTCTCTCAGTTTCTTCGCCTCCGTCGCATCTGTCCCCATGATGTTACCTTCAAAAACAGTTCCTCTGACATGTCCTCCTTCTTCCTTAACCAAGGTTTTCCACCCACGGTCGTTGACAGGGCCCTCAACCGTGTCCGGCCCATCTCCCGCACATCCGCCCTCACGCCTTCTCCTCCCTCCCAGAAACATGATAGGGTCCCCCTTGTCCTCACTTATCACCCCACCAGTCTCCGCATTCAAAAGATAATCCTCCACCATTTCCGCCAACTCCAGCATGATGCCACCACCAAACACATCTTCCCTTCACCCCCCCCTGTCGGCATTCCGTAGGGATCGTTCCCTCCGGGACACCCTGGTCCACTCCTCTATCACCCCCTACTCCTCAACCCCCACCTATGGCACCTCCCCATGCCCACGCAAAAGATGCAACACCTGCCCCTTCACTTCCTTTCTCCTCACCATCCAAGGGCCCAAACACTCCTTTCAAGTGAAGCAGCATTTCACTTGCATTTCCCCCAACTTAGTCTACTGTATTCATTGCTCCCAATGCGGTCTCCTCTACATTGGAGAGAACAAACGTAAACTGGGTGACCGCTTTGCAGAACACCTGCAGTCTGTCTGCAAGAATGACCCAAACCTCCCTGTCGCTTGCCATTTTAACACTCCACCCTGCTCTCTTGCCCACATGCCTGTCCTTGGCTTGCTGCATTGTTCCAGTGCAGCCCAACGCAAACTGGAGGAACAGCACTTCATCTTCCGACTAGGCACTTTCAGCCTTCCGGACTGAATATTGAATTCAACAACTTTAGGTCTTGAGCTCCCTCCTCCATCTCCACTCCTTTTCTGTTTCTTCCATCTTCCTTTTGTTTTTTTTTCCACAATAATTTATATAGATTTTTTTCCCACCTATTTCCATTATTTTTAAATCTTTTATGCCCCCCCACCCCCACTAGAGCTATACCTTGAGTGCCCTACCATCCATTCTTAATTAGCACATTCGTTTAGATAATATCACCAACTTCAACACCTCTGTGTTCTTTTGTTCCTTTGTGACATCTTTTGATGATCTGCTCCTATCACTGCTTGCTTGTCCCTACAACACCCCCCCCTCCACTTCTCTCCCCCCCCACCTTAAACCAGCTTATATTTCACCCCTCTCATTGTAAAGAAAAATCAGTTCTGTTGAAGGGTCATGAGGACTCGAAACGTCAACTCTTTTCTTCTCTGCTGATGCTGCCAGTCCTGCTGAGTTTTTCCACGTAATTCTGTTTTTGTTTTGAGTAATTTTGATATTTTGATGGAATAAATGAAGGGAAACACTTTCCACCAGCAGAAAGATCGGTGGTGATCAGAGGACACAAATTTAAGATACTTGGTAAAAGAGCCCAAGGGGAGATGAGGAGAATTATTTTTGCACAGCACGTTGTTATGATCTAGAACGCACTGTCTGAACAGTTGGTAGAAGGAAATTCAATAGTAATTTTCAAAAGGGAGTTGGACATATACTGGAAAAGGAAAAATTAACAGGGCCATGGGGAAAGAGCAAAGGAAGTTGGAGTAATTGGATAGCTTTTTCAAAGAAGTCAGGCAAGATAGGTTGATTGGCTTCCCTCTCAAGGAAGATTCTATGATTTGATCGAGAAAATTGTAACTCGTTATGTAAGAAGAGTAAAACTGGACTGGTGTTCACCAATCATCTTACATTGATCCCAAACTGATGCTTCACAAAAGTCTTCCTCATTTTATAAACCGTTTTACTGGGTTCTATTACCACAATGAAAACACATTGAGCTCAGCTGCTACAGATCTTCCACTTCTCCCAGCAACCGCCCCAGTTAATATTAGTGAAACATCTGTCCAGGTACAGCTGCCACTTCCTGTTTTAAGGAACCACAACAACGAGAAAGTCTGAGTTCACCCTGATTGCACAAGTTTCCACAGAAACTCCACCAACGTTTACCCAACACAAGCAGCAACCGTGACAGGACTCAGAACCACTTGTCTGCAGAGCGCAGGTGGGACAAACCAGACCCAACGCTGAGCTGAATTTGGGCCAAGACAGAGGTTTGGACAAGCACTTCAAACACCCAAGTCAATAATACAAGAACAGACAGAAAATACTGTTCATACTGTACTGTAAAAACATACTAAAATGGTACTTTCTGTGAAGAAGCTTAGTATTTCTCAACTTTTCTTTGCGGCAAAATAATTTTTTACAAGTGATTGTTTTAGACAGAACCGAGGAGACCCTCCAAGCCGTCCCACAACACCCTGTGGAGGATTCCTCTGGCGATCCACCAACCATCAATGAGCTTAATCGGGCCATCCAACAGATGAAAACCAACAAAGCTTGTGGGCCAGATGGTATCCCTGCAGAGGCCTACCCTATTGGCAGCTATCAGCTCACGTCATGGCTCGATCATAAGACCAAAAGACATAGGAGCAGAAATTAGGCCATTCGGCCCATCGAGTCTGCTCCGCCATTCAATCATGGCTGATAAGTTTCTCAACCCCATTCTCCCGCCTTCTCCCCGTGACCTTTGATCCCCTCACCAATCAAGAACCTATCTATCTCCGTCTTAAATACACTCAATGACCTGGCCTCCACAGCCTTCTGTGGCAATGAATTCCATAGATTCACCACTCTCTGGCTAAAGAAGTTTCTCCTCATCTCTGTTCTAAAAGGTCTTCTCTTTACTCTGAGGCTGTGCCCTCGGGTCCTAGTCTCTCCTACTAATGGAAACATCTTCCCCACGTCCACTCTATCCAGGCCTTTCAGTATTCTGTAAGTTTCAATCAGATCCCCCTTCATCCTTCTAAATGCCATTGAGTATAGACCCAGAGTCCTCAAATGTTCCTCATATGTTAAGCCTTTCATTCTTGGGATCATTCTCGTGAACCTCCTCTGGACCCTCTCCAAGGCCAACACTTCCTGAGATACGGGGCCCAAAATTGCTCACAATATTCTAAATGTGGTCTGACCACAGCCTTATAAAGCCTCAGCAGCACATCCCTGCTTTTATATTCTAGTCCTCTCGAAATAAATGTCAACTTTGCATTTGTCTTCCTAACTACTGACTCAACGTGCAAGTTAACCTTAAGAGAATCCTGGACTAGGACTCCCAAGTCCTTTTGCACACCAGATTTCTGAATTCTCTCCCCATTTAGAAAATAGTCTATGCCTCTATTCTTCCAAAGTACATGACCTCACACTTCTCCACGTTGTATTCCATCTGCCACTTCTTTGCCCATTCTCCTAACCTGTCCAAATCCTTCTGCAGCCTCCCCGCCTCCTCAATACTACCTCCACCTATCTTTGACCAGGTCACCCTCCATCTCTGGGATGAAGAGGACATTCCCTGGGATCTCAAGAATGTGACCATTATTACTATCCACAAATCTGATTGTGAAAACTCCAAGGGGATTTCCCTCCTGTTCATCCTGGGTAAGATCCTGGCCCGCATCCTCCTGAACCACCTTCATCTGGTCGCTGAGGAGATCCTCCTGGAAACCCAGTGTGGCTTCCGACTATCCCGGGGTACTGCGGACATGGTCTTTGTCGTTAGACATATCCAGGAAAAATATTGGGAGCAAAATTGAGAATTGTTCCTAGCCTTCATCGACCTGACCAAATTGTGAAGCTCTGTGGAGCGTCCTCCAATGCTTTGGTTGCCAGTTGAAGTTTGTCACTGTCCTGAGACTCCTGCATGACAACATGGCCGCCACCATCCTGAGTGGAGGATCAGAAACTGACACCTTTCACATCCAGACCAGGGTTAAACAAGGTTGTGTGATCGCCCCCACCTTGTTCACCATTTACCTGACTCTCATCATCCACCTCATCTGAGATGAGCTGCCACCTGGTGTCAGCATTCACCAGCGTCTGGATGGGATATTCTTCAACCTTGGTTGCTCCCGGGCAAAAATAAAACTCACCACCATGGATATCCACGACCTTCAGCTTTCGGATGACTGCTGCGTGATGGTTCAGTCTGTAAAGGTCATGCAAAGGACGCTTGACCTCTTCAACACCTCATATAAGAGGCTTGGCCTGTCCTTAAACATCGTCAAGACGAAGGTGCTTCACTAACCTTCCCCGGGCCAGTTGAGCATCTCCCACACCATCCACATAGACTCTGAAGCATGTGCAGCACTTCCCTTATCTCGGCAGCCGCCTCTCTCAAGGAGCTACCATCAATGAGCAAGTTCAACACCAAGTCAACAGTGCCAGTGCCGCCTTCTTCAAGCTGTGCCAACATGTCTTTGACAACAGGGGCCTCTGGTTTATAAGGCTGTTGTGTTGACTGCCTTCCTCTATTGCAGTGAAATATGGGCTATCTACTGACGCCATGGTAAGATCCTTGAGTGCTTCCATCAGCGGTGCTGGCGTTGAATCATGGGGATCAAGTGGGAGGACTGCCGGGCTAACGTGAGCGTCTCCATGATGCTGCGTCTCCCAGCGTTGAAGCCCTGCTCCTGTGGAACCAACTACAATGGATGGGCCATCGCATCCGGATACCTGAAAACCACCTCCCTCGGCAGGTTCTCTTCTCACAGCTCTCAGTTGCCAACACTCAAAGGGCGGCCAAAGGGAAAGGTGTAAGGATACGCTCAAGGTTGCCCTAAAGCACAGAAGCATTAACGCCTCTGACAGGGAGGAGAATGCTGCCGATCACTCGGCATGGCACCGCCTGGTCCATCAAGGTGCAAACCACTTCGAGGCTCAGCGACTCAACAGTGAGGCGGAACATCGGCGGCAGAGGAAAAAGGAAGCCAAGCCGGGGCCGTGGTTTCCACTCCCCTGCACAACAATGTGCCCGGACTGTGGAAGAACTTGTGGATCCAAAATTGGGCTCCTCAGCCATCTGAAGTCTCACCAAGCCTGACGGACGTCATCCTCGAATCTGCGGGACCGCTGCCGCCGATTCCAAATTGCACTGGATTACTAGACTGAATTTTATGCTGGGGATGGGCTCTCCGCCTCTCCAGCGTCAAAGTCAGGTGCGAGCCTGTCTCTGCTTGGCCAGCTCGCTCCACAGTCATTTAACAACTGTGGGGCTACCAGTGGGCCACCTGCCTCCACCTGGAGAGGGCTTCCCACCTCCAAGAGCTGCCAATCAATCAAATTGTCAGCAGCTCGCTTGTCCCAGCAGCATCACCAGGAGGAGATGCAGGGAACATGCAGCAATGGAACTGGATTTAAAGATGTCCAGGCTATTGCCAGGGTCAGGCTGGCAGACCCTGGAGGGTTTGGGTGAGGAGGGGGTGATGTGGGGGTGGGACGGGGCTGTGGTGGGAGGGGAAACTCAGGCGAGGGGCAGAAGTAACCTGCAGAGGGCCTCGGATAGGCACAGACAGCCCAGCCCAAAATGGAGGCACATCTCCGTTTGCCCAGCCAACAGGAGGCTGAGCACCAGGGGCCAGCCTTCTCTCACAGCTATGGGCTTCAATTGTTTGTAGGCTGTCCGAAGCCTCCCCTACCACTGGCAAAATTGCAGCAGGGATGGGCGAGAAAGCAGTGGGCACCATTTTACGGTGTTGCCCTGCCTGCCATCTGCCCCTGGAGGGTTGGGGTGGGTGGGGGGGGGGGGGGTTGCTAAATTCCAGCCACTATGTGAGGTGCCGTCATGTTTGCTTTTGGAGGCAATGGGCAAGATCTTACTGAAATTTAAACGTGGGCCGAGACCTTTCCAGATCCCAATCTCAATGGTGTCTGAAGCCCACCCACCAATGTGACCTACCCAGCACTGGACAATAGCAGGCACCCGCTGCGTTCATTGTCCAATTAAGAACAACGGGTGGCCTGTGGAGCCTCCACAGGATGGCCTGTGGCTGTATCTGTAGCTCTCTGCTGCCCCCTTCTCCAAACTGAGGGGATCTAAAAAAGCTTCCAATGATTCCCTGGTCTGCCACCGGTCGGCTGTCGCCCGGCACCTACAGGACTTCGGCCTCAGGAAAGTCCTGGCAGCAACACCAATTTGGCCCCAAGTAGACACTGAATTGATCCTATTTGCTGCTGGGTGGGTAGCCGGTGCTGGTCTGACTCTGCTTCCAGCAAGATCGCTCGGAGGCAGGAAGGGGTCAGGTAGATGATCCCACACCAAAATTTCAGAAATTTCCCACCCTCTCGCCTCCAAAGCTGCCTCTACATGCCTGATAAGATTCTGCTAAAATCCAGCAACAAGTCTGTAAGACCCCATAAAAAAATAAATTAAGTGAATGGCCAGTTAATGTGTTTTTGATGGTGTCATTTGGTTGGGTCAGAATGTTGCCCAGGGCAACCACAGAAGGCCACACTCCTCTCCAAACAGTGCCAAGGGGTATTTCACATCTTACAAACAGGAGCAAACCTCAGTTTAACATCTGACCTGAAAGATATCAGGCTAGAGTTTCCACAAGGGACCTCTCAGAGATGAACAAGAAATGCTGGCCTTGCCAATGATGCTCACATTCCATGAACAAATAAAGAAGTAGTGGGTCATCAGAAACCCAGGAGAAAGTGCAAACCTTCAGGAGTACGTTCACAGTGATATTCCTTTCCTTTAAGCCCAAAGGATCCTTTATGTTCATTCATTCATGGGATTTGGGCTTCGTTGGCTGGGCCAGCATTTATTGCCCATCCCTAGTTGCCCTTGAGAAGGTGGTGGTGAGCTGCCTTCTTGAACCACTGCAGTCCTTGTGGTGTAGGTACACCTACAGTGCTGTTAGGGAGAGATTTCCAGGATTTTGACCCAGTGACAGTGAAGGAAGGATGATATATTTCCAAGTCAGGATGGTGAGTGACTTGGAGGGAACTTCCAGATGGTAGCATTTGTGGATTTGCAAGGTGCTGTCGAAGTAGCCTTAGTTAATTCCTGCAGTGCATCTTGTAAATGGTACACAATGCTGCTACTGTGCGTTGGTGGTGGAGGGAGTGAATGTTTGTGGATGTCGTACCAATCATGCGGGCTGCTTTGTCCTGGATGAGGTTGAGCTTCTTGAGTGTTGTGGGAGGTGCACTCATCCAGGCAAGTGGAGCGTATTCCATCACACTCCTGACTTGTGTCTTTTAGATGGTGGACAGGCTTTGGGGAGTCAGGAGGTAAGTTACTCATTGCAGGATTCCTAGCTTCTGACCTGCTCTTGTAGCCACAGTATTTATATGGCTGGTCCAGCTCAGTTTCTGGTCAATGGTAACCATTAGGATGTTGATAATGGGGGATTCAATGATGGTAATGCCATTGAACATTAAGGGGCAATGGTTGGATTCTCTCTTGTTGGAGATGGTCATTGCTTGGTACTTGTGTGGCACAAATGTTACTTGCCAATTGCCAGCCCAAGCCTGGATATTGTCCAGGTCTTATTGCATTTAAACATGGACCGCTTTAGTATCTGAGGAGTCACGAATGGTGCTGAACATTGTGCAATCATCAGCGAACATCCCCACTTCTGACCTTATGATGGAAGGAAGGTCATTGATGAAGCAGCTGAAGATGGTTGGGCTGAGGACACTACCCTGAGGGACTGCTGCAGTGATGTCCTGGAGCTGAGATGATTGACCTCCAACAACCACAGCCTTTGTGCTAGATATGACTCCAACCAGTGGACAGCTTTCCCCCTGATTCCCATTGACTCCAGTTTTATTAGGGTTCCTTGATGCCACACCTGGCCAAATGCTGCCTTGATGTGAAGGGCAGTCACTCTCACCTCACCTCGGGAGTTCAGCTCTTTTGACCATGCTTGGACCAAGGCTGTAATGAGGTCAGGAGCTGAGTGGTCCTGGCGGAACCCAAACTGGGTATCAGTGAGCAGGTTATTGCTCAGCAAGTGCCACTTTATCCTGACAAGCTGTGGCTAACCTCAGTCTCCCTCATTCACTAAATTGGTCTGCTAATTCTACAATTTTCTAACCTTGATAATTGACAAGAACTTTTTCGGCGTCAGTGTTCACAATTAGCCTGGCTCCTCCTTTCCTAGTGATAAAACTTGCGCTAATTCTCGGCCCTTTGTTAGAGTCAGAACTTGTCAATCAAAACTACTCAATCTCTCAATTTGTCCAGTAATTTAACTTAACTTCCTGGACCTCTAACTCTAACATTTTACAAATGTATTCATAAGATATTCTGATCACTGTTTCCTATCTCTGTCTTGCCGAATGCCCTATAAGAAATCCCACTGTCTAAATCAGTCTGGTTGGAACTCTGAGGATAAATTTCTACACAAGGTTCTGCCCACTGGTCCATTCAATGGAAAAACTGTGGGAAAATGGAAAAGTTACGAAGAACAACAGGAGAATACCCAGGACTCACAACTCTATACTCAAAATGTTGCTGACCAGTATCCCACTGGACCACAGCCACCGATCGTGATACTTTCTTCTTTAGTGAGTCAGTTTGGAGGAGTGCTAAGTGTGTTATCACACATTTGAGGATAAGGATCAAGGGCATCACCCCACCACCGAGAGCAAAAAGTGCCTGAAACTGGAGGTAACCTATTGCCCTGGGTAGGAAATAGGTGGGGAGATAGGAGACAGAGAGTAGCGATAATTGGTAAACACTCCAATTGGCAGGATGTGATCAGCAAAGTCCCTCAGGGATCTATACAGGGACCTCAGCTTTTTATTATACTTGTCAATGATTTTAATGAAAGAAAACAGTTGGATATTCAACTTATTGGTAACAATAAGAGACATAGAACAGAAAGTTGCACAGGAACATTGCAGGATTAAATGACTGTGGCAGATGCTGTTCAATGTACGGAAGGGTGAGATCATCCACTTTGGATCTAAGATCCAAATTTTCCAAATGGAAAGAAGCGAGGAACTGTGGAGGAGCAGAGAGATTTAGGAATGAATATAAAGAAATCACTAAAAGCCAGTGGGCAGGTACAGAAATTAATTAAAAGGCTAATAGAATTCATCTCCAGGGGGCTGGAATACAAAGTAGTGGAAAGTATACTGCAGAGCCTTGGCGAGACCCTATCCAGAGCACTGCATTCAGATCTGGCCTCTGCATCTCAGGAAGCATACACTGACCTTGGAGGGGTTGAGCAAAAGATCATTAGAATGATACAAGGACAAAATAGTTAAATTATGAGGACAGGTTGCACAAACACGATTTGTACTCCCTCGAGTTTAGAAGATTAAAGGATGAACTGGTATAGGTGTTTAAAGAGATTAAAAAATTTGATAAGGTAGATATGAAGAAACTAATTTCTCTGGTGGGAGAAATGAAGAATAAAGGGATGTAATAGTAAAATTGGGGTTAAAATGTGCGGAAGAAAGGTCAATAAGAACTTTATCAGTACAGTCCCAGTTATATAATCCCAGCAAACTGAGTGCCGGGAGCGGCTGGCTACTGAGCCATGATAATGCACAGCATTGAAGCGACTGTCTGATTTTACGAGTTTAGCCTATCTGAGAAACTGGCATCATCTGCCAGTATAGCTCTAACTTTCGGCAAGCAACATGTGTGAAAGCTGACTAACAGGTCAAACTCACTTAAAGGTCAGTGCCTGCAAATGGGGCCAAATATTGTTTCAGGCAGAATTAAGCTCCTAACAGATTTTAAATATTTGACATCCTTTCTCAAGGCTGTGGGAGGGTCAATGCCTCTTGTAAATGAAGGAGATCCCAATATAAAGGGAAGTATGAAGCCTGTGAAGATACATTGCTGAGTAAATCACGTTGGATTCTAAGTGATGCCCTTAGACCCTGAGATTTAAATACTGACAAGACCTCCTGCGGCGTGGTACCTTCATCATTACCTGAATCGTATGAGCTAAAATGTCAGGTTCGCATGGCTAGCACCCAACCAATATTCCCGACAGATGGGCAGTGTTAAAATCAATGAGCTTGATCAATTATGTTCAGTAATACACATCAAAGTAGTCAATGTGAATTTACCGTCACATTAACATTCCATGGGATCATCTTCATCATATGAAAAGACTTGCATTGATATAGAACTTTTCTTGACCATCAGTTGCCTTGAAGAGCTTTACAGCCAATGAAGTTCTTTTGAAATGTAGTCAATGTAATGTAGGAAACACAGCAGCCAATTTACACTTAGTAAACTCCTACCAACAGCAATCTGATAATGATCAGAAAATCTGTTTTTGTGATGCTGATTGAGGGATAAATATTGGCCAGAACACTGCAGATAACTCTCCTGCTCTTGTCCAAAATAATGCAATGGGGTTTTTTTATATTCAGGCGAACAGGCAGATGGGCCCTCAGCTTAACATGTTATCTAAAAGACAGTGACTCGGGAGCTCTTTAAAAATGGCAGGCGGGCCCTGATTCCGGCATTCTCAACCCCATTCCCAGGTTTTCTGAGTGTCAGGAATACTGCTTAAGGGTGCAGAATGGTTTGGGGCATATGCCCGCACTGTGCACTTCCGACCTGGCCAGCTCTATTGCTGAGACAGACATTTGCTATTCCATAATTTTCATGGAGTCGGGCCAGCTTTTTAAAGGGTGGTTCTTCACGACACCTCAGGGGTGTCATGAACCACAGTCTGCATGAGAGAACATTTTGAAAGGTAAGTTCAAGAGGTTCTTCTCATGGCCCCCATGCCCTCCACCCACCCCACATAGCCCCTCATGCCCTGCCGCCAGGCTATGCTCCCCACCTATCCCCTATTACCACTCATGCCCCCCTATGCCAGGCTATGCCCCAAGGGTATATGGGGTTCCTATTATAAAATACTGTAATGTACATACCTTTGTATTTATAACAAAGACAGAAGTTGCTGGAAAAACTCAGCAGGTCTGACAGCATCTGTGGAGAGAAAGACAGAGTTAACATTTTGAGTCCATATGACTCTTCTTCAGAACTGCGCATCTGTCTGACTCTGAAGAAGAGTCATATGGACTCGAAACGTTAACTCTGTCTTTCTCTCCGCAGATGCTGTCAGACCTGCTGAGTTTTTCCAGCAATTTTTGTTTTTGTTTCAGATTTCCAGCATTCGCAGTATTTTGCTTTTACTTTTGTATTTATAGTTTGCTTTCACACAGCATGTGTGTTCACACAGCATGGTTTTGCTGATTCACTGAGGGCAATATTGACCCCAAAATGGGTGACTGTGAGCCAAGTGAGAAGCTAAAGTTGTACAAATCTGAAGCAAGTACCCAAACTGCTTCACTCAAATGCATCCACTTCCATTTTTAATGGTTGTTGGAAGGGAAGGTGACAAATCTGCTCTCAGGAGGCAAATTAGTTGTTGAAACCTTTTAAAGAAATTGCATTCCTTCATTTTAATAGGAATTCGATTTTAAACCCACAACGTTAAGAACATAAGAAATGGGAGTAGGAATGGACCAAATGGCCTCTCGAGCCTGTTCTACCATTCAATACAATCATGGCTGATCTTCTGCCTCAACTCCATCTTCTCGCCCTTATTCCCTACATCCCTTGATTTCCCGAGAGAGACCAAAAATCTGACTAAACACTGATTATATTCAATGATAGGGCATTCAAAACCCTCTTGGGTAGAAAACTCCAAAGATATCCAACCCTCCAAGAGAGGAAACTTCTCATCTCAAAACAATCGACCCCTTATCCAGAGACTGGGCCCCTGTGATCTAGATTCCCAGCCAGGGGAAACAACCTCTCAGTGTCTACACTATCAAGCCCCTTTAGAAACTTGTATATTTCAATGTGACCACTTCTCATTCTTCTAAATTCCAGAATGTATAGGCTCAATTTACTCAGCCTCTCATCATAGGACAACCCTCACATCCCAGGAACCAATCTGATTAACCATTGCCCTACCACCTCCAAGGCAAGTATATCCTTTCATAAATATGGAGACCAAAATACACAGAGTTCTCCAGGTGTGTCTTACCAAAGCCCTATAAAATTTTTTATTTATATTCATTCTTGGAATGTGGGTGCCAGCATTTATTGCCCATCCCTAATTGCCCTGGAGAAGGTGGTGGTGAGCTGCCTTCCTGAACTCCTGCAGTCCATGTGGTGTAGGTACACCCACAGTGCTGTTAGGAAGGGAGTTCCAGGACTTTGACCCAGTAACAGTGAAGGAAAGGCAGTATAGTTCCAAGGCAGGATGGTGAGTGATTGGAGGAGAATTTACAAGTGGTGGTGTTTCTGTGTCTGCTGCCCTTGTTCTTTTAGGTGGTAGAGGTTGTGGATTTGGGAATTACCGTCAAGGGAGCCTTGGAGGGTTTCTGTAGCGCATCTTGTTAATGGTACACACTGCTGCTACTGTGTGTCGGTGGTAGAGGGAATGAATGTTTGTTGATCAGGTGCCATTCAAGTGGGGCTGCTTTGTCCTGGACGGCGTCAAGCTTCTTGAGTGTTGTGGGAGCTGCACTCATCCAGGCAAGTGGGGAGTATTCCATCACACTCCTGACTTGTGCCTTGTAGATGGTGGACAGGCTTTGGGGAGTCAAGAGATGAATTATTTACTGCAGGATTCCCAAACCTCTGACCCGCTCTTATAGCCACAGTATTTATATAGCTAGTCCAGATCAGTTTCTAGTCAATGGCAACCCCAAGGATATTGTTGGTGGGCATTCAGATATGATAATGCCATTGAATGTCAAAGGGAGATGGTTAGATTCTCCCTTGTTGGAGATAGTCATTTCTGAGCACTTGTGTAGCATGAATATTACTTGTCACTTATCAGCCCAAGCCTGAATGTTGCCCAATGTGGGTACAAACTGGTTCAGTATCTCAGGCATTGTGAATGAAACTGAATACTGTGCAATCATCAGTGAACTTCCCCACGAAGCGGGGAAGGTCATTGATGAAGCAGCTGACAATGGTTGGGTCTAGGACACTACCCTGAAGAATTGCTGCAGCACACTGGGTACAGCAAACGCAAGGGTGCTGCCAACATTGCGGCTGTAGTGCTAAAGACTTGAGTTCCAGAACTACCCATGACCTGAGCTAAGCAGCTCCAAACTGTGTACAGCTACAACACTGACATCTACGCGACCATGTGGAAAATTGCTCAGGCATGTCCTGTCCATAAAAGGAAGGATACACCCATTCCAAAAGCAGGGCAAATAATCCATCCAATTACCACCCTATCAGCCTACCATCAATCATCAGCAAAGTGATGGAAGGTGTTGTCAACAGTTCTATCAAAGGGCACTTACCCATTGACAACTTGTCCAGTTTGGGTTTTGCCAGGGCCACTCAGCTCCTTACCTCATTACAGTCTTGACCCAAGCATGGACAAAAGAGCTGAACTCAAGAGAAGAGTTGAGAACAACTGCCCTTGATATCATAGTACCGTTTGACCGAGTGTGACATCAAGGAGTGTGACATCTAGTGAAACTGAGGCCAACGGGAATCAGAGAGAAAACTCTCCACTGGTTGACGTCACACCTAGCACAAAACAAAATACTTGTGATTGTTGGAGAATAATCATCTCAGCCCCAGGACATCACTGTGGGGGTTCCTCAGGGTAGCGTCCGAGGCCTGACCACCTTAGCTGCTTCATCAATGACCTTCCCTTCATCATAAGGTCTGAAGTGGGGATTTTTGCTGACGGTTGCACAGTTTTTAGTACAATTCACAACTCCTCTAAAAATGAAACAATCTATGTCCATCTGCAGCAAGACCTGGACAACATTCAGGCCTGGGCTGATAAGTAGCCAGTAAAATTTGTGGCACACAAGTGCCAGGCAATGAACATTTCTAACAGGAGAAAATCAACCATCTCTCCTTGACAGTCAAGGCATTACCAATGCTGAATCCCCCACCATCAATGGCCTGGGGGTAACCATTGAGCAGAAACTTAACCAGGCCAGTCACATAAATACTTTGTCTACAAGAGCAGGTCACACTGCAGCGGTTCAAGAAGGCAGCTCACCACCTTCTTGAAGGAAATTAGGAATGGGCAATAAATGTTGGCCTTGCCAGTGACATCCACATCCCATGGGTGAACTACCAGGTAAGTGCCCTTACAGCACTGCTTGTGGGCCAGGAGTGTCTCAATCCCAACTCAACAAGCTGACCTGTAAACATACTTCCACCTCCACAATCTCCATTCAATTGCACTCCCCATCACCGATTCCCTATCATCATCGCCCAATCTTCCTCAGGATCATCAACCAAACGGTGATCACTGACCTGGCCCCTCTGATCTTTCCATCGCAGCTCCATCACTGCCCCAATCTCCTACCCAACACTGATCTCTCTCCAGCCTCACCTCAGGCTTTGACCCCTGCCTTCCGACAACCCCCCTGCCCCCCAAACCATACTGTACGAGACCCCACCCCAGGAATCTCTACAAAACTTACTGCTCCTGCGCTGCAGCCTTTACTGAGGCAGTCACCACCTGCCAAGCAGACAAGCCTGTCAATCAAACTGGTTCCCAGGCAAGGAATCTGTTCAAAAATCACACGTGCACCCTGGACTCCTGGCTTTCCCAACCTTGCGTTCCAAATCCCCGCCGGATAAATATTGAAGTCACTAAATTCTTTTCATAAATATCCTGACCTGAATAATAAATACTGAGGCTAGTAAAATAAAACTTTAAACTTTTGGCCCTCCAGCATTTTTAAGAAGTATAGCAACTGTTTCTCCAATATAATACAAATGACAGTCATTAAAATATCAAATTTACATTTCAAGCATTTAACACATTAAAAAAAAATCTCTATGGCACTTACTATAAACTTGTTCAACCCTGCCCCTCCGGCATTCCCAATGAAAATTCCTGAACTTGGCTCAAAAAATAATGCCTGTTGTGATCGCTTGAAGGTATTCTGATTATACTCGTCGCAGTGCAAGTACAAAGTGACAAGCTCATCCTCAATGGATAAAGCAAACCGGGTCCATTTGTTAGTCATGGGTGGCACTTCAAACGAGGCAACCTCATGGGAGGTTTGAGAACCCGATTCCGTGTAAAAGAGCACGATCTGTTGGCTGTCATTCCAAACGGCAGTTAACTTCACTCCCAAATAAATAATATTCTGGTAGGAATTTGTAATCGCAAACAGCACTCCGCCATCATCACTAGCTGGCTTGATGGTCACAAGGATAGCAAAGTCTCTGTAGAAAGACTGAGGTATCATGGTCTTAGTCAGTCGACCAATGTTTGCACCTGGCCCAAAACTGTACGCTGGAAAGCCTTCATATCCTGTGATGAATGCAACCGATGGTGGTAGGGGGACTCCAATCAGGCCTGTTAGGTCAATGTGATCATTGGATCCTCTCTCTGCAATACAAGATCAAAAAGGTAAATGTTTTTCCTGCTGCTGTTAGTCAAAATGAATCCCTTTCCATGGGTATGTTTTCATTAAATATGCACCACTGGGGATTTTCAGCCCAGGCCTCTGAAACGTCCACTGGATACACCACTCATCTCTTGTTGAGGTTACAGGGACCTGATCAGAAGAAAATCTGGGCATTGATCACCTGGAATTTCAATGCTTTCATTTTTAAAGTCAGAGTTTATGAAGCAAAGCAGTTTAAATCATCTCAGATCTGATAAGTTCATTTGCAATGATGGTGCCATAGAAGATGATACTCTGTGGAGAAGCGGGATCTTTTAGCTTCACGGTCTGGGTAGTGACCTGGTGGATCCCATGCACACTGAAGAACCCACACATTTTTAGTCCCATTGTGGGATTCTACACAGGGAAGGGAGGCTAGGGCGCAGGAGGGGTGATCTGTTCTGCCAGGGGTATGGGTAGCAGGGATGAAGAACAGCTTGGGTTTTACCAGGCAGCTCACTTGCACAAAGTGTAGTGCGTTACCAGGAACACAGGGGGCAGTATTTAATGCAGACTATGGGAGTCTCACTCGTTGGTCGGAGAGCAGCAGCCCCCCACCCCCCCTCCCACTTCCCAATGCCGGGTCCTCCATCAGATACTGAGTGCCTGACAATGAGGCCCCGCCCCCACCCAGGAGGTGGCAAGCAACCCTGACAGGTATGCTTTTCGTGCTCCCCGCATGGCTAATAATACCGGTGGTGGCCCATCATAATGTGAAGCACAGAAAACAAAGACTTGTGATACTTATGGATGGTATTCTTCATTCGTGATGCAAAGGCCCCTTTTCACTGAGTATAGTTTCATCACCAATTTTATTTCCTTAAGGGGAGCCAATTTAAAATGAATCTGCAGATATAAGATTTGTGAGCAAGTAGCCAAGCTATGCAACAGGTAGTGGAAACAGACAATATTGCTTCATTCAAATGCAAATTAGATACACTTTCCTCAGAAAATAATGTTTTGCGATATAATATGTGAGTGATTTGAGACATGGCGTGTAGTAAGTGTAGCCTTCTTGGAAGGAACAGGTGATTTTGGTTCACAGAGCTTTCCACTGCTTGGATTTTCCTAGAGTCATATCTCCGTTAGTTCTAGACTTCTTTATAGAGATTGATTGCCATGATTAGTCAACAACTCTATCATCATTTTATCATGTAACTACCAAAATGAAAAAAGGCAAACTAGACAGACATTGGCCTCCCTTTATCCAGTTATTCCTATGTTTAAGGCAGCTTGCCTCCATTGACCTTGTTCAGCTCCAGTGCAGGATGGGCATTTAAATCAAAGGATGCTCCTCAGCTACAGCTCAATACTATCTCTGGCCAACACTGTTTTGAGGTTCAGCAAAGGGAATTGTGATTCCTGTTAGGGAAGATGTTTTTCCTCTCCAGAGAGAGGTAAATCTACACCTATGGATTTTGCACTCTCCAGCTCAACTCATCAACTGAAAAAACACCATCACAGGGTCAGTTTGAGTTTCATGTATGGCCCTGGGAGTCCAAAGACTTATCAGTATCATCACACAGAAGCCAATCAGAAGGGCTGATATACAAATGGGCTTGGAGCTCAGAAAGTACGGGGCAGTGTGCAGTCAGCTCCTAGAAGCCTACACAATGCTAGATTACCACACCCACCTCCCTCGCTCTCACAAGCATAAAAACAATGCTCTAAGAGGGAGAGGAGAAATATATAACAGGAGTACAATCCTTAAAACCGAGGAAAGGGCAATGATTGAACCCAACACCATTAGCGATCCATGTGGACAAGATCCTCTCAGTCCATGGATACCACTGAACCCAGCAGTTATGTTTAAAGAACTTGGCCCAATGAATTTTCCTACTATAGCATGAAATGAAACTTTAAATTGGCTTCACAGTTACATATAAAAAAGCCTCACACACTGCATCACACCTCAAAATCAGTCATAACATCTCAAAAATTGGCATTAAATGCACAAAAATCATAACTGACTAAAATAACTAATGTCTGCTCACGTGACAAAATGCGTTACACTGCATCTAATTACTTGGACATTTCAATCACAACTCATCATGCCTGGAAAGGTTAATTTATTGGTTGTAAAGATTGCCAGAGGTTGTGAAAAATGTTATATAAATGTATGTTCTTTCTTTCTTTCTTAAACCTGGTCATGTTTAATGTTGCTTCACAAAATCAGATCCCATTTTAACAATGCCCCTGAAGGCTGATCACCTGAACTGGCACTTGTAGCAAGTAAGCAACAATTGCAGGGAGCATGGGTGGGAAAATCAGGGCTCTCCAACCCCGGTAAACACCAAATCCTGCCCGGAGAGCCGTGTACTGAATGAGGAGAAAATTGTAATTACTGGAAGTCTGCAATTTTAAAAAGTAGGAAATGTTGGATATACACATCTGATTAGTTGTAACAAAAGCCTTCGCCACTATGTTAATGTGCTTGTTCTCTGTACGAGTGCAAAAGGACCTGGTTTGCGTTCCCAACAGCACCTGCTTTAATCCCCAAGAACTCTACGTTGAATATTACATAGTCAGCACTGAAATTTTAAAAATGCAAATAAAACGGCCAGAATTTCAGACACTTGGCACATGGATTGTTGCTGCTGAGATTTTGTTCTTTCTGCACAGCACCAAGCATGGGTTCCTGTGCAGATTAAACACGATTCTGTTAGAAACAGCCCAAGTGCCCACTCATCTGCCATGACCATTGGGTGTCTTACCTGTCAGATTCCTTTGCTGGAGCCAGCCAACGCTCTTAAATTCAGTCATTCCCCCTGCTGGAGTGTTCCTCACAGCTGAGGACTCTTGAACTGAGTGCTCCAGGCGAGGACTCAGAGTTTGGGTGCCACCAGCTGATTTGGCCATTGGTGTGAATTGGGTTCCTGGCAGGTGGCTGCTGGTAGGTGACTGCGTGCTCGCAGGAATTGTCATGCCCGGCGCTGCTGTCATTTGGTCCATGCCCCACAGCCTGTACCACCACCTCCACTGTCCATGAGCCCCACTGCTGCACAGCAGCAAACAGACGGAGACAGCAACAATCCCCACAAGCATTGCTTCTTTTTGTTAAACACTGAAAATAAAAAAAACAGCTCCTAACAATGGTACGAGGCTCCCAGTTATCCCTGCCTTTGTAATTTACTTCCCTGCTGTTCTGCCCTGCTCTTATGTGTCTACAGCTGCTCGGGTCTAACTTAAGCGTCCGAGCAGCACTGCATAGTGACTCAGTAATTCTAAGTAGTTCAGTACAGTGCCAATGTGCTGTTGCACTTGGCCTAGCTCCATAGGTGCCCGACCAAATAATTCCATCTGCTAAGAAGCTGTACAGCCTGTTGGCTGCCTTGATCTTAAATACAAACAAAAGAAGATCAGCAGTTTCTTTTTCTCTAGAATGCAAGTGAAAATTCCATTGAAATGACTTGTCAGTAAGGAAAAAGATGCAAATAATCTACATGCAGTATTCTCCGTTAAGTTTCCGCTGCATCTTAATTAAATCGGAGAAAGACACACCATGTCGTTTTTTGACTGTGTTCCCTCCTGATTTTCCCAGAAGTGGCTTTTGTAGGGTGACAGCAATTCACCTGGCAGCAATAGGAAGCCAGTTAAGCTTATTAAATGGGCAATTAGCAGAAAGTTTCCAAGATTGGTGCAAGTGATGCAATTTTGATAGCATCACAAGGGGCTCCCGCTGTGTGTCAGGAGCTCGGCTACTTGGGGGAGGGAACTGTACAGCAGGAGGATGCAGCATCAAAATAAGATGCAACCTGACCATTTAATGACACCAATGGCAAGAATAAGAGCCTCCGCAGACATCTATGCCAAGGTAGAGCTCTGCAATTTTCCAGAAATATAACAATGGGGCGAATTTTCCGAAAGTAGAATTTTTTTTTGCCATCATTTATGGGTCTGTAACCAGCCATCAGAGCAGTATACCTTTTGAAATTTTCCAATGACTAGTTAGCAGCACGTCTCCAGGTTCACTGTCCAATTTGGGATGGCGGGTAGGTTGAGGAGAAGGGAGGACCAATCAGCGCACCAGCAGCCTTCACAGTGCCTGGATTGTCAATGAGCTGGCCAGGTGAAAGCCTTAAAAGAGGGCTAAGCGAAATGGCTGCGAGAAAAGGATGAGGGAACCGGCAGCCATCTCTGTGACCGTGAGAACAGTGTCCAGGAGCTGCTCTTGCAATGGCAAACCTCTGCCTGTGGATGTCCTCAGGCTTGCCATTGGCACCATTAAACAATCAGATTGCATCTTATTTTCATGTCGTTCCATCCTCCAGCTGTGCAGCTCCCTCTGAGTAGCCAAGGTTCTGACACAGCTTGGGGGTCCCCGTGATGCTATCAAAATTGCGCATTGCTGAAAAAGGAGACATGCTGTCAAAGCTTTTCATCTTGCACTCATCAGGACAGACGCAAAAATACCAAATTTCAAAAGGAACATGCGCCTGTTCTGGTGAGTACAAGACGAAAAGTTTTGACAGCATGTCTCTTTTTTCAGCAAAACTCAAGCTCTGTACTACCGAGCAACTATTTATCAAAATTGCACCGCCTTTAGAAATTTACTGTGAATTTCCCATTTAATAAGCTTAACTGGCTTCCCCACTGCTGCCGGGCAAGTTGCTGTCACCACACAAAAGCTACCTCTAGGAAAATGGGATGAGGCGAGAACACATTGGGGAACTACCAGAACATATTTTTCTCTAAATTTGCTCGCAGCCCTGCCTCCAAACCCATCTTCAATGACCTGGAAAATTTCCTCACAATATTCCACCTGTGTGGAAGGAAGTAAGAATGAACTAGCATTTCTTTAGTGCCTTTCACAACCTCAAGACACCTGAAAGTACTTTACAACCAATGAAGTACCAATGAATTATAGTGATTATTGTAATACAGGGAAATGCAGCAGCAAATTTGTGTACAGCAAGCTTTCAAAACAGTAATGAGATAATGACAGATAATTTCTATCAGTGATGTTTATTGAGAGATATATTTCAACTGGGACACCAGGGAGAGCTTCCCTCGCTCTCTTCAAATACTGGCATGGGATTTCTGCATCTTTCTGAAATGGGGAATGGGCCTCTCCGAATGTATTACTTTAAGCCAAAAGCGACTGCATGTATAGATTCTGCTACTTCGAAAATCTAGTTTTGTTATAATTAAGCCTTTGTCCTTGTTTAAGCAGTCTTTAGGCCTTTAGAATGTCTCCTACACATTCACACAACAGCCATGAGCCTTCTCTTTACAACACTGTGTAAAGTAAATACGTCCAAATTGGAAGAAAGATAGTTTGACCCTCTTTTTTCCCCTAAGAGTTTCAGGAGCTCTCCACAGTGTTGTGAGTGGAATGTGCGTGGTTGGTTAGCCTCCTTTCCCTGTTTAGGTTTCTCATTCCAAACACATCTTCCTTTGAAAAGTGCAGAAAAAGATTAAGAAGAAATAAATCTTTGTAACACTGTGTTCTTTTGTGTCGCCCACAGGAAGTACTGACCAGACAATTAAAACAGAAGAGGCCAAATAAAAGGCATTGCTTTTCATAAATCACAGACGAATATAATGCTTGAGCGACACAATGAACTACAGTAACCCCAGTAACTACAGGACTGCTCAGGAGTATGTAGAACATAGATCAATTGCTTGCTCTCCATGTTCCCCACACATTTAGTCAGATTATATCCTACTGTGTGATCACGGGACTAAGGATTTTACAAGCTTGTTAAATGGCAGAGGCAGGGATTAGCTGCCTGTCATGCTGTGGAATAATTGACTATACTTCCAGGCAATGGTGCTAGACTCACTTAAAGTTATTCGTTTGTTGGCGCATAAGGCATGTTGGTCTCTCAACTGAAAACACAAAATGCTGGAAACACTCAGCAGGTCAGATAATATCTGTAGGGGGTGAAAGGTGAGGCTAAGTTTCACTTTCATCAGCATCCAGGAACAATGGAACTTAAGTCGGATTCGACATGGAATGGGTCGGAGCCCGAGTCGGTTACTGAGCAAACAAAACAGAGCAATGGAAAGGCTAAATGAGCAGGGTAAATGAGGCAGTCGTAAACCATCAAGAGAGCATATACCAACAAGGAGCATGAGTAGACCTTTCAGTCCCTCAAGCCTGCTCCGCCAGTTAATAAGATCATGGCTGATCTGAGAGTAACCTGAAATCTGCATCCCATCTACCACCAATCACCCCCTTGCTTACCAAGAATCTATCCACCTCTGCCTTAAAAATATTCAAAGATTCTGCTTCCACCACCTTTTCAGGAAGAGAGTTCCAAAGACTCACAACCCACTGAGTGAAATGATTTCGCCTCATCTCTGTTTTAAATAGGCGACCCCTTATTTTTAAACAGTGACCCCTAGTTCTAGATTCTCCCACAAGAGGGAACATCCTCTCCACATCCATCGGAGATAGAAAAGGCGTGTAAAAAAGACAAGGTTACAGTGATCATGGGGGATTTCAATATGCAGGTAGACTGGGAAAATCAGGTTGGTAGTGGATCCCAAGAGAAGGAATTTGTGGAATGTCTACGAGATGGCTTTTTGGAGCAGCTTGTGATGGAGCCCACTAGGGAACAGGCAATTCTAGATTTAGTGATGTGTAATGAGGCAGATTTGATAAGGGAGCTTAAGGTGAAGGAACCCTTAGGAGGAAGTGACCATAATATGATAGAATTTACTCTGCAATTTGAGAGAAAAAGCTGGAATCAGATGTAACGGTATTACAGTTGAATAAAGGCAACTATAGAGGCATGAGGGAGGAGCTGGCCAGAATTGACTGGGAGATGAGCCTAGCAGGAAAGACAGTGGAACAGCAATGGCAGGACTTTCTGGGAGTAATTTGGGAAACACAGCAAAAATTCATCCCTAGGAAGAAGAAGCATACTAAAGGGAGGACGAGGCAACCATGGCTGACAAGGGAAGTCAGGGACAGCATAAAAGCTAAAGAGAAAGCATACAATGCGGCAAAGAGCAGTGGGAAACCAGGGGATTGGGAAGCCTACGAAGACCAACAGAGGACAACTAAAAAGGAAATAAGGAGGGAGAAGATTAAATATGAGGGTAAACTAGCCAGTAATATAAAAGAATATTGCAAGAGTTTTTTTAGATATATAAAGGGTAAGAGAGAGGAAAAAGTGGACATTGGGCCACAGGAAAATGACGCTGGACAAGTAGTAGTGGGGAACAAAGAAATGGTGGAGGAACTGAATAGGTACTTTGCATCAGTCTTCATGGTGGAAGACACGAGTAACATCCCCAAAGTTCAAGAGAGTCGGGGGGCAGAGGTGAGTATGGTGGCCATTACCAAGGAGAAGGTGCTAGGAAAACTGAAAGGTCTGAAGGTGGATAAATCACCTGGACCAGATGGATTACACCCCAGAGTTCTGAAGGAGATAGCTGAAGAGATAGTGGAGGCGTTAGTGGTGATCTTTCAGATATCACTGGAGTCAGGGAGGGTCCCAGAGGACTGGAAAATCGCTAATGTAACCCCCCTGTTTAAGAAGGGAGTGAGGCAAAAGACGGGAAATTACAGGCCGATTAGCCTGACCTCGGTCATTGATAATATTTTAGAGCCCATTATTAAGGATGAGATTTCAGAATACTTGGAGGTGCATGGTAAAATCGGGCAAAGTCAGCATGGTTTCATCAAGGGGAGGTCATGCCTGACAAATCTGTTAGAATTCTTTGATGAGGTAACGAGTAGGTTAGACAAAGGAGAGCCAATGGATATTATCTACTTAGACTTCCAGAAGGCCTTTGACAAGGTGCCGCACAGGAGGCTGCTCAGTAAGATAGGAGCCCATGGTGTTAGAGGCAAGGTACTAGCATAGATAGAAGATTGGCTGTCTGGCAGGAGGCAGAGAGTGGGGATAAGGGTGTCCTTCTCAGGATGGCAGCCGGTGACTAGTGGAGTTCCGCAGGGGTCAGTGTTGGGACCACAACTTTTCACTTTATACATTAATAATCTAGATGAAGGAACTGAGGGATCCTGGTTAAGTTTGCAGATGATACAGAGATAGGTGGAGGGGCAGGTAGTATTGAGGAGGTGGGGAGGCTGCAGAAGGATTTGGACAGGTTAGGAGAATGGGCAAAGAAGTGGCAGATGGAATACAATGTGGGGAAGTGTGAGGTCATACAATTTGGTAGGAAGAATAGAGGCATAGACTATTTTCTAAATGGGGAGAGAATTCAGAAGTCTGGAGTGCAAAGGGACTTGGGAGTCCTAGTCCAGGATTCTCTTAAGGTTAACTTGCAGGTTGAGTCAGTAGTTAGGAAGGCAAATGCAAAGTTGACATTTATTTTGAGAGGACTAGAATATAAAAGCAGGGATGTGCTGCTGAGGCTTTATAAGGCTCTGGTCAGACCACATTTAGAATACTGTGAGCAATTTTGGGCCCCATATCTCAGGAAGGATGTGCTAGCCCTGGAGAGGGTCCAGAGGAGGTTCATGAGAATGATCCCAGGAATGAAAGGCTTAACTTATGAAGAATATTTGAGGATTCTGGGTCTATACTCGATGGAGTTTAGAAGGATGGGGGGGATCTGATTGAAACTTACAAAATACTGAGAGGCCTGGCTAGAGTGGACGTGGGGAAGATGTTTCCATTAGTAGGAGAGACTAGGACCCGAGGGCACAGCCTCATAGCAAAGGGAAGACCTTTCAGAACAGAGATGAGTAGAAACTTCTTTAGCCAGAGAGTGGTGAATCTATGGAATTCATTGCCACAGAAGGCTGTGGAGGCCAGGTCATTGAGTGTATTTAGGACGGAGATAGATAGGTTCTTGATTGGTAAGGGGATCAAAGGTTACAGGGAGAAGGCGGGAGAATGGGTTTGAGAAACTTATCAGCCATGATTGAATGGTGGAACAGACTCAATGGGCCAAATGGCCTAATTTCTGCTCTTATGTCTTATGGTCTTATCCTGTCAAGACCCCTCAGGATCTTATATTTTTCAATCAAGTGGCCTCTTACTCTTCTAAACTCCAGTGGATACAAGCCTAACCTCTCTGACCTTTCCTCATAAGACAACCCCCCCATTCCAGTTATTAGTCTGTAAACCTTCGCTGAACTGCTTCCAACGCATTTACATCCTTCCCTAAATAAGGTGACCAGTACTGTACACAGTATTCCAAATGTAGTCTCACCAGTGCCCTGTATAACTGAAGCATAACCTCCCTACTTTTGTATTCAACTCCCCTCGCAATAAATGATAACATTCTACAAACTTTCCTAATTACTTGCTGTACCTGCATACTAGCCTTTTGTGATTCATACACTAGGACACCCAGATCCCTCTGCATCTCAGAGCTCTGCAATCTCTCACCATTTAGCTAATATGCTTCTCTTTTATTCTTCCTCCCAAAATGGACAATTTCAGATATTCCCACATTATACTCCATCTGCCAGATCTTTGGCCACTCACTTAACCTATCTATATCTGTTTGTAGCCTCCTTATGTCCTCTTCACAACTTGCTTTCCAACCTACCTTTGTGTCATCAGCAAATTTAGCAACCCTTCATCCAAGACATATAAATTGTAAACGGTTGAGGTCCCAGCACTGATCCCTGTGGCACACCACTCGTAACATCTTGCCAACCTGAAAAAGACCCATCTTTGCCTACTCTCTGCTTCCTGTTAGTCAGCCAATCTTCTATCCATATCAATATGTTACCCTCAATATCATGAACTTTAATTTTTCACAATAACCTTTGATGTGGCACTTTATCAAATCAAATGCCTTCTGAAAGAGCAGAATTTCTTCAAGGTTTCTCCGGTACTCCTGGAGAGATATAGAAAATGGTAGGAGCACTCAGCAAGTTAGGCAGATGTGTTGCGGAGAGATGAATTAAAGGTTGACATTTCAGGTCAATGACCCTTCTTCAGATCCCTGTATGTTTTTCTCTCTCAAGAATTTTCTACGTGGGCACTCTAGATAGGCCAGCAACAAAGCATGGAGCAGAGACCCGTTTGACGGAATCAATGTTCATTTTCTTAGCCTACATATACTACCAGTGCCATCTTCTCATGTGCCAAATATGAACATTTACATTTAAACACAACAATATTGATGGTGTGACATTATAACAAGTTAGGTAGCACAGAGTACAGTAGAAAATTTAAACAGGCACCGAAATGGATAGACGAGCAATTGCATCATTAACAAATCTCAAAGGGCAGGGGTGATTATCTTAAAAGGTACCTGGCTCCATAAGTAGCTGCAAGCATCACATTCATAGAACAACAGCCAACTGTCAACACCATCACCTGTCCCCACTAGCAGTGGCAAGTTTCCAAATTCAGTAACAATACTATCAGAAACTCCTCGAGTGAATGAAATCAACAATGGTCCACATCAATTAACTTGGGTGGTGATGGGGTGGGGAGAGTGGTGGGGCGAGTCGGGAGGAGGGAGTCGGGGGGAGGGGAGGGGAGGGAGTCGGGGGGGGGTGCGGAAGGGAGTCGGGGGGGAGGGAGTCTGGGGTGGGGGGAGTCCCAATCCACTACATTTAAGTGACAGTGCCGTTGATCCCAAAAGTAATTCCGAAGCAACTTTGTGTTAAACCTGACCCACAACATCAAATATCTACTGTTATTTAATTTGTTCACGGGATGTGGGTGTCGCTGGCATTTATTGCCCATTCCTAATTGCCCTCGAGAAGGGTGCTATGCATATGTAATTTCATGCTTCATATGTTTTAGGATTATAGCTATTGGTTTGGGGATTGAAATTTTTAAATGTAAGATAAATGAAAACTCTTGTTTAGAAGCTAGAGTAAGTGCAATTGAAAGGGCGGCCTCTGTTTATTTAATAAGATGAGAGATGGAAGTGTGAAAGCCATAAGCAATAGGTAGCCTCTTTCTGAATCTTGGTGGAGAGAATGGGTGGGGTTTTCTGGCCCCACCGCTGGTGGGATCTTTCAGTCCCACTGAGTTCAATGGGCTTTTGGCTGACTTGCTGCATCTGCTGTGGCCAGACCCACCACACTGGAGCTGGAAAATCCTGGCCAATGTCTACAGCTGTCTCCATAAGGGGGTTCAAATTATTCAGATGTGGGAGAATTTTTAGTTTGTCGGACGGACACATGCCCAACCTGACTGAGTGTAAAATGACGCGCGATGACATCAGGCGAGTGTCCCGACTTCCTAGCACACTCGCACGATATTCCCACCAACAACTAAAAGGCCTATTGAGGCCAGTAAAAACGGGCTGGATGAGGTTTCCAACATCAAATAAAAATTTTTTACATTTCATTTATAACATGTCCCTGCTTATGTGACAGAGTGTTTTATAACATTTTTAAAATCTTTACTTTTGATGTCTTAAACTGTTCATCTCCCTGAGGCAGCTCTGTACCTCAGGGAGATTTTCTAGCATGCACCTGCGCGCATGCGTGAAGTTCATGCTCGCCCTCCATCCTCCCCCCCACCCCCACCAACTCTCACACAGGCAGCACTGAGCGCTGTTGCTCGCATGATACGCTGGGCGGGCCTTAATTGGCTCATCAGTGTGAATTCCCAATCCGGCCCCGATTGCAGGCGTCAGTCGGCTTCCCGACAATCCCTGCCCAGCCTGCCTGATGAGGGAAAATTCCTCCCCATGGTTTCCCAGATCAAACATTGGTTTGGAAGCAACTAGTAAGCAAGGAAAGGTCTTGAAGTATCCATATACTTTTCAAATTAAAGGACAGGTTTAAAGTTGGAGATAAGCAGTTTAAATTTCTGTCTGGGACATCCCGTGGATATCATGCTGCCATGGGGATAAAATTGCAGGGATTTTTTTTTCTTTGGTTTTGGGTTTTTATCTGTGCGCTTTCTCACAGAAACAGACAGTTGGGGGTTTAGGTCAACCTGGAAGCCGCTTTGAGACAAGCAGAGAAAGAACCTGCCGGAAGCTGTAGACCAGTAGCAGAAGGCCATCAGAAACCCAAGGGTTGGATTTTAGGGTTTTTGGCAGGGTGAGGGAGGCAAAACATAAAGTGAGTGGTCCTTTTGCTCCCGCCCCCACCATCTCAGCTCGGCAAATCAATCACCGGATGGCCAATTAGCAGCCGCCTGGTGGGAAGTTGGCAAAGGGGGACTCCATGCCCAATTGGATTTCTAGGCAGGGCATCAGGCAGGAGAGGGGTTATGCTGTGAACAGGAAGTCCGTCACTAATTTAAAGGCCCCCTACCCTTTCAACCTAACGTCAGGCTCAAAGCAGTGAATAAATGAAGTCAAAAAAACATTTAAATGCGGCCCCCTTCACCAGCAGACTCTACATGCAGCCATGGAAAGCCTTTTCTTCCTCGTGCCACATCCTCATACCTGGCGTGAAGCACTCCCAAACCTTTTCCCATCCGATGCCTGAAAAATTCAGGGGGCAATGAAAATTGCATACAGGTGATCATTTAACAGGCTCAATAACTTGTTAGCTGGTTATTTCAAAATGGTGGGCAGACTTCTGATTTCCACAGCTGTTCACCTTCCATAATATCGGAGACTGGCATGGTGACTTCAGCTTGCTGGCCTGATGTCATCACATTGTATTCATATCAGTGCAGGGTGCAGCCCACCAATTTATGGCTGTAAAATTCAGCCCCCAGGGTGTTTTCTGATTTGGAGTCACTAAGCAAGAATGCAGTGAAGCCCATGTTTGAGCTGAGAAGTCCACAATCGTGAGGTGCTTGAGTAGAGTTGAAAGATTGCCTAGCAGAAGGGCTCCAAGGAATCTCATATCACAAAGAATAGCAGGAAAACGGAGGAGAATCAAATTGAATTCCTGAGAGCTGTGGCACAAATTGATTCTATCCAAGAGAAGTGAAGGAACCCTCAAGATCCTGTAAGGTAAAGGTATGCTGACCAAAAGATTCTGCCCGAGGTGTTTGGTAGAAGGAGAAAGCAACTCAGCGTCAATGGTGTAGACCACCTCATCAACAGGCTGTTCTGACTTAGGGTCTACAAGTCAAGTCTCAACCCATTACTTTCCTTGAACTATCAGCCTATCCATCCTTACATTCCCAGCACTGCTTGGCAGAGAGAAAATAGGAGCTGTGGACAAGGTCTGAAGTTCTTAAAGTACATTTAAAGCATCACGTTTCAACCACAGAAGAGGTATCGGTTAACAACTCCTGCAATAAATGAAAACAAACGATGCTGAAAGATCTTAGCTACAATGTATTTTTTAAAACTCGCTGTAATCGGATTACTGCAACTCTCTCTACATTGCAATTCAAACAGTAATTCTGAGCCAGAAGTAATTAAGTTTTCTACTACATTAATACTCTGCACACCAAGAGAATAATCTAGCCAGCTGCATCCCATCAGTTCAATACCCCTATGATTTGTAAGTTTTTGGACCTGTAGAAGGGACAGTCCAGGTTACTGCTCTGTCAAGTGTTTTCCCCGAAATATTGAGACTAATGTATTTCTTTTAAAGTCTTCTTGCTCCTTCTGAGAAGTTGTCTCAGAAACATGACACCTTGGCAGTCAGTCTGAGCTCCTTGTACTTTCTGCCCCTTTTGAAAGGAAGAGGTGGGTGTGGAAGCTGGGTGGGTGGGGGGAGCAGGCAGAGATGAGCCAAGGATAGTTGAGAATTCTCCCGTTTCTGTGAGATACTCTTGTAACCAATGGGGTTGATTGGAAGTTTATTTTTTTTGCTTGGCAGATTTTAAAAGAGAAAAATATCAGGGGAGAAAATGATTTTGGGCAGCGAGGAGTTGTTATGATCCAGAATGGTTTGCCAGAACGCCTCCTGATGTAAATTCTATGGTTATATGATCACTTTAAAAAAAACTAGCTCCAATTGTTTACACGCATTCAGGAATAAGGCACTGACGATCCTTACCCCAGAGCTGGTCTCAAGACATTTCCAGCAAGTTCTGAGTTTCTCCCCAGTTCTCTCCCATTACAAATCAAAATACAAACATTCAGCAGATCAGATTCACTGATCCGGAACACTGGACAGGATTTTATCACTGGGGTCGGGAGGGTCTGAACAGCGGAGGGAAATGTGTGTGTGCAACACGCACAGCTGGCTGGCGAAGCACCCCCTCGACCTTACGGGCGGCAGCTCATGAATAAGCCTCTGCTGGGTCTGCCGTCTGTGCAGGATGTTCCACCAGCCCCGAGAGCATTCAGAGGGCTGGCAGCTCAGCAGCCTCCACAGAGCCACCAGGAGCCGTGGCCACTGCGCAGGAAGGTAGGGGCACTGCTGCCTACACCAGGCAGGCCGAAGAAGCTTTTCAAAAATGTTCAGATTGTCCTGATGGCGGGGGAAACCCCTCTAAGCAATTCACCAGGGCCACGGTGGCCGCCTTGCCTGCCCAGGCCCCCCTCTTTGCATTAGAATCTCCCCTCCTGGGCTGCTGCTGGGAGGCCAACCCCGCATTCAGCTGACATGACAGCCTCTCCACCTGGTGGGATGTCGATGAAAAATGCCGATAGCCTGGTAAAAATGGCCACGAAGAGGGCCTTCGAACGTTTAAGTTTGCTTCCCACCATCTTGGGACAGGAAGCCTGTTGGTAGCCAGTCCCACTGTTGGTAAAACGCCCCAACATATGCGGGACAATGTCAGGGAGCCGATCAGACCTGGCCTCCCCACTGTGAGCCTGCTTTCTGGCAGTGGGTACAATTCTCCCCATTAACTCTATTACACTCGCCACTCGCCTGACCGGCTAAACATTTTCAGCATTTTCTGTTTTTATTTTCAGGTTTCCATCATCCGTGATATTTTGCTTCAGTTCTGTACAATAACATCTGTCTCTGGTCTGTTTTTGGACCCCAAGCTTGAGTTGAGATTTTCCATAGCTTCTCTCTGTTTCTTTTTCCATCCTACATGTGAGAGTCCAAATTATAAATGCCCATAAACTGTTGGAAAGCTTCCCCAGTTGGCTGTGGTCACAATGAATGTTTTTGGTGCCTAGCAACTGATTGCGATGCAACTTCCTTTGAGCTCTTGAAAGTTGGCTGGAAGGTCGATTAAATCAGAGGAGCTCATCAAGAAAAACAATAGGAGAGGCAGGGGGCTCTTAGTCAGTATCATCAGCAGAGCTCTAAAGATTACACCACAGCTTTCCCTTCTCCTGTTGCCATCTGTACATCAAGAAATCAATTCACAAACATTAGAGATGGGCATTGCTCAAATCACAGGTCAGATTGACCTTCCTACACATCTCTGCCAGCCATTCTCCTTGATGTCCTAGTCAATATTTATCCCTTAACTAACATCTTTGAAAAAAAACAATGATATGTTCATTGTCACAGGCACAGAGACAAGCTAAAACTATGCCTGTCTCTTTATGGGGTATGTGGAACATTCCTTGTTCCAGTCCTACTCCGGCCCCCTTCCACAACTCTTTCTCCGGTACATCAATGATTACTTCGGTGCTGCTTCATGCTCTCGTCGGGACTTGGAAAAATTTATTAATTTTGCTTCCAATCTCCACCCCTCCATCATTCCCACGTGGTCCATCTCTGACACTTTCCTTCCCTTCCTTGACCTCTCTGTCTCAATCTCTGGTGATAGACTGTCTACCAATATCCATTACAAGCCTACCGACTCCCACAGCTACCTCGACTACAGCTCCTCACACCCCACTTTCTGTAAGGACTCCATCCCATTCTCTCAGTTCCTTCGCCTCCGTCGCATCTGTTCCGATGATGCTACCTTCAAAAACAGTTCCTCTGACACATCCTCCTTCTTCCTTAACCGAGGTTTTCCATCCACGGTCATTGACAGGGCCCTCAACCGTGTCCGGCCCATCTCCCGCACATCAGCCTTCACGCCTTCTCCTCCCTCCCAGAAACATGATAGGGTCCCCCTTGTCCTCACTTATCACCCTAGTAGCCTCCGCATTCAAAGGATCATCCTCCACCATTTCCGCCAACTCCAGCATGATGCCACCACCAAACACATCTTCCCTTCACCCCCCCCTGTTGGCATTCCGTAGGGATCGTTCCCTCCGGGACACCCTGGTCCACTCCTCCATCACCCCCTACTCCTCAACCCCCACCTATGGCACCTCCCCATGCCCACGCAAAAGATGTAACACCTGTCCCTTCACTTCCTCTCTCCTCACCGTCCAAGGGCCCAAACACTCCTTTCAAGTGAAGCAGCATTTCACTTGCATTTCCCCCAACTTAGTCTACTGTATTCGTTGCTCCCAATGTGGTCTCCTCTACATTGGAGAGATCAAACGTAAACTGGGCGACCGCTTTGCAGAACACCTGCGGTCTGTCCGCAAGAATGACCCAAACTTCCCTGTCGCTTGCCATTTTAACACTCCACCCTGCTCTCTTGCCCACGTGTCTGTCCTTGGCCTGCTGCATTGTTTCAGTGAAGCCCAACGCAAACTGGAGGAACAGCACCTCATCTTCCAACTAGGCACTTTACAACCTTCCAGACTGAATATTGAATTCAACAACTTTAGGTCTTGAGCTCCCTCCTCCATCCCCACCCCCTTTCTGTTTCTTCCCCCTTCCTTTTGTTTTTTTTTGTTTTTCTTTTCCAATAATTTATATAGATTTTTCTTTTCCCACCTATTTCTATTATTTTTAAATCTTTTATGCTCCCCCACCCCCACTAGAGCTGTACCTTGAGTGCCCTACCATTCGTTCTTAATTAGCACATTCGTTTAGATAATATCACCAACTTCAACACCTCTGTGTTCTTTTGTTCTTTTGTCTGTGACATCTTTTGATGATCTGCTCCTATCCTAACACCACCCCCCTCCACTTCTCTCCCCCTGCGCCCCCCCCCAACTTAAACCAAATTATATTTCCCTCTCCTTGTAAAGAAAGATCAGTTCTGTTGAAGGGTCATGAGGACTCGAAATGTCAACTCTTTTCTTCTCCACCAATGCTGCCAGACCTGCTGAGTTTTTCCAGGTAATTCTGTTTTTGTTCTAAAACTCTGATTGTTTGGTTAAGAGGCGTATGTTTGAAATATGCAACTCTGTAAATAAATGCATAGTGTGTAAAGATTGGTTTCAGTTCTATCCTTCACCAATTGGCTTTTTGGAATAGAACAGTAGCAAAGAATGTTTGCCTAAAGGTGAAGGTTTGAAGCTAAGAAAAAAAATCAGATAGAAAACTACAATCCTAGTGCCTATTGTGAAAAATAGCACAGAACAAGTGAAAATTGTCAAGGTATAATTATCCTATGATGTTCTTGGAGTCTGAACCATATGACCAGTGAAAGAATAAAGTGGTTATGTGGACATAGGCTACATCCCTACCAAACAAGCTATGGCTTTGTCATTGTCATTTCCAACCAGGAGTAAAGTAAGAGCTAAAGTATTTTGTGGGTCAAATGCCCGATAGTTGGAGAGGGATGAAGGTTAGTCCTTCTACTGAGAGTTCTTGGCTAAATTTATTTTTAAAAATGCCAATGAGGCATGGTCAGACTTTGATAGACTTTGAAAAATGGATATTTATTCCAACAACAACAAATTATGTTTATATAGCACCTTTAATGAAATATCCCAAGACGCTTCACAGGAGCATTATAAAACAAAGTATGACACCAAGCCACATAAGGAGATTTGATGACCAAAACCTATGTAGGTTTTAAGGAACAAAGAAGAAAGCAAGTGAGAGTGGGGGCAAGGTGTCAGGAGGGAATTACAGAGCTTGGGGCCTAGGCAACTGAGGGCACAGCCACCAATGGTGAAGCAATCATGATTTTAAAAAATATTTGTTCATGGGATGTGGGCATCGGTGGCTAGGCCAGCATTTATTGCCCATCCCTAATTGCCCTTGTTCAGAGGGCATTTTTTTTTAAGAGTCAACCATGTTGCTGAGGGTCTGGAGTCACATGTAGGCCAAACCAGGTAGAGATGACAGATTCCCTTCCCTAAAGGACATTAGCAAACAAGATGGGTTTTTACAACAATTGACAATGATTTCCATTGTCATCATCAGACTTTTAGTTCCAGGCTTCTATTGAATTCTAAGTTCTACCATGGTGGGATTTGAACCCAGGTCCCTGAAGCGTTACTCTGGGTCTCTGGAATGCTAGTCCAGTGGCAATACCACTGTACAACCACCCCAACCATTGGGAATACACAGGAGACCAGAATTAGAGAAGTGCAGATATCTCGGAGGACTTGGAGGAGATTACTGAGATAAGGAGGAGCAAGGCCGTGGAGGGATTTGAAAACAAGAATGAGAATTTTAAAATCAAGATGCTGCTTGAGTGGGAGTCACTACAGGTCAGCATGCACAGTGGCGAAATGGGAATAAGTTAAGACACAGGCAGAAGGGTTTTGGATGACCTCAAGTTTATGGAGGGTAGAATATGGGAGACCAGCCAGGAATGAGTTGGAATAATTGATCTAGAGGTAACAAAGTCATGAATGAGGGTTTCAGCAGCAGATGAGCTGAGACAGGGGTGAAGTCAAACGATGTTACAGAGCTGGAAATAGGATCAAATGTGACAGCAGGATTACGAACAGGCTGCCTTATCAGACTATTACAAGGGAAAGGGATGGAGTTGGTAGTTAGGAAATGGCGTTTGCAGCGGAGATCAAAAACAATGGTTTCAGTATTCCCAATATTTAATTGGAGGATATTTCTGCTTATCCAGTATTGGAGTCCGATAATTTAGCAACAGTGCAGGAATCGAGAGGGTGGTGGTTAGGTAGAACTGCGAGTTGTCAGTGTCTATGTGAAAACTAATGCCGTGCCTTTGGCTGGTGTCACCAAGGGGCAGCATGTAGATCAGCAATAGGAGGGGGCCAAGTACTGATCCCTGCGGGACACCAGAGTATTGGCGTGAGAGCAGGAAGAGAAGCCACTGAAAGTGGCTACAATTGGCTAGAGGAGGGGGTGGAGACTGTGGTGTTGTGGTACTGTCACTGGGCTAGTAATCCAGAGGCACAGGCTAATGCTCTGGGGACATGGGTTCAAATCCCACAACAGCAGCTAGTGAAATTGAAATTTAATTAATAAAGCTGGAATAAAGAGTATCAGTAATGATGATCATGAAACTATCAGATTGTTATAAAAGCCCATCTGGTTCACCAATGCCCTTTAGTGAAGGAAATCTACCATCCTGACCTGGTTTGGCTGATATGCAACTTCAGATATACAACAATGTGCTTGACTCTGAAACTGTTCTCTGAAATGACCTAACAAGAATACTACTACAGATACCAGATGGACTGCAGAACAAAAAAAAGAATGGAACCACATGTGAACAGCCCCACCCAACTAGGCAACAGAGGAGGTGGAGGATGCTATTGTCAACCATGTCAACGGGTGAGGAGGGAAAGTTTACCTTTGTCACTGTCACATAGGATGTCATTTGTAACTTTGATAAGAGCTATTTCAGTTCTGTGACAGGGCAGAAACATGATTGGTTGGATTCAGGAAAAATGGAAGCAGATTTGGGAGGCAACAACACATCTAAGGACTTTGGAGAGGAAGATGGTGGTTTTCAGGGACGGAGGGTCAAGGGTTGTTTTTTTTAGGGCAGGAGTGATGACAGCAGATTTAAAGGTGAGAGGGACAATACCCTAAGTGAGAGAACCATTTACAATAATCATCTAAGGGGTAGCACTGCACAATTTGGGAAAAATCTAGAACAGATAAGATTAGAACAGAATTTATAATTGGTAGTCAGGCTTGTCTGTTTTTAATTATATTGGTTTAGATATGAAGTAGAGTAGGTCTGGAATAGCTTTAAACTGGCAATCTATTTAGAGAGTGATACACCCATCCTGATTAATCATGCTAGATTATCACAGAAAATGATGTTATATCTAACGAAGGGGCAGAGCAATTGTGAAGCTTGATGGGTTGGTTGAATTAGTTAGACACTGAGACTCGGCCAGACGCCAGTTTTAATCTGTTGCAGGGTTAAGTACTATGATGAAACATTCTAAAGTATCTGTTTTAAGGGTAAACAAAGCATTTAAAACTTAAATCTGGAATAATACATACTTGAGTTCCTATCCTTAGGTGACCCAAAGAACATGAAACTAATCACTTTCAGCAATGCTTCACAAACTAATCTTCCTGAAGGGTATTGTATTTTTGATGAGTGAGAGCGGCAAATGTTGTCCTTTAGCTTAAGAAGCTAAGAAAATATAGAGGGTTATTAAAAGTACCTTAGCTGCTGAAACACTGACTCTTGTGGAGGCAGTGGATATAGGATTCTAGGAGTCAAACATTTTAAATGAGATTCTGTACAGGGAGCAGAAGATAGCATACCCATTAAACTTTGTGTAGACAATTATTTCTTGCGGGATAATGTACACTCTAGGAAAGTGAGTGAGAAATGGTTAGAGATTGACCTTGCTGGCTTGAAACAAAATTTGGAGAGGAAGGGAGTCTCTAAATTTAAAATGGTGGATGCAAGTCATCAACTGTCACGTTGTTTTACAAAAAGAAGTGCATGCATGAAGAAATTGTTAGAGGTCCTGGAGGAGAAGCATCTAGCAAAGTAATGCTTTGTACAAAATGTGAAGTTTTTTGATTTAATTTGTTTTGAAATATTGGTTGTGCAGATTAACTCCAAATTTAATTTAAGAGAGAGAATGGAAAGTTAATTGTACATTAATTGTGTGCAGCTGGTGGGTATTAACTGGGCATTCACTTCAGACCCCCCTAAGTAGACATAAGCTAAAACTGTGGTAACGAAAGCAGAAAATGCTGGAAAAACTCAGCAGCTCCAACAGCACTTGTGAAGAGAAAAACAGAGTTAACGTTTTGAGTCCGTATGAAAGGTGCTCTGAATAAGAGTCATGCGGACTCAAAACATTAACTCTGTTTTTCACGTGCGGTTAGACCTGCTAGGTTTTTCCAGCAATTTCAGTTTTTGTTTCAGATTTCCAACCTGCTCAGAATTTTGCTTTTATCTAAAACTGTGGTAGTTTGGTTAGGAGGAACACCCTTCTAATGCATAACTCTGTAAATAAATACAAAGGTGTGCAAAGATTGGCTGCAGTGTTATCCTTCACCAAATGGCTTTCTGAATTAGAGTATCGTTGACTGTGTGACTCAGAGGTTGCAAAGGTCTCGCACCCCAAACCTAGTCACTGTGTAATCAGTATGGTTTCCACCCAGACCCATCACTATATAATTGGAATGGTTCCCGCCTGACCCCTGTCACTCTGTAATCGGAATGGTTCCTGCCCCACCCCCGTCACTCTGTAATCAGAACGGTTCCTGCTCCAACTCCGTCTCTCTGTGATCGAAATGGTTCCCGCCCTACCCCCGTCGCTGTTATTGCAATTGTTCCTGCCCCACCCCCATCACTCTGTAATCGGAATGGTTCCTGCCCCACACCGTCACTCTGTAATCGGAATGGTTCCTGCCCCACACCGTCACTCTGTAATCGGAATGGTTCCCGCCCCACACCGTCACTCTGTAATCGCAATAGATCCTGCCCCACCCCCGTCACTCTGTAATCGCAATAGTTCCTGCCCCACCCCCGTCTCTGTTATTGCAATTGTTCCTGCCCCACCCCCATCACTCTGTAATCGGAATAGTTCCTGCCGGACCCCCGTCACTGTGTAATCGGAATGGTTCCTGCCCCACCCCCGTCACTCTGTAATCAGATTGGTTCCAGCCCCACCACCGTCACTCTGTAATCAGAACGGTTCCTGCCCCACCCCTGTGTCTGTTATTGCAATTGTTCCTGCCCCACCCCCATCACTCTGTAATCGGAATGGTTCCTGCCCCACACCGTCACTCTGTAATCGGAATGGTTCCATCCCCACCCTCATCACTCTGTAATCGGAATGGTTCCCATCCCACCCCCGTCACTCTGTAATCGGAATGGTTCCATCCCCACCCTCATCACTCTGTAATCGGAATGGTTCCATCCCCACCCTCGTCACTCTGTAATCGGAATGGTTCCTGCCCCACCCCCGTCACTCTGTAATAGGAATGGTTCCATCCCCACCCTCATCACTCTGTAATTGGAATGGTTCCATCCCCACGCTCATCACTCTGTAATCAGAATGGTTCCTGCCCCACCCCCGTCACTCTGTAATCAGAATGGTTCCCACCCCACCCCTGTCACTCTGTAATTGGAATGGTTCCATCCCCACGCTCATCACACTGTAATCAGAATGGATCCCACCCCATCCCCGTCACTCTGTAATAGGAATGGTTCCTGCCTCACTGCCGTCACTGTGTAATCGGAATGGTTCCTGCCCCATTCCTGTCACTGTGTAATCTGAATGGTTCCTGCCCCCACCACCATCTCTCTGTATTCGGAATGGTTCCTGCCCGACCCCCGTCACTCTGTAATCGGAATAGTTCCTGCCGGACCCCCGTCACTGTGTAATCGGAATGGTTCCTGCCCGACCCCCGTCACTCTGTAATCGGAATAGTTCCTGCCGGACCCCCGTCACTGTGTGATCGAAATGGTTCCCACCCCATCCCCGTCGCTGTTATTGCAATTGTTCCTGCCCCACCCTCATCACGCTGTAATCGGAATGTTTCCTGCTCCACACCGTCACTCTGTAATCGGAATGGTTCCTGCCCCACACCGTCACTCTGTAATCGGAATGGTTCCTGGCCCACGCCGTCACTCTGTAATCGGAATGGTTCCCAGCCCACCCCCGTCACTCTGTAATCGCAATAGTTCCTGCCCCACCCCCGTCTCTGTTATTGCAATTGTTCCTGCCCCACCCCCGTCACTCTGTAATCGGAATGGTTCCATCCCCACCCTCATCACTCTGTAATCAGAATGGTTCCTGCCCCACACCGTCACTCTGTAATCTGAATGGTTCCATCCCCACCCTCATCACTCTGTAATCTGAATGGTTCCCATCCCACCCTCGTCACTCTGTAATCAGAATGGTTACCACCCCATCCCCGTCACTCTGTAATCGGATTGGTTCCTGCCCCAACCCCGTCACTCTGTAATCTGATTGGTTCCTGCCCCACACCATCACTCTGTAATTGGAAATGTTCCTTCCCCACCCCCGTCACTGTGTAATTGGAATGGTTCCTGTCCCACCCCCGTCACTCTGTAATCGGAAATGTTCCTTCCCCACCCCGTCACTCTGTAATCAGAATGGTTCCTGCCCCACCCCCGTCACTGTGTAATCGGTATGGTTCCTGCCCCACCCCCGTCACTCTGTGATCGGAATGGTTCCTGCCCCACCCCCATCACTCTGTAATCGAAATGGTTCCTGCCCAACACCCGTCACTTTGCAATAGGAAAGGGTCCAGCCCCGCCCCCGTCACTCTGTAATCTGAATGGTTCCTGCCCCAGTCCTGTCACTCTGTAATCGGAATGGTTCCTGCCCCCACCCTCATCACTGTGTAATCGGAATGGTTCCTGCCCCACCCCCATCACTCTGTAATTGGAATGGTTCCTGCCCCACCCCCGTCACTCTGTAATCGGTATGGTTCCTGCCCCACCCCCGTCACTCTGTGATCGGAATGGTTCCTGCCCCACCCCCATCAATCTGTAATCGGAATGGTTCCTGCCCAACCCCCGTCACTTTGCAATAGGAAAGGTTCCAGCCCCGCCCCCGTCACTCTGTAATCTGAATGGTTCCTGCCCCAGTCCTGTCACTCTGTAATCGGAATGGTTCCTGCCCCCACCCTCATCACTGTGTAATCGGAATGGTTCCTGCCCCACCCCCATCACTCTGTAATCGGAATGGTTCCTGCCCCACCCCCGTCTCTGTTATTGCAACTGTTCGTGCCCCACCCCCATCACTCTGTAATCGGAATGGTTCCCAGCCCACCCCCGTCACCATGTAATCGGAATGGTTCCTATCCCACACCCGTCACTCTGTAATCGGAAATGTTCCTTCCCCACCCCGTCACTCTGTGATCGGAATGGTTCCTGCCCCACCCCCGTCACTGTGTAATCGGAATGGTTCCTGCCCCACCCCCGTCACTCTGTAATCGGAATGGTTCCTGCCCCACCCCCATCACTCTGTGATCGGAATGGTTCCTGCCCCACCCCCGTCACTCTGTAATCGGAATGGTTCCTGCCCCACCCCCATCACTCTGTGATCGGAATGGTTCCTGCCCCACCCCCATCACTCTGTAATCGGAATGGTTCCTGCCTTAGTCCTGTCACTCTGTAATCGGAATGGTTCCTGCCCCCACCCTCATCACTGTGTAATCGGAATGGTTCCTGCCCCACTCCCATCACTCTGTAATCGGAATGGTTCCTGCTCCACACCGTCACTCTGTAATCGGAATGGTTCCTGCCCAATCCCCGTCACTCTGTAATCAGAATGGTTCCATCCCCACCCTCATCACTCTGTAATCAGAATGGTTCCCGCTCCATCCCCGTCACTCTGTAATCAGAATGGTTCCCACTCCATCCCCGTCACTCTGTAATCTGATTGGTTCCTGCCCCACGCCCGTCACTCTGTAATCTGATTGGTTCCTGCCCCACGCCCGTCACTCTGTAATCTGATTGGTTCCTGCCCCACCCCCGTCACTCTGTAATCAGAATGGTTCCTGCCCCACCCCCGTCACTGTGTAATCGGAATGGTTCCTGCCCCACCCCCATCACTGTGTAATCGGAATGGTTCCTGCCCCACCCCCGTTACTCTGTAATCGGAATGGTTCCTGCCCCATCCCCGTCACTGTGTAATCGGAATGGTTCCTGCCCCACCCCCCGTCACTCTGTAATCGGAATGGTTCCTGGCCCACACCCTCACTCTGTAATCGGATTGGTTCCTGGCCCACGCCCGTCACTCAGTAATCGGAATGGTGCCTGCCCCACCCCCATCACTCTGTAATCGGAATGGTTCCTGCCCCATCGCCGTCACTGTGTAATCGGAATGATTCCTGCCCCACCCCATCACTCTGTAATCAGAATGGTTCCCACCCCATCCCCGTCACTCTGTAATCGGATTGGTTCCTGCCCCACGCCCGTCACTGTGTAATCGGAATGGTTCCTGCCCCATTCCTGTCACTCTGTAATCTGAATTGTTCCTTCCCCACCCCCGTCACTCTGTAATCGGAAATGTTCCTTCCCCACCCCGTCACTCTGTGATCGGAATGGTTCCTGCCCCACCCCCATCACTCTGTAATCGGAATGGTTCCTGCCTTAGTCCTGTCACTCTGTAATCGGAATGGTTCCTGCCCCCACCCTCATCACTGTGTAATCGGAATGGTTCCTGCCCCACTCCCATCACTCTGTAATCGGAATGGTTCCTGCTCCACACCGTCACTCTGTAATCGGAATGGTTCCTGCCCAATCCCCGTCACTCTGTAATCAGAATGGTTCCATCCCCACCCTCATCACTCTGTAATCAGAATGGTTCCCGCTCCATCCCCGTCACTCTGTAATCAGAATGGTTCCCACTCCATCCCCGTCACTCTGTAATCTGATTGGTTCCTGCCCCACGCCCGTCACTCTGTAATCTGATTGGTTCCTGCCCCACGCCCGTCACTCTGTAATCTGATTGGTTCCTGCCCCACCCCCGTCACTCTGTAATCAGAATGGTTCCTGCCCCACCCCCGTCACTGTGTAATCGGAATGGTTCCTGCCCCACCCCCATCACTGTGTAATCGGAATGGTTCCTGCCCCACCCCCGTTACTCTGTAATCGGAATGGTTCCTGCCCCACCCCCCGTCACTCTGTAATCGGAATGGTTCCTGGCCCACACCCTCACTCTGTAATCGGATTGGTTCCTGGCCCACGCCCGTCACTCAGTAATCGGAATGGTGCCTGCCCCACCCCCATCACTCTGTAATCGGAATGGTTCCTGCCCCATCGCCGTCACTGTGTAATCGGAATGATTCCTGCCCCACCCCATCACTCTGTAATCAGAATGGTTCCCACCCCATCCCCGTCACTCTGTAATCGGATTGGTTCCTGCCCCACGCCCGTCACTGTGTAATCGGAATGGTTCCTGCCCCATTCCTGTCACTCTGTAATCTGAATTGTTCCTTCCCCACCCCCGTCACTCTGTAATCGGAAATGTTCCTTCCCCACCCCGTCACTCTGTGATCGGAATGGTTCCTGCCCCACCCCCATCACTCTGTAATCGGAATGGTTCCATCCCCACCCCCATCACTCTGTAATCGGAATGGTTCCTTCCCCACCCTGGTCACTCTGTAATCGGAATGGTTTCCGCCCCACCCCCGTCACTCTGTAATCGGAATGGTTCCTGCCCCACCCCCGTCACTGTATAATCGGAATGGTTCCATCCCCACCCCCGTCACTCTGTAATCGGAATGGTTCCTGCCCCACCCCCGTCACTCTGTAATCGGAATGGTTCCATCCCCACCCCCGTCACTGTGTAATCGGAATGGTTCCTGCCTCACACTGTCACTCTGTAATCGGAATGGTTCCCGGCCCACGCTCATCACTCTGCAATAGCAAAGGTTCCAGCCCCGACCCGTCACTCTGTAATCTGAATGGTTCCGGCCCCAGTCCTGTCACTATGTAATCTGAATGGTTCCTGCCCCACCCCCGTCACTCTGTAATCGGAATGGTTCCTGCCCCACCCCCGTCACTCTGTAATCGGAATGGTTCCTGCCCCACCCCCGTCACTGTGTAATCGGAATGGTTCCTGGCCCACACCGTCACTCTGTAATCGCAATTGTTCCTGCCCCACCCCCGTCACTCTGTAATCGCAATTGTTCCTGCCCCACCCCCGTCACTCTGTAATCGGAATGGTTCCCATCCCACCCCCGTCACTCTGTAATCAGAATGGTTCCATCCCCACCCTCATCACTCTGTAATCGGAATGGTTCCCGCCCCATCCCCGTCACTCTGTAATCGGATTGGTTCCCAGCCCACCCCCGTCACTCTGTAATCGCAATTGTTCCTGCCCCACCCCCGTCACTCTGTAATCGGAATGGTTCCATCCCCACCCCCGTCACTCTGTAATCTGATTGGTTCCTGCCCCACCCCCGTCACTCTGTAATCTGATTGGTTCCTGCCCCACACTATCACTGTGTAATCGGAATGGTTCCTGCCCCACCCCATCACTGTGTAATTGGAATGGTTCCTGCCCCACCCCCGTCACTCTGTAATCAGAATGGTTCCCATCCCACACCCGTCACTATGTAATCAGAATGGTTCCCATCCCACCCCCGTCACTCTGTAACCAGAATGGTTCCCACTCCATCCCCGTCACTCTGTAATCGGAATGGTTCCTGCCCCACCCCCGTCACTCTGTAATCTGATTGGTTCCTGCCCCACGCCCGTCACTCTGTAATCTGATTGGTTCCTGCCCCACGCCATCACTGTGTAATCAGAATGGTTCCTGCCCCACCCCATCACTGTGTAATCGGAATGGTTCTTGTCCCACCACCGTCACTCTGTAATCAGAATGGTTCCTGCCCCACCCCCGTCACTTTGCAATAGGAAAGGGTCCAGCCCCACCCCCGTCACTCTGTAATCGGAATGGTTCCTGCCCCACCCCCGTCACTGTGTAATCGGAATGGTTCCTGCCACACCCCCGTTAGTCTGTAATCGGAATGGTTCCTGCCCCACCCCCGTCACTGTGTAATCGGAATGGTTCCATCCCCACCCTCATCACTCTGTGATCGGAATGGTTCCTGCCCCACCCTCGTCACTCTGTAATCGGAATGGTTCCTGCTCAATCCCCGTCACTCTGTAATCGGAATGGTTCCATCCCCACCCTCATCACTCTGTGATCGGAATGGTTCCTGCCCCCTGTCACCCTGTAATTGGAATGGTTCCTGCACCACCCCCGTCACTCTGTAAACGGAATGGTTCCTGCCCCACCCCCGTCACTCTGAAATCGGAATGGTTCCTGCCCAATCTCCATCAGTCTGTAATCGGAATGGTTCCATCCCCACCCTCATCACTCTGTAATCAGACTGGTTCCTTCCCCACCCCGTCACTCTGTAATCAGAATGGTTCCTGTCCCAACCCTGTCACTCTGTAATCGGAAATGTTCCTTCCCCACCCCGTCACTCTGTAATCAGAATGGTTCCTGTCCCAACCCTGTCACTCTGTAATCGGAAATGTTCCTTCCCCACCCCGTCACTCTGTAATCAGAATGGTTCCCACCCCATCCCCGTCACTCTGTAATCGGATTGGTTCCTGCCCCACGCCCGTCACTGTGTAATCGGAATGGTTCCTGCCCCATTCCTGTCACTCTGTAATCTGAATTGTTCCTTCCCCACCCCCGTCACTCTGTAATCGGAAATGTTCCTTCCCCACCCCGTCACTCTGTGATCGGAATGGTTCATGCCCCACCCCCATCACTCTGTAATCGGAATGGTTCCATCCCCACCCCATCACTCTGTAATCGGAATGGTTCCTTCCCCACCCTGGTCACTCTGTAATCGGAATGGTTTCCGTCCCACCCCCGTCACTCTGTAATCGGAATGGTTCCTGCCCCACCCCCGTCACTGTATAATCGGAATGGTTCCATCCACACCCCCGTCACTCTGTAATCGGAATGGTTCCTGCCCCACCCCCGGCACTCTGTAATCGGAATGGTTCCATCCCCACCCCCGTCACTGTGTAATCGGAATGGTTCCTGCCTCACACTGTCACTCTGTAATCGGAATGGTTCCCGGCCCACGCTCATCACTCTGCAATAGCAAAGGTTCCAGCCCCGACCCGTCACTCTGTAATCTGAATGGTTCCGGCCCCAGTCCTGTCACTATGTAATCTGAATGGTTCCTGCCCCACCCCCGTCACTCTGTAATCGGAATGGTTCCTGCCCCACCCCCGTCACTCTGTAATCGGAATGGTTCCTGCCCCACCCCCGTCACTGTGTAATCGGAATGGTTCCTGGCCCACACCGTCACTCTGTCATCGCAATTGTTCCTGCCCCACCCCCGTCACTCTGTAATCGCAATTGTTCCTGCCCCACCCCCGTCACTCTGTAATCGGAATGGTTCCCATCCCACCCCCGTCACTCTGTAATCGGAATGGTTCCATCCCCACCCTCATCACTCTGTAATCGGAATGGTTCCCGCCCCATCCCCGTCACTCTGTAATCGGATTGGTTCCCAGCCCACACCCGTCACTCTGTAATCGCAATTGTTCCTGCCCCACCCCCGTCACTCTGTAATCGGAATGGTTCCATCCCCACCCTCATCACTCTGTAATCGGATTGGTTCCTGCCCCACCGCCGTCACTGTGCAATCGGAATGGTTCCTGCCCCACCCCCGTCACTCTGTAATTGGAAATGTTCCTTCCCCACCCCGTCACTCTGTGATCGGAATGGTTCCTGCCCCACCCCCATCACTCTGTAATCGGAATGGTTCCATCCCCACCCTCATCACTCTGTAATCGGAATGGTTCCATCCCCACCCCCGTCACTGTGTAATCGGAATGGTTCCTGCCTCACACTGTCACTCTGTAATCGGAATGGTTCCCGGCCCACGCTCATCACTCTGCAATAGCAAAGGTTCCAGCCCCGACCCGTCACTCTGTAATCTGAATGGTTCCGGCCCCAGTCCTGTCACTATGTAATCTGAATGGTTCCTGCCCCACCCCCGTCACTCTGTAATCGGAATGGTTCCTGCCCCACCCCCGTCACTCTGTAATCGGAATGGTTCCTGCCCCACCCCCGTCACTGTGTAATCGGAATGGTTCCTGGCCCACACCGTCACTCTGTCATCGCAATTGTTCCTGCCCCACCCCCGTCACTCTGTAATCGCAATTGTTCCTGCCCCACCCCCGTCACTCTGTAATCGGAATGGTTCCCATCCCACCCCCGTCACTCTGTAATCGGAATGGTTCCATCCCCACCCTCATCACTCTGTAATCGGAATGGTTCCCGCCCCATCCCCGTCACTCTGTAATCGGATTGGTTCCCAGCCCACCCCCGTCACTCTGTAATCGCAATTGTTCCTGCCCCACCCCCGTCACTCTGTAATCGGAATGGTTCCATCCCCACCCTCATCACTCTGTAATCGGATTGGTTCCTGCCCCACCGCCGTCACTGTGCAATCGGAATGGTTCCTGCCCCACCCCCGTCACTCTGTAATCTGATTGGTTCCTGCCCCACCCCCGTCACTCTGTAATCTGATTGGTTCCTGCCCCACACTATCACTGTGTAATCGGAATGGTTGCTGCCCCACCCCATCACTGTGTAATTGGAATGGTTCCTGCCCCACCCCCGTCACTCTGTAATCAGAATGGTTCCCATCCCACACCCGTCACTATGTAATCAGAATGGATCCCATCCCACCCCCGTCACTCTGTAACCAGAATGGTTCCCACTCCATCCCCGTCACTCTGTAATCGGAATGGTTCCTGCCCCACCCCCGTCACTCTGTAATCTGATTGGTTCCTGCCCCACGCCCGTCACTCTGTAATCTGATTGGTTCCTGCCCCACGCCATCACTGTGTAATCAGAATGGTTCCTGCCCCACCCCATCACTGTGTAATCGGAATGGTTCTTGTCCCACCCTCGTCACTCTGTAATCGGAAATGTTCCTTCCCCACCCCCGTCACTCTGTAATCAGAATGGTTCCTGACCCACCCCCGTCACTTTGCAATAGGAAAGGGTCCAGCCCCACCCCCGTCACTCCGTAATCGGAATGGTTCCTGCCCCACCCCCATCACTGTGTAATCGGAATGGTTCCTGCCACACCCCCGTTAGTCTGTAATCGGAATGGTTCCTGCCCCACCCCCGTCACTGTGCAATCGGAATGGTTCCTGCCCCACCCCCGTCACTCTGTAATTGGAAATGTTCCTTCCCCACCCCGTCACTCTGTGATCGGAATGGTTCCTGCCCCACCCCCATCACTCTGTAATCGGAATGGTTCCATCCCCACCCTCATCACTCTGTAATCGGAATGGTTCCATCCCCACCCCCGTCACTGTGTAATCGGAATGGTTCCTGCCTCACACTGTCACTCTGTAATCGGAATGGTTCCCGGCCCACGCTCATCACTCTGCAATAGCAAAGGTTCCAGCCCCGACCCGTCACTCTGTAATCTGAATGGTTCCGGCCCCAGTCCTGTCACTATGTAATCTGAATGGTTCCTGCCCCACCCCCGTCACTCTGTAATCGGAATGGTTCCTGCCCCACCCCCGTCACTCTGTAATCGGAATGGTTCCTGCCCCACCCCCGTCACTGTGTAATCGGAATGGTTCCTGGCCCACACCGTCACTCTGTCATCGCAATTGTTCCTGCCCCACCCCCGTCACTCTGTAATCGCAATTGTTCCTGCCCCACCCCCGTCACTCTGTAATCGGAATGGTTCCCATCCCACCCCCGTCACTCTGTAATCGGAATGGTTCCATCCCCACCCTCATCACTCTGTAATCGGAATGGTTCCCGCCCCATCCCCGTCACTCTGTAATCGGATTGGTTCCCAGCCCACCCCCGTCACTCTGTAATCGCAATTGTTCCTGCCCCACCCCCGTCACTCTGTAATCGGAATGGTTCCATCCCCACCCTCATCACTCTGTAATCGGATTGGTTCCTGCCCCACCGCCGTCACTGTGCAATCGGAATGGTTCCTGCCCCACCCCCGTCACTCTGTAATCGGATTGGTTCCTGCCCCACCCCCGTCACTCTGTAATCTGATTGGTTCCTGCCCCACACTATCACTGTGTAATCGGAATGGTTGCTGCCCCACCCCATCACTGTGTAATTGGAATGGTTCCTGCCCCACCCCCGTCACTCTGTAATCAGAATGGTTCCCATCCCACACCCGTCACTATGTAATCAGAATGGATCCCATCCCACCCCCGTCACTCTGTAACCAGAATGGTTCCCACTCCATCCCCGTCACTCTGTAATCGGAATGGTTCCTGCCCCACCCCCGTCACTCTGTAATCTGAATGGTTCCTGCCCCACGCCCGTCACTCTGTAATCTGATTGGTTCCTGCCCCACGCCATCACTGTGTAATCAGAATGGTTCCTGCCCCACCCCATCACTGTGTAATCGGAATGGTTCTTGTCCCACCCTCGTCACTCTGTAATCGGAAATGTTCCTTCCCCACCCCCGTCACTCTGTAATCAGAATGGTTCCTGACCCACCCCCGTCACTTTGCAATAGGAAAGGGTCCAGCCCCACCCCCGTCACTCCGTAATCGGAATGGTTCCTGCCCCACCCCCATCACTGTGTAATCGGAATGGTTCCTGCCACACCCCCGTTAGTCTGTAATCGGAATGGTTCCTGCCCCACCCCCGTCACTCTGTAATCGGAATGGTTCCATCCCCACCCTCATCACTCTGTGATCGGAATGGTTCCTGCCCCACCCTCGTCACTCTGTAATCGGAATGGTTCCTGCTCAATCCCCGTCACTCTGTAATCGGAATGGTTCCATCCCCACCTTCATCACTCTGTGATCGGAATGGTTCCTGCCCCCTGTCACCCTGTAATTGGAATAGTTCCTGCACCACCCCCGTCACTCTGTAAACGGAATGGTTCCTGCCCCACCCCCGTCACTCTGAAATCGGAATGGTTCCTGCCCAATCTCCATCAGTCTGTAATCGGAATGGTTCCATCCCCACTATCATCACTCTGTAATCAGACTGGTTCCTTCCCCACCCCGTCACTCTGTAATCAGAATGGTTCCTGTCCCAACCCTGTCACTCTGTAATCGGAAATGTTCCTTCCCCACCCCGTCACTCTGTGATCGGAATGGTTCCTGCCCCACCCCCATCACTCTGTAACCGGAATGTTTCCTGCCCCATCCCCGTCTCTGTTATTGCAATTGTTCCTGTCCCACCCCCATCACTCTATAATCGGAATGGTTCCTGCCCCACACCGTCACACTGTAATCGGAATGGTTCCCAGCCCACCCCCGTCACTCTGTAATCGGAATGGTTCCCAACCCACCCCCGTTACTATGTAATCAGAATGGTTCCCATCCCACCCCCGTCACTCTGTAATCAGAATGGTTCCCACTCCATCCCCGTCACTCTGTAATCTGATTGGTTCCTGCCCCACGCCCGTCACTCTGTAATCAGAATTGTTCCCATCCCACCCCCGTTACTATGTAATCAGAATGGTTCCCATCCCACCCCCGTCACTCTGTAATCAGAATGGTTCCCACTCCATCCCCGTCACTCTGTAATCTGATTGGTTCCTGCCCCACGCCCGTCACTCTGTAATCTGATTGGTTCCTGCCCCACGCCATCACGGTGTAATCGGAATGGTTCCTGTCCCACCCCCGTCACTCTGTAATCGGAAATGTTCCTTCCCCACCCCCGTCACTCTGTAATCAGAATGGTTCCTGCCCCACCCCCGTCACTTTGCAATAGGAAAGGGTCCAGCCCCGCCCCTGTCACTCTGTAATCGGAATGGTTCCTGCCCCACCCCCGTCACGGTGTAATCGGAATGGTTCCTGCCCCACCCTCATCACTCTGTGATCGGAATGGTTCCTGCCCCACCCTCGTCACTCTGTAATTGGAATGGTTCCTGCTCAATCCCCGTCACTCTGTAATCGGAATGATTCCATCCCCACCCTCATCACTCTGTAATCGGAATGGTTCCTGCCTCATCCCCGTCACTCTGTAATCGGAATGATTCCATCCCCACCCTCATCACTCTGTAATCGGAATGGTTCCTGCCTCATCCCCGTCACTCTGTAATCGGAATGATTCCATCCCCACCCTCATCACTCTGTAATCGGAATGGTTCCTGCCTCATCCCCGTCACTCTGTAATCGGAATGGTTCCATCCCCACCCTCATCACTCTGTGATCGGAATGGTCCCTGCCCCCTGTCACCCTGTAATTGGAATGGTTCCTGCACCACCCCCATCACTCTGTAATCAGAATGGTTCCCAGCCCACCACCGTCACTCTGAAATCGGAGTGGTTCCTGTCCCACCCCCGTCACTCTGTAATCAGAATGTTTCCCACCCCATCCCCATCACTCTGTAATCAGAATGTTTCCCACCCCATCCCCATCACTCTGTAATCGGAATGGTTCCTGCCCCACCCCCGTCACTCTGTAATCTGATTGGTTCCTGCCCCACGCCCGTCACTCTGTAATCTGATTGGTTCCTGCCCCATGCCATCACTGTGTAATCGGAATGGTTCCTTCCCCACCCCCGTCACTCTGTGATCGGAATGGTTCCATCGCCACCCCCGTCACTCTGTAATCGGAATGGTTCCCGCCCCACAGCCGTCACTCTGTAATCGGAATGGTTCCTGCCTCATCCCCGTCACTCTGTAATCGGAAGGGTTCCATCCCCCCCTCATCACTCTGTGATCGGAATGGTTCCTGCCCCCTGTCACCCTGTAACTGGAATGATTCCTGCCCCACCCCCGTCACTCTGTAATCGGAATGGTTCCTGCCCCACTGCCGTCACTCTGTAATCGGAATGGTTCCTGCCCAATCTCCATCACTCTGTAATCTGAATGGTTCCTGCACCCACCCCCGTCACTGTGTAATCGGAATGGTTCCTGCCCCACCCCCGTCACTCTGTAATTGGAATGGTTCCTGGCCCACACCGTCACGCTGTAATCGGAATGGTTCCTGCCCCACCCCCGTCACTCTGTAATCGGAATGGTTCCTGCCCCACCTCTGTCACCGTGTAATCTGAATCGTTCCTGTCCCACCCCCGTCACTCTGTAATCGGAATAGTTCCTGCCCCATCTCCGTCACTGTTTCATCGGAATGGTTCCTGCCCCCACCTCTGTCATCGTGTAATCTGAATGGTTCCTGTCCCAGCCCCATCACTGTGTAATCGGAATGGTTCCTGCCCCACCCCGTCACTCTTTAATCAGAATGGTTCCTGCCCGACCCCCGTCACTCTGTAATCGGAATAGTTCCAGCCGGACCCCCGTGACTGTGTAATCGGAATGGTTCCTGCCCCACCTCCGTCACTCTATAATCGCAATAGTTCCTGCCCCACCCCCGTCCGTTATCGCAATTGTTCCTGTCCCACACCCATCACTGTGTAATCGGAATGGTTCCTGCCCCACCCCCGTCAATCTGTAATCAGAATGGTTCCATCCCCACCCCCGTCAATCTGTAATCGGAATGGTTCCATCCCCACCCCCGTCACTCTGTAATCGGAATAGTTCCTGCCCCACCCCGGTCACTCTGTAATCGGAATGGTTTCCGCCCCACCCCCGTCACTCTGTAATTGCAGTTGTTCCTGCCCCACCCCCGTCACTCTGTAATCGGAATGGTTCCTGCCCCACCCCTGTCACTCTGTAATCTGAATGGTTCCTGCCCCAGTCCTGTCACTGTGTAATATGAATGGTTCCTGCACCCACCCCCTTCACTCTGTAATCGGAATTGCTCCTGCCTCACACTGTCACTCTGTAATCGGAATGGTTCCCGCCCAACCCTCGTCACTCTGTAATCGGAATGGTTACTGCCCCAGTCCTGTCACTGTGTAATCGGAATGGTTCCTGCCCACCCCCGTCACTCTGTAATCGGAATGGTTCCTGCCCCACCCCCGTCACTCTGTAATCGGAATGGCTCCTGCCCCGCCACCATCACTCTTTGATCGGAATGGTTCCTGCCCCACCCCCGTCACTCTGTAATCTGATTGGTTCCTGCCCCACGCCCGTCACTCTGTAATCTGATTGGTTCCTGCCCCATGCCATCACTGTGTAATTGGAATGGTTCCTTCCCCACCCCCGTCACTCTGTGATCGGAATGGTTCCATCCCCACCCCCATCACTCTGTAATCGGAATGGTTCCCGCCCCACAGCCGTCACTCTGTAATCGGAATGGTTCCTGCCTCATCCCCGTCACTCTGTAATCGGAAGGGTTCCATCCCCCCCTCATCACTCTGTGATCGGAATGGTTCCTGCCCCCTGTCACCCTGTAACTGGAATGGTTCCTGCCCCACCCCCGTCACTCTGTAATCGGAATGGTTCCTGCCCAATCTCCATCACTCTGTAATCTGAATGGTTCCTGCACCCACCCCCGTCACTGTGTAATCGGAATGGTTCCTGCCCCACCCCCGTCACTCTGTAATTGGAATGGTTCCTGGCCCACACCGTCACTCTGTAATCGGAATGGTTCCTGCCCCACCCCCGTCACTCTTTAATCGGAATGGTTCCTGCCCCACCTCTGTCACCGTGTAATCTGAATCGTTCCTGTCCCACCCCCGTCACTCTGTAATCGGAATAGTTCCTGCCCCATCTCCGTCACTGTTTCATCGGAATGGTTCCTGCCCGACTCCTGTCACTCTGTAATCGGAATAGTTCCAGCAGGACCCCCGTGACTGTGTAATCGGAATGGTTCCTGCCCCACCTCCGTCACTCTATAATCGCAATAGTTCCTGCCCCACCCCCGTCTGTTATCGCAATTGTTCCTGTCCCACACCCATCACTGTGTAATCAGAATGGTTCCATCCCCACCCCCGTCACTCTGTAATCGGAATAGTTCCTGCCCCACCCCGGTCACTCTGTAATCGGAATGGTTTCCGCCCCACCCCCGTCACTCTGTAATTGCAATTGTTCCTGCCCCACCCCCATCTCTCTGTAATCGGAATGGTTCCTGCCCCACCCCTGTCACTCTGTAATCTGAATGGTTCCTGCCCCAGTCCTGTCACTGTGTAATATGAATGGTTCCTGCACCCACCCCCTTCACTCTGTAATCGGAATTGCTCCTGCCTCACACTGTCACTCTGTAATCGGAATGGTTCCCGCCCCACCCTCGTCACTCTGTAATCGGAATGGTTACTGCCCCAGTCCTGTCACTGTGTAATCGGAATGGTTCCTGCCCCACCCCCGTCACTCTGTAATCGGAATGGTTCCTGCCCCACCCCCGTGACTGTGTAATCGGAATGGCTCCTGCCCCGCCACCATCACTCTTTGATCGGAATGGTTCCTGCCCCACCCCCGTCACTCCCTAATCGGAATGGTTCCTTCCCCACCCCTGTCACTCTGTAATCGGAATGGTTCCATCCCCACCCCCGTCACTCTGTAATCGGAATGGTTCCCGCCCCACAGCCGTCACTCTGTAATCGGAATGGTTCCTGCCTCATCCCCGTCACTCTGTAATCGGAAGGGTTCCATCCCCCCCTCATCACTCTGTGATCGGAATGGTTCCTGCCCCCTGTCACCCTGTAACTGGAATGGTTCCTGCCCCCAGCCCCGTTACTGTGTAATCGGAATGGTTCCTGCCCTGCAACCGTCACTCTGTAATCGGAATGGTTCCTGCCCCAAGCCCGTCACTATGTGATCGGAATGGTTCCCGCCCCAATCCCGTCACTGTGTAATTGGAATGGTTCCTTCCCCAAGCCAGTCAACTGTGATCAGAATGGTTCCTGTCCCACCCCGTCACTCTGTAATCGGAATGGTTCCTGCTCCAACTCCATCTTTCTGTGATCGGAATGGTTCCTGCCCCACCCCCGTCACTCTGTAATCAGAATGGTTCCTGCCCCACCCCCGTCACTCTGTGATTGGAATGGTTCCTGCCCCCTGTCACTCTGTAATCGGAATGGTTCCTGCCCCACCCCCGTCACTCTGTAATCGGAATGGCTCCTGCCCCGCCACCATCACTCTTTGATCGGAATGGTTCCTGCCCCACCGCCGTTACTCTGTAATCAGAATGGTTCCTTCCCCACCCCTGTCACTCTGTAATCGGAATTGTTCCTGCCCCCAGCCCAGTTACTGTGTAATCGGAATGGTTCCTGCCCCACCCCCGTCACTCCGTGATCGGAAATGTTCCTTCCCCACCTCTGTCACTCTGTGATCGGAATGGTTCCTGCCCCACTGCCGTCACTCTGTGATCGGAATGGTTCCTGCCCCAAGCCCGTCACTATGTAATCGGAATGGTTCCTGCCCCAATCCCGTCACTGTGTAATCGGAATGGTTCCTGCCCCACCCCCATCACTCTGTAATCGGAATGGTTCCATCCCCACCCTCATCACTCTGTGATCGGAATGGTTCCTGCCCCCTGTCACCCTGTAATTGGAATATTTCCTGCACCACCCCCGTCACTCTGTAAACGGAATGGTTCCTGCCCCACCCCCGTCACTCCGTGATCGGAAATGTTCCTTCCCCACCTCTGTCACTCTGTGATCGGAATGGTTCCTGCCCCAAGCCCGTCACTATGTAATCGGAATGGTTCCTGCCCCAATCCCGTCACTGTGTAATTGGAATGGTTCCTGCCCCAAGCCAGTCAACTGTGATCAGAATGGTTCCTGCCCCAATCCTGTCACTCTGTAATCGGAATAGTTCCTGCCCCCAGCCCCATCACTGTGTAATCGGAATGGTTCCTGCCCCATCCCCGCCACTTTGTAATCGGAATGGTTCCATCCCCACCTGCATCACTCTGTGATCGGAATGGTTCCTGCCCCCTGTCACCCTGTAATCGGAATGGTTCCTGCCCCACCCCCATCACTGTGTAATCGAAATGGTTCCTTCCCAACCCCCGTCACTCTGTGATCGGAATGGTTCCTGTCCCACCCCCGTCACTGTGTAATCGGAATCGTTCCTGCCCCACCCCCGTCACTCTGTAATCGGAATGGTTCCTGCCCCATCCCGTCACTGTGTCATCGGAATGGTTCCTGCCCCCACCTCTGTCATCGTGTAATCTGAATGGTTCCATCCCCACCCCCGTCACTGTGTAATCGGAATGGTTCCTGCCCCACCCCCGTCACTCTGTAATCGGAATAGTTCCTGCCCCACCCCCGTCACTCCGTTATCGGAAATGTTCCTTCCCCACCTCTAGTCACTCTGTAATCGGAATGGTTCCTGCCCCACCCCCGTCACTCTGTAATCGGAATGGTTCCATCCCCACCCTCATCACTCTGTGATCGGAATGGTTCCTGCCCCCTGTCACCCTGTAATTGGAATGGTTCCTGCACCACCCCCGTCACTCTGTAAACGGAATGGTTCCTGCCCCACCCCCGTCACTCTGAAATCGGAATGGTTCCTGCCCAATCTCCATCAGTCTGTAATCGGAATGGTTCCATCCCCACCCTCATCACTCTGTAATCAGACTGGTTCCTTCCCCACCCCGTCACTCTGTAATCAGAATGGTTCCTGTCCCAACCCTGTCACTCTGTAATCGGAAATGTTCCTTCCCCACCCCGTCACTCTGTGATCGGAATGGTTCCTGCCCCACCCCCATCACTCTGTAACCGGAATGGTTCCTGCCCCATCCCCGTCTCTGTTATTGCAATTGTTCCTGTCCCACCCCCATCACTCTATAATCGGAATGGTTCCTGCCCCACACCGTCACACTGTAATCGGAATGGTTCCCAGCCCACCCCCGTCACTCTGTAATCGGAATGGTTCCCATCCCACCCCCGTTACTATGTAATCAGAATGGTTCCCATCCCACCCCCGTCACTCTGTAATCAGAATGGTTCCCACTCCATCCCCGTCACTCTGTAATCTGATTGGTTCCTGCCCCACGCCCGTCACTCTGTAATCTGATTGGTTCCTGCCCCACGCCATCACTGTGTAATTGGAATGGTTCCTGTCCCACCCCCGTCACTCTGTAATCGGAAATGTTCCTTCCCCACCACCGTCACTCTGTAATCAGAATGGTTCCTGCCCCACCCCCGTCACTTTGCAATAGGAAAGGGTCCAGCCCCGCCCCCGTCACTCTGTAATCGGAATGGTTTCTGCCCCACCCCCGTCACGGTGTAATCGGAATGGTTCCTGCCCCACCCCCGTTACTCTGTAATCGGAATGGTTCCTGCCCCACCCCCGTCACTCTGTAATCGGAATGGTTCCATCCCCACCCTCATCACTCTGTGATCGGAATGGTTCCTGCCCCACCCTCGTCACTCTGTAATTGGAATGGTTCCTGCTCAGTCCCCGTCACTCTGTAATCGGAATGATTCCATCCCCACCCTCATCACTCTGTAATCGGAATGGTTCCTGCCTCATCCCCGTCACTCTGTAATCGGAATGGTTCCATCCCCACCCTCATCACTCTGTGATCGGAATGGTCCCTGCCCCCTGTCACCCTGTAATTGGAATGGTTCCTGCACCACCCCCATCACTCTGTAATCAGAATGGTTCCCAGCCCACCACCGTCACTCTGAAATCGGAGTGGTTCCTGTCCCACCCCCGTCACTCTGTAATCAGAATGTTTCCCATCCCACCCCCGTCACTCTGTAATCAGAATGTTTCCCACCCCATCCCCATCACTCTGTAATCGGAATGGTTCCTGCCCCACCCCCGTCACTCTGTAATCTGATTGGTTCCTGCCCCACGCCCGTCACTCTGTAATCTGATTGGTTCCTGCCCCATGCCATCACTGTGTAATCGGAATGGTTCCTTCCCCACCCCGTCACTCTGTGATCGGAATGGTTCCATCCCCACCCCCGTCACTCTGTAATCGGAATGGTTCCTGCCTCATCCCCGTCACTCTGTAATCGGAAGGGTTCCATCCACCCCTCATCACTCTGTGATCGGAATGGTTCCTGCCCCCTGTCACCCTGTAACTGGAATGGTTCCTGCCCCACCCCCGTCACTCTGTAATCGGAATGGTTCCTGCCCCACTGCCGTCACTCTGTGATCGGAATGGTTCCTGCTCCAAATCCGTCACTATGTAATCGGAATGGTTCCTGCCCCAATCCCGTCACTGTGTAATCGGAATGGTTCCTGCCCCACCCCCATCACTTTGTAATTGGAATGGTTCCATCCCCACCCTCATCACTCTGTGATCGGAATGGTTCCTGCCCCCTGTCACCCTGTAATTGGAATGGTTCCTGCACCACCCCCGTCACTCTGTAAACGGAATGGTTCCTGCCCCACCCCCGTCACTCCGTGATCGGAAATGTTCCTTCCCCACCTCTGTCACTCTGTGATCGGAATGGTTCCTGCCCCAATCCCGTCACTGTGTAATTGGAATGGTTCCTGCCCCAAGCCAGTCAACTGTGATCAGAATGGTTCCTGCCCCAATCCTGTCACTCTGTAATTGGAATAGTTCCTGCCCCCAGCCCCATCACTGTGTAATCGGAATGGTTCCTGCCCCATCCCCGCCACTTTGTAATCGGAATGGTTCCATCCCCACCTGCATCACTCTGTGATCGGAATGGTTCCTGCCCCCTGTCACCCTGTAATCGGAATGGTTCCTGCCCCACCCCCATCACTGTGTAATCGGAATGGTTCCTGCCCAACCCCCATCACTCTGTGATCGGAATGGTTCCTGTCCCACCCCCGTCACTGTGTAATCGGAATGGTTCCTGCCCCACCCCCGTCACTCTGTAATCGGAATGGTTCCTGCCCCATCCCGTCACTGTGTAATCGGAATGGTTCCTGCCCCACCCCCGTCACTCTGAAATCGGAATGGTTCCTGCCCAATCTCCATCAGTCTGTAATCGGAATGGTTCCATCCCCACCCTCATCACTCTGTAATCAGACTGGTTCCTTCCCCACCCCGTCACTCTGTAATCAGAATGGTTCCTGTCCCAACCCTGTCACTCTGTAATCGGAAATGTTCCTTCCCCACCCCGTCACTCTGTGATCGGAATGGTTCCTGCCCCACCCCCATCACTCTGCAACCGGAATGGTTCCTGCCCCATCCCCGTCTCTGTTATTGCAATTGTTCCTGTCCCACCCCCATCACTCTATAATCGGAATGGTTCCTGCCCCACACCGTCACACTGTAATCGGAATGGTTCCCAGCCCACCCCCGTCACTCTGTAATCGGAAGGGTTCCCATCCCACCCCCGTTACTATGTAATCAGAATGGTTCCCATCCCACCCCCGTCACTCTGTAATCAGAATGGTTCCCACTCCATCCCCGTCACTCTGTAATCTGATTGGTTCCTGCCCCACGCCCGTCACTCTGTAATCAGAATGGTTCCCATCCCACCCCCGTTACTATGTAATCAGAATGGTTCCCATCCCACCCCCGTCACACTGTAATCAGAATGGTTCCCACTCCATCCCCGTCACTCTGTAATCTGATTGGTTCCTGCCCCACGCCCGTCACTCTGTAATCTGATTGGTTCCTGCCCCACGCCATCACTGTGTAATCGGAATGGTTCTGTCCCACCCCCGTCACTCTGTAATCGGAAATGTTCCTTCCCCACCCCCGTCACTCTGTAATCAGAATGGTTCCTGCCCCACCCCCGTCACTTTGCAATAGGAAAGGGTCCAGCCCCGCCCCCGTCACTCTGTAATCGGAATGGTTCCATCCCCACCCTCATCACTCTGTGATTGGAATGGTTCCTGCCCCACCCTCGTCACTCTGTAATTGGAATTGTTCCTGCTCAATCCCCGTCACTCTGTAATCGGAATGATTCCATCCCCACCCTCATCACTCTGTAATCGGAATGGTTCCTGCCTCATCCCCGTCACTCTGTAATCGGAATGGTTCCATCCCCACCCTCATCACTCTGTGATCGGAATGGTCCCTGCCCCCTGTCACCCTGTAATTGGAATGGTTCCTGCACCACCCCCATCACTCTGTAATCAGAATGTTTCCCATCCCACCCCCGTCACTCTGTAATCAGAATGTTTCCCACCCCATCCCCATCACTCTGTAATCGGAATGGTTCCTGCCCCACCCCCGTCACTCTGTAATCTGATTGGTTCCTGCCCCACGCCCGTCACTCTGTAATCTGATTGGTTCCTGCCCCATGCCATCACTGTGTAATCGGAATGGTTCCTTCCCCACCCCCGTCACTCTGTAATCGGAATGGTTCCCGCCCCACAGCCGTCACTCTTTAATCGGAATGGTTCCTGCCTCATCCCCATCACTCTGTAATCGGAAGGGTTCCATCCCCCCCTCATCACTCTGTGATCGGAATGGTTCCTGCCCCCTGTCACCCTGTAACTGGAATGGTTCCTGCCCCACCCCCGTCACTCTGTAATCGGAATGGTTCCTGCCCCACTGCCGTCACTCTGTAATCGGAATGGTTCCTGCCCAATCTCCATCACTCTGTAATCTGAATGGTTCCTGCACCCACCCCCGTCACTGTGTAATCGGAATGGTTCCTGCCCCACCCCCGTCACTCTGTAATTGGAATGGTTCCTGGCCCACACCGTCACTCTGTAATCGGAATGGTTCCTGCCCCACCCCCGTCACTCTGTAATCGGAATGGTTCCTGCCCCACCTCTGTCACCGTGTAATCTGAATCGTTCCTGTCCCACCCCCGTCACTCTGTAATCGGAATAGTTCCTGCCCATCTCCGTCACTGTGTCATCGGAATGGTTCCTGCCCCCACCTCTGTCATCGTGTAATCTGAATGGTTCCTGTCCCAGCCCCATCACTCTTTGATCGGAATGGTTCCTGCCCCATCCCCGTCACTCTGTAATCGGAATGGTTCCTTCCCCACCCCTGTCACTCTGTAATCGGAATTGTTCCTGCCCCCAGCCCCGTTACTGTGTAATCGGAATGGTTCCTGCCCCGCAACCGTCACTCTGTAATCGGAATGGTTCCTGCCCCAAGCCCGTCACTATGTAATCGGAATGGTTCCTGCCCCAATCCCGTCACTCTGTAATCGGAATGGTTCCTGCCCCAAGCCCGTCACTCTGTAATTGCAGTTGTTCCTGCCCCACCCCCGTCACTCTGTAATCGGAATGGTTCCTGCCCCACCCCTGTCACTCTGTAATCTGAATGGTTCCTGCCCCAGTCCTGTCACTGTGTAATATGAATGGTTCCTGCACCCACCCCCTTCACTCTGTAATCGGAATTGCTCCTGCCTCACACTGTCACTCTGTAATCGGAATGGTTCCCGCCCAACCCTCGTCACTCTGTAATCGGAATGGTTACTGCCCCAGTCCTGTCACTGTGTAATCGGAATGGTTCCTGCCCACCCCCGTCACTCTGTAATCGGAATGGTTCCTGCCCCACCCCCGTCACTCTGTAATCGGAATGGCTCCTGCCCCGCCACCATCACTCTTTGATCGGAATGGTTCCTGCCCCACCCCCGTCACTCTGTAATCTGATTGGTTCCTGCCCCACGCCCGTCACTCTGTAATCTGATTGGTTCCTGCCCCATGCCATCACTGTGTAATTGGAATGGTTCCTTCCCCACCCCCGTCACTCTGTGATCGGAATGGTTCCATCCCCACCCCCATCACTCTGTAATCGGAATGGTTCCCGCCCCACAGCCGTCACTCTGTAATCGGAATGGTTCCTGCCTCATCCCCGTCACTCTGTAATCGGAAGGGTTCCATCCCCCCCTCATCACTCTGTGATCGGAATGGTTCCTGCCCCCTGTCACCCTGTAACTGGAATGGTTCCTGCCCCACCCCCGTCACTCTGTAATCGGAATGGTTCCTGCCCAATCTCCATCACTCTGTAATCTGAATGGTTCCTGCACCCACCCCCGTCACTGTGTAATCGGAATGGTTCCTGCCCCACCCCCGTCACTCTGTAATTGGAATGGTTCCTGGTCCACACCGTCACTCTGTAATCGGAATGGTTCCTGCCCCACCCCCGTCACTCTTTAATCGGAATGGTTCCTGCCCCACCTCTGTCACCGTGTAATCTGAATCGTTCCTGTCCCACCCCCGTCACTCTGTAATCGGAATAGTTCCTGCCCCATCTCCGTCACTGTTTCATCGGAATGGTTCCTGCCCGACTCCTGTCACTCTGTAATCGGAATAGTTCCAGCAGGACCCCCGTGACTGTGTAATCGGAATGGTTCCTGCCCCACCTCCGTCACTCTATAATCGCAATAGTTCCTGCCCCACCCCCGTCTGTTATCGCAATTGTTCCTGTCCCACACCCATCACTGTGTAATCAGAATGGTTCCATCCCCACCCCCGTCACTCTGTAATCGGAATAGTTCCTGCCCCACCCCGGTCACTCTGTAATCGGAATGGTTTCCGCCCCACCCCCGTCACTCTGTAATTGCAATTGTTCCTGCCCCACCCCCATCTCTCTGTAATCGGAATGGTTCCTGCCCCACCCCTGTCACTCTGTAATCTGAATGGTTCCTGCCCCAGTCCTGTCACTGTGTAATATGAATGGTTCCTGCACCCACCCCCTTCACTCTGTAATCGGAATTGCTCCTGCCTCACACTGTCACTCTGTAATCGGAATGGTTCCCGCCCCACCCTCGTCACTCTGTAATCGGAATGGTTACTGCCCCAGTCCTGTCACTGTGTAATCGGAATGGTTCCTGCCCCACCCCCGTCACTCTGTAATCGGAATGGTTCCTGCCCCACCCCCGTGACTGTGTAATCGGAATGGCTCCTGCCCCGCCACCATCACTCTTTGATCGGAATGGTTCCTGCCCCACCCCCGTCACTCCCTAATCGGAATGGTTCCTTCCCCACCCCTGTCACTCTGTAATCGGAATGGTTCCATCCCCACCCCCGTCACTCTGTAATCGGAATGGTTCCCGCCCCACAGCCGTCACTCTGTAATCGGAATGGTTCCTGCCTCATCCCCGTCACTCTGTAATCGGAAGGGTTCCATCCCCCCCTCATCACTCTGTGATCGGAATGGTTCCTGCCCCCTGTCACCCTGTAACTGGAATGGTTCCTGCCCCCAGCCCCGTTACTGTGTAATCGGAATGGTTCCTGCCCTGCAACCGTCACTCTGTAATCGGAATGGTTCCTGCCCCAAGCCCGTCACTATGTGATCGGAATGGTTCCCGCCCCAATCCCGTCACTGTGTAATTGGAATGGTTCCTTCCCCAAGCCAGTCAACTGTGATCAGAATGGTTCCTGTCCCACCCCGTCACTCTGTAATCGGAATGGTTCCTGCTCCAACTCCATCTTTCTGTGATCGGAATGGTTCCTGCCCCACCCCCGTCACTCTGTAATCAGAATGGTTCCTGCCCCACCCCCGTCACTCTGTGATTGGAATGGTTCCTGCCCCCTGTCACTCTGTAATCGGAATGGTTCCTGCCCCACCCCCGTCACTCTGTAATCGGAATGGCTCCTGCCCCGCCACCATCACTCTTTGATCGGAATGGTTCCTGCCCCACCGCCGTTACTCTGTAATCAGAATGGTTCCTTCCCCACCCCTGTCACTCTGTAATCGGAATTGTTCCTGCCCCCAGCCCAGTTACTGTGTAATCGGAATGGTTCCTGCCCCACCCCCGTCACTCCGTGATCGGAAATGTTCCTTCCCCACCTCTGTCACTCTGTGATCGGAATGGTTCCTGCCCCACTGCCGTCACTCTGTGATCGGAATGGTTCCTGCCCCAAGCCCGTCACTATGTAATCGGAATGGTTCCTGCCCCAATCCCGTCACTGTGTAATCGGAATGGTTCCTGCCCCACCCCCATCACTCTGTAATCGGAATGGTTCCATCCCCACCCTCATCACTCTGTGATCGGAATGGTTCCTGCCCCCTGTCACCCTGTAATTGGAATATTTCCTGCACCACCCCCGTCACTCTGTAAACGGAATGGTTCCTGCCCCACCCCCGTCACTCCGTGATCGGAAATGTTCCTTCCCCACCTCTGTCACTCTGTGATCGGAATGGTTCCTGCCCCAAGCCCGTCACTATGTAATCGGAATGGTTCCTGCCCCAATCCCGTCACTGTGTAATTGGAATGGTTCCTGCCCCAAGCCAGTCAACTGTGATCAGAATGGTTCCTGCCCCAATCCTGTCACTCTGTAATCGGAATAGTTCCTGCCCCCAGCCCCATCACTGTGTAATCGGAATGGTTCCTGCCCCATCCCCGCCACTTTGTAATCGGAATGGTTCCATCCCCACCTGCATCACTCTGTGATCGGAATGGTTCCTGCCCCCTGTCACCCTGTAATCGGAATGGTTCCTGCCCCACCCCCATCACTGTGTAATCGAAATGGTTCCTGCCCAACCCCCGTCACTCTGTGATCGGAATGGTTCCTGTCCCACCCCCGTCACTGTGTAATCGGAATGGTTCCTGCCCCACCCCCGTCACTCTGTAATCGGAATGGTTCCTGCCCCATCCCGTCACTGTGTCATCGGAATGGTTCCTGCCCCCACCTCTGTCATCGTGTAATCTGAATGGTTCCATCCCCACCCCCGTCACTGTGTAATCGGAATGGTTCCTGCCCCACCCCCGTCACTCTGTAATCGGAATAGTTCCTGCCCCACCCCCGTCACTCCGTTATCGGAAATGTTCCTTCCCCACCTCTAGTCACTCTGTAATCGGAATGGTTCCTGCCCCACCCCCGTCACTCTGTAATCGGAATGGTTCCATCCCCACCCTCATCACTCTGTGATCGGAATGGTTCCTGCCCCCTGTCACCCTGTAATTGGAATGGTTCCTGCACCACCCCCGTCACTCTGTAAACGGAATGGTTCCTGCCCCACCCCCGTCACTCTGAAATCGGAATGGTTCCTGCCCAATCTCCATCAGTCTGTAATCGGAATGGTTCCATCCCCACCCTCATCACTCTGTAATCAGACTGGTTCCTTCCCCACCCCGTCACTCTGTAATCAGAATGGTTCCTGTCCCAACCCTGTCACTCTGTAATCGGAAATGTTCCTTCCCCACCCCGTCACTCTGTGATCGGAATGGTTCCTGCCCCACCCCCATCACTCTGTAACCGGAATGGTTCCTGCCCCATCCCCGTCTCTGTTATTGCAATTGTTCCTGTCCCACCCCCATCACTCTATAATCGGAATGGTTCCTGCCCCACACCGTCACACTGTAATCGGAATGGTTCCCAGCCCACCCCCGTCACTCTGTAATCGGAATGGTTCCCATCCCACCCCCGTTACTATGTAATCAGAATGGTTCCCATCCCACCCCCGTCACTCTGTAATCAGAATGGTTCCCACTCCATCCCCGTCACTCTGTAATCTGATTGGTTCCTGCCCCACGCCCGTCACTCTGTAATCTGATTGGTTCCTGCCCCACGCCATCACTGTGTAATTGGAATGGTTCCTGTCCCACCCCCGTCACTCTGTAATCGGAAATGTTCCTTCCCCACCACCGTCACTCTGTAATCAGAATGGTTCCTGCCCCACCCCCGTCACTTTGCAATAGGAAAGGGTCCAGCCCCGCCCCCGTCACTCTGTAATCGGAATGGTTTCTGCCCCACCCCCGTCACGGTGTAATCGGAATGGTTCCTGCCCCACCCCCGTTACTCTGTAATCGGAATGGTTCCTGCCCCACCCCCGTCACTCTGTAATCGGAATGGTTCCATCCCCACCCTCATCACTCTGTGATCGGAATGGTTCCTGCCCCACCCTCGTCACTCTGTAATTGGAATGGTTCCTGCTCAGTCCCCGTCACTCTGTAATCGGAATGATTCCATCCCCACCCTCATCACTCTGTAATCGGAATGGTTCCTGCCTCATCCCCGTCACTCTGTAATCGGAATGGTTCCATCCCCACCCTCATCACTCTGTGATCGGAATGGTCCCTGCCCCCTGTCACCCTGTAATTGGAATGGTTCCTGCACCACCCCCATCACTCTGTAATCAGAATGGTTCCCAGCCCACCACCGTCACTCTGAAATCGGAGTGGTTCCTGTCCCACCCCCGTCACTCTGTAATCAGAATGTTTCCCATCCCACCCCCGTCACTCTGTAATCAGAATGTTTCCCACCCCATCCCCATCACTCTGTAATCGGAATGGTTCCTGCCCCACCCCCGTCACTCTGTAATCTGATTGGTTCCTGCCCCACGCCCGTCACTCTGTAATCTGATTGGTTCCTGCCCCATGCCATCACTGTGTAATCGGAATGGTTCCTTCCCCACCCCGTCACTCTGTGATCGGAATGGTTCCATCCCCACCCCCGTCACTCTGTAATCGGAATGGTTCCTGCCTCATCCCCGTCACTCTGTAATCGGAATGGTTCCTGCCTCATCCCCGTCACTCTGTAATCGGAAGGGTTCCATCCACCCCTCATCACTCTGTGATCGGAATGGTTCCTGCCCCCTGTCACCCTGTAACTGGAATGGTTCCTGCCCCACCCCCGTCACTCTGTAATCGGAATGGTTCCTGCCCCACTGCCGTCACTCTGTGATCGGAATGGTTCCTGCTCCAAATCCGTCACTATGTAATCGGAATGGTTCCTGCCCCAATCCCGTCACTGTGTAATCGGAATGGTTCCTGCCCCACCCCCATCACTTTGTAATTGGAATGGTTCCATCCCCACCCTCATCACTCTGTGATCGGAATGGTTCCTGCCCCCTGTCACCCTGTAATTGGAATGGTTCCTGCCCCACCCCCGTCACTCTGTAAACGGAATGGTTCCTGCCCCACCCCCGTCACTCCGTGATCGGAAATGTTCCTTCCCCACCTCTGTCACTCTGTGATCGGAATGGTTCCTGCCCCAATCCCGTCACTGTGTAATTGGAATGGTTCCTGCCCCAAGCCAGTCAACTGTGATCAGAATGGTTCCTGCCCCAATCCTGTCACTCTGTAATTGGAATAGTTCCTGCCCCCAGCCCCATCACTGTGTAATCGGAATGGTTCCTGCCCCATCCCCGCCACTTTGTAATCGGAATGGTTCCATCCCCACCTGCATCACTCTGTGATCGGAATGGTTCCTGCCCCCTGTCACCCTGTAATCGGAATGGTTCCTGCCCCACCCCCATCACTGTGTAATCGGAATGGTTCCTGCCCAACCCCCATCACTCTGTGATCGGAATGGTTCCTGTCCCACCCCCGTCACTGTGTAATCGGAATGGTTCCTGCCCCACCCCCGTCACTCTGTAATCGGAATGGTTCCTGCCCCATCCCGTCACTGTGTAATCGGAATGGTTCCTGCCCCACCCCCGTCACTCTGAAATCGGAATGGTTCCTGCCCAATCTCCATCAGTCTGTAATCGGAATGGTTCCATCCCCACCCTCATCACTCTGTAATCAGACTGGTTCCTTCCCCACCCCGTCACTCTGTAATCAGAATGGTTCCTGTCCCAACCCTGTCACTCTGTAATCGGAAATGTTCCTTCCCCACCCCGTCACTCTGTGATCGGAATGGTTCCTGCCCCACCCCCATCACTCTGCAACCGGAATGGTTCCTGCCCCATCCCCGTCTCTGTTATTGCAATTGTTCCTGTCCCACCCCCATCACTCTATAATCGGAATGGTTCCTGCCCCACACCGTCACACTGTAATCGGAATGGTTCCCAGCCCACCCCCGTCACTCTGTAATCGGAAGGGTTCCCATCCCACCCCCGTTACTATGTAATCAGAATGGTTCCCATCCCACCCCCGTCACTCTGTAATCAGAATGGTTCCCACTCCATCCCCGTCACTCTGTAATCTGATTGGTTCCTGCCCCACGCCCGTCACTCTGTAATCAGAATGGTTCCCATCCCACCCCCGTTACTATGTAATCAGAATGGTTCCCATCCCACCCCCGTCACACTGTAATCAGAATGGTTCCCACTCCATCCCCGTCACTCTGTAATCTGATTGGTTCCTGCCCCACGCCCGTCACTCTGTAATCTGATTGGTTCCTGCCCCACGCCATCACTGTGTAATCGGAATGGTTCTGTCCCACCCCCGTCACTCTGTAATCGGAAATGTTCCTTCCCCACCCCCGTCACTCTGTAATCAGAATGGTTCCTGCCCCACCCCCGTCACTTTGCAATAGGAAAGGGTCCAGCCCCGCCCCCGTCACTCTGTAATCGGAATGGTTCCATCCCCACCCTCATCACTCTGTGATTGGAATGGTTCCTGCCCCACCCTCGTCACTCTGTAATTGGAATTGTTCCTGCTCAATCCCCGTCACTCTGTAATCGGAATGATTCCATCCCCACCCTCATCACTCTGTAATCGGAATGGTTCCTGCCTCATCCCCGTCACTCTGTAATCGGAATGGTTCCATCCCCACCCTCATCACTCTGTGATCGGAATGGTCCCTGCCCCCTGTCACCCTGTAATTGGAATGGTTCCTGCACCACCCCCATCACTCTGTAATCAGAATGTTTCCCATCCCACCCCCGTCACTCTGTAATCAGAATGTTTCCCACCCCATCCCCATCACTCTGTAATCGGAATGGTTCCTGCCCCACCCCCGTCACTCTGTAATCTGATTGGTTCCTGCCCCACGCCCGTCACTCTGTAATCTGATTGGTTCCTGCCCCATGCCATCACTGTGTAATCGGAATGGTTCCTTCCCCACCCCCGTCACTCTGTAATCGGAATGGTTCCCGCCCCACAGCCGTCACTCTTTAATCGGAATGGTTCCTGCCTCATCCCCATCACTCTGTAATCGGAAGGGTTCCATCCCCCCCTCATCACTCTGTGATCGGAATGGTTCCTGCCCCCTGTCACCCTGTAACTGGAATGGTTCCTGCCCCACCCCCGTCACTCTGTAATCGGAATGGTTCCTGCCCCACTGCCGTCACTCTGTAATCGGAATGGTTCCTGCCCAATCTCCATCACTCTGTAATCTGAATGGTTCCTGCACCCACCCCCGTCACTGTGTAATCGGAATGGTTCCTGCCCCACCCCCGTCACTCTGTAATTGGAATGGTTCCTGGCCCACACCGTCACTCTGTAATCGGAATGGTTCCTGCCCCACCCCCGTCACTCTGTAATCGGAATGGTTCCTGCCCCACCTCTGTCACCGTGTAATCTGAATCGTTCCTGTCCCACCCCCGTCACTCTGTAATCGGAATAGTTCCTGCCCATCTCCGTCACTGTGTCATCGGAATGGTTCCTGCCCCCACCTCTGTCATCGTGTAATCTGAATGGTTCCTGTCCCAGCCCCATCACTCTTTGATCGGAATGGTTCCTGCCCCATCCCCGTCACTCTGTAATCGGAATGGTTCCTTCCCCACCCCTGTCACTCTGTAATCGGAATTGTTCCTGCCCCCAGCCCCGTTACTGTGTAATCGGAATGGTTCCTGCCCCGCAACCGTCACTCTGTAATCGGAATGGTTCCTGCCCCAAGCCCGTCACTATGTAATCGGAATGGTTCCTGCCCCAATCCCGTCACTCTGTAATCGGAATGGTTCCTGCCCCAAGCCCGTCACTATGTAATCGGAATGGTTCCCGCCCCAATCCCGTCACTGTGTAATTGGAATGGTTCCTTCCCCAAGCCAGTCAACTGTGATCAGAATGGTTCCTGTCCCACCCCTGTCACTCTGTAATCGGAACGGTTCCTGCTCCAACTCCATCTTTCTGTGATTGGAATGGTTCCTGCCCCACCCCCGTCACTGTGTAATCTGAATGGTTCCTGCCCCCACCACCATCTCTCTGTATTCGGAATGGTTCCTGCCCGACCCCCGTCACTCTGTAATCGGAATAGTTCCTGCCGGACCCCCGTCACTGTGTAATCGGAATGGTTCCTGCCCGACCCCCGTCACTCTGTAATCGGAATAGTTCCTGCCGGACCCCCGTCACTGTGTGATCGAAATGGTTCCCACCCCATCCCCGTCGCTGTTATTGCAATTGTTCCTGCCCCACCCTCATCACGCTGTAATCGGAATGTTTCCTGCTCCACACCGTCACTCTGTAATCGGAATGGTTCCTGCCCCACACCGTCACTCTGTAATCGGAATGGTTCCTGGCCCACGCCGTCACTCTGTAATCGGAATGGTTCCCAGCCCACCCCCGTCACTCTGTAATCGCAATAGTTCCTGCCCCACCCCCGTCTCTGTTATTGCAATTGTTCCTGCCCCACCCCCGTCACTCTGTAATCGGAATGGTTCCATCCCCACCCTCATCACTCTGTAATCAGAATGGTTCCTGCCCCACACCGTCACTCTGTAATCTGAATGGTTCCATCCCCACCCTCATCACTCTGTAATCTGAATGGTTCCCATCCCACCCTCGTCACTCTGTAATCAGAATGGTTACCACCCCATCCCCGTCACTCTGTAATCGGAATGGTTCCATCCCCACCCTCATCACTCTGTAATCAGAATGGTTCCTGCCCCACACCGTCACTCTGTAATCTGAATGGTTCCATCCCCACCCTCATCACTCTGTAATCTGAATGGTTCCCATCCCACCCTCGTCACTCTGTAATCAGAATGGTTACCACCCCATCCCCGTCACTCTGTAATCGGATTGGTTCCTGCCCCAACCCCGTCACTCTGTAATCTGATTGGTTCCTGCCCCACACCATCACTCTGTAATTGGAAATGTTCCTTCCCCACCCCCGTCACTGTGTAATTGGAATGGTTCCTGTCCCACCCCCGTCACTCTGTAATCGGAAATGTTCCTTCCCCACCCCGTCACTCTGTAATCAGAATGGTTCCTGCCCCACCCCCGTCACTGTGTAATCGGTATGGTTCCTGCCCCACCCCCGTCACTCTGTGATCGGAATGGTTCCTGCCCCACCCCCATCACTCTGTAATCGAAATGGTTCCTGCCCAACACCCGTCACTTTGCAATAGGAAAGGGTCCAGCCCCGCCCCCGTCACTCTGTAATCTGAATGGTTCCTGCCCCAGTCCTGTCACTCTGTAATCGGAATGGTTCCTGCCCCCACCCTCATCACTGTGTAATCGGAATGGTTCCTGCCCCACCCCCATCACTCTGTAATTGGAATGGTTCCTGCCCCACCCCCGTCACTCTGTAATCGGTATGGTTCCTGCCCCACCCCCGTCACTCTGTGATCGGAATGGTTCCTGCCCCACCCCCATCAATCTGTAATCGGAATGGTTCCTGCCCAACCACGGTCACTTTGCAATAGGAAAGGTTCCAGCCCCGCCCCCGTCACTCTGTAATCTGAATGGTTCCTGCCCCAGTCCTGTCACTCTGTAATCGGAATGGTTCCTGCCCCCACCCTCATCACTGTGTAATCGGAATGGTTCCTGCCCCACCCCCATCACTCTGTAATCGGAATGGTTCCTGCCCCACCCCCGTCTCTGTTATTGCAACTGTTCGTGCCCCACCCCCATCACTCTGTAATCGGAATGGTTCCCAGCCCACCCCCGTCACCATGTAATCGGAATGGTTCCTATCCCACCCCCGTCACTCTGTAATCGGAAATGTTCCTTCCCCACCCCGTCACTCTGTGATCGGAATGGTTCCTGCCCCACCCCCGTCACTGTGTAATCGGAATGGTTCCTGCCCCACCCCCGTCACTCTGTAATCGGAATGGTTCCTGCCCCACCCCCATCACTCTGTGATCGGAATGGTTCCTGCCCCACCCCCGTCACTCTGTAATCGGAATGGTTCCTGCCCCACCCCCATCACTCTGTGATCGGAATGGTTCCTGCCCCACCCCCATCACTCTGTAATCGGAATGGTTCCTGCCTTAGTCCTGTCACTCTGTAATCGGAATGGTTCCTGCCCCCACCCTCATCACTGTGTAATCGGAATGGTTCCTGCCCCACTCCCATCACTCTGTAATCGGAATGGTTCCTGCTCCACACCGTCACTCTGTAATCGGAATGGTTCCTGCCCAATCCCCGTCACTCTGTAATCAGAATGGTTCCATCCCCACCCTCATCACTCTGTAATCAGAATGGTTCCCGCTCCATCCCCGTCACTCTGTAATCAGAATGGTTCCCACTCCATCCCCGTCACTCTGTAATCTGATTGGTTCCTGCCCCACGCCCGTCACTCTGTAATCTGATTGGTTCCTGCCCCACGCCCGTCACTCTGTAATCTGATTGGTTCCTGCCCCACCCCCGTCACTCTGTAATCAGAATGGTTCCTGCCCCACCCCCGTCACTGTGTAATCGGAATGGTTCCTGCCCCACCCCCATCACTGTGTAATCGGAATGGTTCCTGCCCCACCCCCGTTACTCTGTAATCGGAATGGTTCCTGCCCCATCCCCGTCACTGTGTAATCGGAATGGTTCCTGCCCCACCCCCCGTCACTCTGTAATCGGAATGGTTCCTGGCCCACACCCTCACTCTGTAATCGGATTGGTTCCTGGCCCACGCCCGTCACTCAGTAATCGGAATGGTGCCTGCCCCACCCCCATCACTCTGTAATCGGAATGGTTCCTGCCCCATCGCCGTCACTGTGTAATCGGAATGATTCCTGCCCCACCCCATCACTCTGTAATCAGAATGGTTCCCACCCCATCCCCGTCACTCTGTAATCGGATTGGTTCCTGCCCCACGCCCGTCACTGTGTAATCGGAATGGTTCCTGCCCCATTCCTGTCACTCTGTAATCTGAATTGTTCCTTCCCCACCCCCGTCACTCTGTAATCGGAAATGTTCCTTCCCCACCCCGTCACTCTGTGATCGGAATGGTTCCTGCCCCACCCCCATCACTCTGTAATCGGAATGGTTCCTGCCTTAGTCCTGTCACTCTGTAATCGGAATGGTTCCTGCCCCCACCCTCATCACTGTGTAATCGGAATGGTTCCTGCCCCACTCCCATCACTCTGTAATCGGAATGGTTCCTGCTCCACACCGTCACTCTGTAATCGGAATGGTTCCTGCCCAATCCCCGTCACTCTGTAATCAGAATGGTTCCATCCCCACCCTCATCACTCTGTAATCAGAATGGTTCCCGCTCCATCCCCGTCACTCTGTAATCAGAATGGTTCCCACTCCATCCCCGTCACTCTGTAATCTGATTGGTTCCTGCCCCACGCCCGTCACTCTGTAATCTGATTGGTTCCTGCCCCACGCCCGTCACTCTGTAATCTGATTGGTTCCTGCCCCACCCCCGTCACTCTGTAATCAGAATGGTTCCTGCCCCACCCCCGTCACTGTGTAATCGGAATGGTTCCTGCCCCACCCCCATCACTCTGTAATCGGAATGGTTCCTGCCCCACCCCCGTCTCTGTTATTGCAACTGTTCGTGCCCCACCCCCATCACTCTGTAATCGGAATGGTTCCCAGCCCACCCCCGTCACCATGTAATCGGAATGGTTCCTATCCCACCCCCGTCACTCTGTAATCGGAAATGTTCCTTCCCCACCCCGTCACTCTGTGATCGGAATGGTTCCTGCCCCACCCCCGTCACTGTGTAATCGGAATGGTTCCTGCCCCACCCCCGTCACTCTGTAATCGGAATGGTTCCTGCCCCACCCCCATCACTCTGTGATCGGAATGGTTCCTGCCCCACCCCCGTCACTCTGTAATCGGAATGGTTCCTGCCCCACCCCCATCACTCTGTGATCGGAATGGTTCCTGCCCCACCCCCATCACTCTGTAATCGGAATGGTTCCTGCCTTAGTCCTGTCACTCTGTAATCGGAATGGTTCCTGCCCCCACCCTCATCACTGTGTAATCGGAATGGTTCCTGCCCCACTCCCATCACTCTGTAATCGGAATGGTTCCTGCTCCACACCGTCACTCTGTAATCGGAATGGTTCCTGCCCAATCCCCGTCACTCTGTAATCAGAATGGTTCCATCCCCACCCTCATCACTCTGTAATCAGAATGGTTCCCGCTCCATCCCCGTCACTATGTAATCAGAATGGTTCCCACTCCATCCCCGTCACTCTGTAATCTGATTGGTTCCTGCCCCACGCCCGTCACTCTGTAATCGGAATGGTTCCTGCCCCACCCCCGTCACTCTGTAATCTGATTGGTTCCTGCCCCACCCCCGTCACTCTGTAATCAGAATGGTTCCTGCCCCACCCCCGTCACTGTGTAATCGGAATGGTTCCTGCCCCACCCCCATCACTGTGTAATCGGAATGGTTCCTGCCCCACCCCCGTTACTCTGTAATCGGAATGGTTCCTGCCCCATCCCCGTCACTGTGTAATCGGAATGGTTCCTGCCCCACCCCCCGTCACTCTGTAATCGGAATGGTTCCTGGCCCACACCCTCACTCTGTAATCGGATTGGTTCCTGGCCCACGCCCGTCACTCAGTAATCGGAATGGTGCCTGCCCCACCCCCATCACTCTGTAATCGGAATGGTTCCTGCCCCATCGCCGTCACTGTGTAATCGGAATGATTCCTGCCCCACCCCATCACTCTGTAATCAGAATGGTTCCCACCCCATCCCCGTCACTCTGTAATCGGATTGGTTCCTGCCCCACGCCCGTCACTGTGTAATCGGAATGGTTCCTGCCCCATTCCTGTCACTCTGTAATCTGAATTGTTCCTTCCCCACCCCCGTCACTCTGTAATCGGAAATGTTCCTTCCCCACCCCGTCACTCTGTGATCGGAATGGTTCCTGCCCCACCCCCATCACTCTGTAATCGGAATGGTTCCTGCCTTAGTCCTGTCACTCTGTAATCGGAATGGTTCCTGCCCCCACCCTCATCACTGTGTAATCGGAATGGTTCCTGCCCCACTCCCATCACTCTGTAATCGGAATGGTTCCTGCTCCACACCGTCACTCTGTAATCGGAATGGTTCCTGCCCAATCCCCGTCACTCTGTAATCAGAATGGTTCCATCCCCACCCTCATCACTCTGTAATCAGAATGGTTCCCGCTCCATCCCCGTCACTCTGTAATCAGAATGGTTCCCACTCCATCCCCGTCACTCTGTAATCTGATTGGTTCCTGCCCCACGCCCGTCACTCTGTAATCTGATTGGTTCCTGCCCCACGCCCGTCACTCTGTAATCTGATTGGTTCCTGCCCCACCCCCGTCACTCTGTAATCAGAATGGTTCCTGCCCCACCCCCATCACTGTGTAATCGGAATGGTTCCTGCCCCACCCCCATCACTGTGTAATCGGAATGGTTCCTGCCCCACCCCCGTTACTCTGTAATCGGAATGGTTCCTGCCCCACCCCCCGTCACTCTGTAATCGGAATGGTTCCTGGCCCACACCCTCACTCTGTAATCGGATTGGTTCCTGGCCCACGCCCGTCACTCAGTAATCGGAATGGTGCCTGCCCCACCCCCATCACTCTGTAATCGGAATGGTTCCTGCCCCATCGCCGTCACTGTGTAATCGGAATGATTCCTGCCCCACCCCATCACTCTGTAATCAGAATGGTTCCCACCCCATCCCCGTCACTCTGTAATCGGATTGGTTCCTGCCCCACGCCCGTCACTGTGTAATCGGAATGGTTCCTGCCCCATTCCTGTCACTCTGTAATCTGAATTGTTCCTTCCCCACCCCCGTCACTCTGTAATCGGAAATGTTCCTTCCCCACCCCGTCACTCTGTGATCGGAATGGTTCCTGCCCCACCCCCATCACTCTGTAATCGGAATGGTTCCATCCCCACCCCCATCACTCTGTAATCGGAATGGTTCCTTCCCCACCCTGGTCACTCTGTAATCGGAATGGTTTCCGCCCCACCCCCGTCACTCTGTAATCGGAATGGTTCCTGCCCCACCCCCGTCACTGTATAATCGGAATGGTTCCATCCCCACCCCCGTCACTCTGTAATCGGAATGGTTCCTGCCCCACCCCCGTCACTCTGTAATCGGAATGGTTCCATCCCCACCCCCGTCACTGTGTAATCGGAATGGTTCCTGCCTCACACTGTCACTCTGTAATCGGAATGGTTCCCGGCCCACGCTCATCACTCTGCAATAGCAAAGGTTCCAGCCCCGACCCGTCACTCTGTAATCTGAATGGTTCCGGCCCCAGTCCTGTCACTATGTAATCTGAATGGTTCCTGCCCCACCCCCGTCACTCTGTAATCGGAATGGTTCCTGCCCCACCCCCGTCACTCTGTAATCGGAATGGTTCCTGCCCCACCCCCGTCACTGTGTAATCGGAATGGTTCCTGGCCCACACCGTCACTCTGTAATCGCAATTGTTCCTGCCCCACCCCCGTCACTCTGTAATCGCAATTGTTCCTGCCCCACCCCCGTCACTCTGTAATTGGAATGGTTCCCATCCCACCCCCGTCACTCTGTAATCAGAATGGTTCCATCCCCACCCTCATCACTCTGTAATCGGAATGGTTCCCGCCCCATCCCCGTCACTCTGTAATCGGATTGGTTCCCAGCCCACCCCCGTCACTCTGTAATCGCAATTGTTCCTGCCCCACCCCCGTCACTCTGTAATCGGAATGGTTCCATCCCCACCCCCGTCACTCTGTAATCTGATTGGTTCCTGCCCCACCCCCGTCACTCTGTAATCTGATTGGTTCCTGCCCCACACTATCACTGTGTAATCGGAATGGTTCCTGCCCCACCCCATCACTGTGTAATTGGAATGGTTCCTGCCCCACCCCCGTCACTCTGTAATCAGAATGGTTCCCATCCCACACCCGTCACTATGTAATCAGAATGGTTCCCATCCCACCCCCGTCACTCTGTAACCAGAATGGTTCCCACTCCATCCCCGTCACTCTGTAATCGGAATGGTTCCTGCCCCACCCCCGTCACTCTGTAATCTGATTGGTTCCTGCCCCACGCCCGTCACTCTGTAATCTGATTGGTTCCTGCCCCACACCATCACTGTGTAATCAGAATGGTTCCTGCCCCACCCCATCACTGTGTAATCGGAATGGTTCTTGTCCCACCCCCGTCACTCTGTAATCAGAATGGTTCCTGCCCCACCCCCGTCACTTTGCAATAGGAAAGGGTCCAGCCCCACCCCCGTCACTCTGTAATCGGAATGGTTCCTGCCCCACCCCCGTCACTGTGTAATCGGAATGGTTCCTGCCACACCCCCGTTAGTCTGTAATCGGAATGGTTCCTGCCCCACCCCCGTCACTGTGTAATCGGAATGGTTCCATCCCCACCCACATCACTCTGTGATCGGAATGGTTCCTGCCCCACCCTCGACACTCTGTAATCGGAATGGTTCCTGCTCAATCCCCGTCACTCTGTAATCGGAATGGTTCCATCCCCACCCTCATCACTCTGTGATCGGAATGGTTCCTGCCCCCTGTCACCCTGTAATTGGAATGGTTCCTGCACCACCCCCGTCACTCTGTAAACGGAATGGTTCCTGCCCCACCCCCGTCACTCTGAAATCGGAATGGTTCCTGCCCAATCTCCATCAGTCTGTAATCGGAATGGTTCCATCCCCACCCTCATCACTCTGTAATCAGACTGGTTCCTTCCCCACCCCGTCACTCTGTAATCAGAATGGTTCCTGTCCCAACCCTGTCACTCTGTAATCGGAAATGTTCCTTCCCCACCCCGTCACTCTGTAATCAGAATGGTTCCTGTCCCAACCCTGTCACTCTGTAATCGGAAATGTTCCTTCCCCACCCCGTCACTCTGTAATCAGAATGGTTCCCACCCCATCCCCGTCACGCTGTAATCGGATTGGTTCCTGCCCCACGCCCGTCACTGTGTAATCGGAATGGTTCCTGCCCCATTCCTGTCACTCTGTAATCTGAATTGTTCCTTCCCCACCCCCGTCACTCTGTAATCGGAAATGTTCCTTCCCCACCCCGTCACTCTGTGATCGGAATGGTTCCTGCCCCACCCCCATCACTCTGTAATCGGAATGGTTCCATCCCCACCCCATCACTCTGTAATCGGAATGGTTCCTTCCCCACCCTGGTCACTCTGTAATCGGAATGGTTTCCGTCCCACCCCCGTCACTCTGTAATCGGAATGGTTCCTGCCCCACCCCCGTCACTGTATAATCGGAATGGTTCCATCCACACCCCCGTCACTCTGTAATCGGAATGGTTCCTGCCCCACCCCCGTCACTCTGTAATCGGAATGGTTCCATCCCCACCCCCGTCACTGTGTAATCGGAATGGTTCCTGCCTCACACTGTCACTCTGTAATCGGAATGGTTCCCGGCCCACGCTCATCACTCTGCAATAGCAAAGGTTCCAGCCCCGACCTGTCACTCTGTAATCTGAATGGTTCCGGCCCCAGTCCTGTCACTATGTAATCTGAATGGTTCCTGCCCCACCCCCGTCACTCTGTAATCGGAATGGTTCCTGCCCCACCCCCGTCACTCTGTAATCGGAATGGTTCCTGCCCCACCCCCGTCACTGTGTAATCGGAATGGTTCCTGGCCCACACCGTCACTCTGTCATCGCAATTGTTCCTGCCCCACCCCCGTCACTCTGTAATCGCAATTGTTCCTGCCCCACCCCCGTCACTCTGTAATCGGAATGGTTCCCATCCCACCCCCGTCACTCTGTAATCGGAATGGTTCCATCCCCACCCTCATCACTCTGTAATCGGAATGGTTCCCGCCCCATCCCCGTCACTCTGTAATCGGATTGGTTCCCAGCCCACCCCCGTCACTCTGTAATCGCAATTGTTCCTGCCCCACCCCCGTCACTCTGTAATCGGAATGGTTCCATCCCCACCCTCATCACTCTGTAATCGGATTGGTTCCTGCCTCACCGCCGTCACTGTGCAATCGGAATGGTTCCTGCCCCACCCCCGTCACTCTGTAATTGGAAATGTTCCTTCCCCACCCCGTCACTCTGTGATCGGAATGGTTCCTGCCCCACCCCCATCACTCTGTAATCGGAATGGTTCCATCCCCACCCTCATCACTCTGTAATCGGAATGGTTCCATCCCCACCCCCGTCACTGTGTAATCGGAATGGTTCCTGCCTCACACTGTCACTCTGTAATCGGAATGGTTCCCGGCCCACGCTCATCACTCTGCAATAGCAAAGGTTCCAGCCCCGACCCGTCACTCTGTAATCTGAATGGTTCCGGCCCCAGTCCTGTCACTATGTAATCTGAATGGTTCCTGCCCCACCCCCGTCACTCTGTAATCGGAATGGTTCCTGCCCCACCCCCGTCACTCTGTAATCGGAATGGTTCCTGCCCCACCCCCGTCACTGTGTAATCGGAATGGTTCCTGGCCCACACCGTCACTCTGTCATCGCAATTGTTCCTGCCCCACCCCCGTCACTCTGTAATCGCAATTGTTCCTGCCCCACCCCCGTCACTCTGTAATCGGAATGGTTCCCATCCCACCCCCGTCACTCTGTAATCGGAATGGTTCCATCCCCACCCTCATCACTCTGTAATCGGAATGGTTCCCGCCCCATCCCCGTCACTCTGTAATCGGATTGGTTCCCAGCCCACCCCCGTCACTCTGTAATCGCAATTGTTCCTGCCCCACCCCCGTCACTCTGTAATCGGAATGGTTCCATCCCCACCCTCATCACTCTGTAATCGGATTGGTTCCTGCCCCACCGCCGTCACTGTGCAATCGGAATGGTTCCTGCCCCACCCCCGTCACTCTGTAATCTGATTGGTTCCTGCCCCACCCCCGTCACTCTGTAATCTGATTGGTTCCTGCCCCACACTATCACTGTGTAATCGGAATGGTTGCTGCCCCACCCCATCACTGTGTAATTGGAATGGTTCCTGCCCCACCCCCGTCACTCTGTAATCAGAATGGTTCCCATCCCACACCCGTCACTATGTAATCAGAATGGATCCCATCCCACCCCCGTCACTCTGTAACCAGAATGGTTCCCACTCCATCCCCGTCACTCTGTAATCGGAATGGTTCCTGCCCCACCCCCGTCACTCTGTAATCTGATTGGTTCCTGCCCCACGCCCGTCACTCTGTAATCTGATTGGTTCCTGCCCCACGCCATCACTGTGTAATCAGAATGGTTCCTGCCCCACCCCATCACTGTGTAATCGGAATGGTTCTTGTCCCACCCTCGTCACTCTGTAATCGGAAATGTTCCTTCCCCACCCCCGTCACTCTGTAATCAGAATGGTTCCTGACCCACCCCCGTCACTTTGCAATAGGAAAGGGTCCAGCCCCACCCCCGTCACTCCGTAATCGGAATGGTTCCTGCCCCACCCCCATCACTGTGTAATCGGAATAGGTTCCTGCCACACCCCCGTTAGTCTGTAATCGGAATGGTTCCTGCCCCACCCCCGTCACTCTGTAATCGGAATGGTTCCATCCCCACCCTCATCACTCTGTGATCGGAATGGTTCCTGCCCCACCCTCGTCACTCTGTAATCGGAATGGTTCCTGCTCAATCCCCGTCACTCTGTAATCGGAATGGTTCCATCCCCACCCTCATCACTCTGTGATCGGAATGGTTCCTGCCCCCTGTCACCCTGTAATTGGAATAGTTCCTGCACCACCCCCGTCACTCTGTAAACGGAATGGTTCCTGCCCCACCCCCGTCACTCTGAAATCGGAATGGTTCCTGCCCAATCTCCATCAGTCTGTAATCGGAATGGTTCCATCCCCACCCTCATCACTCTGTAATCAGACTGGTTCCTTCCCCACCCCGTCACTCTGTAATCAGAATGGTTCCTGTCCCAACCCTGTCACTCTGTAATCGGAAATGTTCCTTCCCCACCCCGTCACTCTGTGATCGGAATGGTTCCTGCCCCACCCCCATCACTCTGTAACCGGAATGTTTCCTGCCCCATCCCCGTCTCTGTTATTGCAATTGTTCCTGTCCCACCCCCATCACTCTATAATCGGAATGGTTCCTGCCCCACACCGTCACACTGTAATCGGAATGGTTCCCAGCCCACCCCCGTCACTCTGTAATCGGAATGGTTCCCAACCCACCCCCGTTACTATGTAATCAGAATGGTTCCCATCCCACCCCCGTCACTCTGTAATCAGAATGGTTCCCACTCCATCCCCGTCACTCTGTAATCTGATTGGTTCCTGCCCCACGCCCGTCACTCTGTAATCAGAATTGTTCCCATCCCACCCCCGTTACTATGTAATCAGAATGGTTCCCATCCCACCCCCGTCACTCTGTAATCAGAATGGTTCCCACTCCATCCCCGTCACTCTGTAATCTGATTGGTTCCTGCCCCACGCCCGTCACTCTGTAATCTGATTGGTTCCTGCCCCACGCCATCACGGTGTAATCGGAATGGTTCCTGTCCCACCCCCGTCACTCTGTAATCGGAAATGTTCCTTCCCCACCCCCGTCACTCTGTAATCAGAATGGTTCCTGCCCCACCCCCGTCACTTTGCAATAGGAAAGGGTCCAGCCCCGCCCCTGTCACTCTGTAATCGGAATGGTTCCTGCCCCACCCCCGTCACGGTGTAATCGGAATGGTTCCTGCCCCACCCTCATCACTCTGTGATCGGAATGGTTCCTGCCCCACCCTCGTCACTCTGTAATTGGAATGGTTCCTGCTCAATCCCCGTCACTCTGTAATCGGAATGATTCCATCCCCACCCTCATCACTCTGTAATCGGAATGGTTCCTGCCTCATCCCCGTCACTCTGTAATCGGAATGATTCCATCCCCACCCTCATCACTCTGTAATCGGAATGGTTCCTGCCTCATCCCCGTCACTCTGTAATCGGAATGATTCCATCCCCACCCTCATCACTCTGTAATCGGAATGGTTCCTGCCTCATCCCCGTCACTCTGTAATCGGAATGGTTCCATCCCCACCCTCATCACTCTGTGATCGGAATGGTCCCTGCCCCCTGTCACCCTGTAATTGGAATGGTTCCTGCACCACCCCCATCACTCTGTAATCAGAATGGTTCCCAGCCCACCACCGTCACTCTGAAATCGGAGTGGTTCCTGTCCCACCCCCGTCACTCTGTAATCAGAATGTTTCCCACCCCATCCCCATCACTCTGTAATCAGAATGTTTCCCACCCCATCCCCATCACTCTGTAATCGGAATGGTTCCTGCCCCACCCCCGTCACTCTGTAATCTGATTGGTTCCTGCCCCACGCCCGTCACTCTGTAATCTGATTGGTTCCTGCCCCATGCCATCACTGTGTAATCGGAATGGTTCCTTCCCCACCCCCGTCACTCTGTGATCGGAATGGTTCCATCGCCACCCCCGTCACTCTGTAATCGGAATGGTTCCCGCCCCACAGCCGTCACTCTGTAATCGGAATGGTTCCTGCCTCATCCCCGTCACTCTGTAATCGGAAGGGTTCCATCCCCCCCTCATCACTCTGTGATCGGAATGGTTCCTGCCCCCTGTCACCCTGTAACTGGAATGATTCCTGCCCCACCCCCGTCACTCTGTAATCGGAATGGTTCCTGCCCCACTGCCGTCACTCTGTAATCGGAATGGTTCCTGCCCAATCTCCATCACTCTGTAATCTGAATGGTTCCTGCACCCACCCCCGTCACTGTGTAATCGGAATGGTTCCTGCCCCACCCCCGTCACTCTGTAATTGGAATGGTTCCTGGCCCACACCGTCACGCTGTAATCGGAATGGTTCCTGCCCCACCCCCGTCACTCTGTAATCGGAATGGTTCCTGCCCCACCTCTGTCACCGTGTAATCTGAATCGTTCCTGTCCCACCCCCGTCACTCTGTAATCGGAATAGTTCCTGCCCCATCTCCGTCACTGTTTCATCGGAATGGTTCCTGCCCCCACCTCTGTCATCGTGTAATCTGAATGGTTCCTGTCCCAGCCCCATCACTGTGTAATCGGAATGGTTCCTGCCCCACCCCGTCACTCTTTAATCAGAATGGTTCCTGCCCGACCCCCGTCACTCTGTAATCGGAATAGTTCCAGCCGGACCCCCGTGACTGTGTAATCGGAATGGTTCCTGCCCCACCTCCGTCACTCTATAATCGCAATAGTTCCTGCCCCACCCCCGTCCGTTATCGCAATTGTTCCTGTCCCACACCCATCACTGTGTAATCGGAATGGTTCCTGCCCCACCCCCGTCAATCTGTAATCAGAATGGTTCCATCCCCACCCCCGTCAATCTGTAATCGGAATGGTTCCATCCCCACCCCCGTCACTCTGTAATCGGAATAGTTCCTGCCCCACCCCGGTCACTCTGTAATCGGAATGGTTTCCGCCCCACCCCCGTCACTCTGTAATTGCAGTTGTTCCTGCCCCACCCCCGTCACTCTGTAATCGGAATGGTTCCTGCCCCACCCCTGTCACTCTGTAATCTGAATGGTTCCTGCCCCAGTCCTGTCACTGTGTAATATGAATGGTTCCTGCACCCACCCCCTTCACTCTGTAATCGGAATTGCTCCTGCCTCACACTGTCACTCTGTAATCGGAATGGTTCCCGCCCAACCCTCGTCACTCTGTAATCGGAATGGTTACTGCCCCAGTCCTGTCACTGTGTAATCGGAATGGTTCCTGCCCACCCCCGTCACTCTGTAATCGGAATGGTTCCTGCCCCACCCCCGTCACTCTGTAATCGGAATGGCTCCTGCCCCGCCACCATCACTCTTTGATCGGAATGGTTCCTGCCCCACCCCCGTCACTCTGTAATCTGATTGGTTCCTGCCCCACGCCCGTCACTCTGTAATCTGATTGGTTCCTGCCCCATGCCATCACTGTGTAATTGGAATGGTTCCTTCCCCACCCCCGTCACTCTGTGATCGGAATGGTTCCATCCCCACCCCCATCACTCTGTAATCGGAATGGTTCCCGCCCCACAGCCGTCACTCTGTAATCGGAATGGTTCCTGCCTCATCCCCGTCACTCTGTAATCGGAAGGGTTCCATCCCCCCCTCATCACTCTGTGATCGGAATGGTTCCTGCCCCCTGTCACCCTGTAACTGGAATGGTTCCTGCCCCACCCCCGTCACTCTGTAATCGGAATGGTTCCTGCCCAATCTCCATCACTCTGTAATCTGAATGGTTCCTGCACCCACCCCCGTCACTGTGTAATCGGAATGGTTCCTGCCCCACCCCCGTCACTCTGTAATTGGAATGGTTCCTGGCCCACACCGTCACTCTGTAATCGGAATGGTTCCTGCCCCACCCCCGTCACTCTTTAATCGGAATGGTTCCTGCCCCACCTCTGTCACCGTGTAATCTGAATCGTTCCTGTCCCACCCCCGTCACTCTGTAATCGGAATAGTTCCTGCCCCATCTCCGTCACTGTTTCATCGGAATGGTTCCTGCCCGACTCCTGTCACTCTGTAATCGGAATAGTTCCAGCAGGACCCCCGTGACTGTGTAATCGGAATGGTTCCTGCCCCACCTCCGTCACTCTATAATCGCAATAGTTCCTGCCCCACCCCCGTCTGTTATCGCAATTGTTCCTGTCCCACACCCATCACTGTGTAATCAGAATGGTTCCATCCCCACCCCCGTCACTCTGTAATCGGAATAGTTCCTGCCCCACCCCGGTCACTCTGTAATCGGAATGGTTTCCGCCCCACCCCCGTCACTCTGTAATTGCAATTGTTCCTGCCCCACCCCCATCTCTCTGTAATCGGAATGGTTCCTGCCCCACCCCTGTCACTCTGTAATCTGAATGGTTCCTGCCCCAGTCCTGTCACTGTGTAATATGAATGGTTCCTGCACCCACCCCCTTCACTCTGTAATCGGAATTGCTCCTGCCTCACACTGTCACTCTGTAATCGGAATGGTTCCCGCCCCACCCTCGTCACTCTGTAATCGGAATGGTTACTGCCCCAGTCCTGTCACTGTGTAATCGGAATGGTTCCTGCCCCACCCCCGTCACTCTGTAATCGGAATGGTTCCTGCCCCACCCCCGTGACTGTGTAATCGGAATGGCTCCTGCCCCGCCACCATCACTCTTTGATCGGAATGGTTCCTGCCCCACCCCCGTCACTCCCTAATCGGAATGGTTCCTTCCCCACCCCTGTCACTCTGTAATCGGAATGGTTCCATCCCCACCCCCGTCACTCTGTAATCGGAATGGTTCCCGCCCCACAGCCGTCACTCTGTAATCGGAATGGTTCCTGCCTCATCCCCGTCACTCTGTAATCGGAAGGGTTCCATCCCCCCCTCATCACTCTGTGATCGGAATGGTTCCTGCCCCCTGTCACCCTGTAACTGGAATGGTTCCTGCCCCCAGCCCCGTTACTGTGTAATCGGAATGGTTCCTGCCCTGCAACCGTCACTCTGTAATCGGAATGGTTCCTGCCCCAAGCCCGTCACTATGTGATCGGAATGGTTCCCGCCCCAATCCCGTCACTGTGTAATTGGAATGGTTCCTTCCCCAAGCCAGTCAACTGTGATCAGAATGGTTCCTGTCCCACCCCGTCACTCTGTAATCGGAATGGTTCCTGCTCCAACTCCATCTTTCTGTGATCGGAATGGTTCCTGCCCCACCCCCGTCACTCTGTAATCAGAATGGTTCCTGCCCCACCCCCGTCACTCTGTGATTGGAATGGTTCCTGCCCCCTGTCACTCTGTAATCGGAATGGTTCCTGCCCCACCCCCGTCACTCTGTAATCGGAATGGCTCCTGCCCCGCCACCATCACTCTTTGATCGGAATGGTTCCTGCCCCACCGCCGTTACTCTGTAATCAGAATGGTTCCTTCCCCACCCCTGTCACTCTGTAATCGGAATTGTTCCTGCCCCCAGCCCAGTTACTGTGTAATCGGAATGGTTCCTGCCCCACCCCCGTCACTCCGTGATCGGAAATGTTCCTTCCCCACCTCTGTCACTCTGTGATCGGAATGGTTCCTGCCCCACTGCCGTCACTCTGTGATCGGAATGGTTCCTGCCCCAAGCCCGTCACTATGTAATCGGAATGGTTCCTGCCCCAATCCCGTCACTGTGTAATCGGAATGGTTCCTGCCCCACCCCCATCACTCTGTAATCGGAATGGTTCCATCCCCACCCTCATCACTCTGTGATCGGAATGGTTCCTGCCCCCTGTCACCCTGTAATTGGAATATTTCCTGCACCACCCCCGTCACTCTGTAAACGGAATGGTTCCTGCCCCACCCCCGTCACTCCGTGATCGGAAATGTTCCTTCCCCACCTCTGTCACTCTGTGATCGGAATGGTTCCTGCCCCAAGCCCGTCACTATGTAATCGGAATGGTTCCTGCCCCAATCCCGTCACTGTGTAATTGGAATGGTTCCTGCCCCAAGCCAGTCAACTGTGATCAGAATGGTTCCTGCCCCAATCCTGTCACTCTGTAATCGGAATAGTTCCTGCCCCCAGCCCCATCACTGTGTAATCGGAATGGTTCCTGCCCCATCCCCGCCACTTTGTAATCGGAATGGTTCCATCCCCACCTGCATCACTCTGTGATCGGAATGGTTCCTGCCCCCTGTCACCCTGTAATCGGAATGGTTCCTGCCCCACCCCCATCACTGTGTAATCGAAATGGTTCCTGCCCAACCCCCGTCACTCTGTGATCGGAATGGTTCCTGTCCCACCCCCGTCACTGTGTAATCGGAATCGTTCCTGCCCCACCCCCGTCACTCTGTAATCGGAATGGTTCCTGCCCCATCCCGTCACTGTGTCATCGGAATGGTTCCTGCCCCCACCTCTGTCATCGTGTAATCTGAATGGTTCCTGTCCCACCCCCGTCACTGTGTAATCGGAATGGTTCCTGCCCCACCCCCGTCACTCTGTAATCGGAATAGTTCCTGCCCCACCCCCGTCACTCTGTTATCGGAAATGTTCCTTCCCCACCTCTAGTCACTCTGTAATCGGAATGGTTCCTGCCCCACCCCCGTCACTCTGTAATCGGAATGGTTCCATCCCCACCCTCATCACTCTGTGATCGGAATGGTTCCTGCCCCCTGTCACCCTGTAATTGGAATGGTTCCTGCACCACCCCCGTCACTCTGTAAACGGAATGGTTCCTGCCCCACCCCCGTCACTCTGAAATCGGAATGGTTCCTGCCCAATCTCCATCAGTCTGTAATCGGAATGGTTCCATCCCCACCCTCATCACTCTGTAATCAGACTGGTTCCTTCCCCACCCCGTCACTCTGTAATCAGAATGGTTCCTGTCCCAACCCTGTCACTCTGTAATCGGAAATGTTCCTTCCCCACCCCGTCACTCTGTGATCGGAATGGTTCCTGCCCCACCCCCATCACTCTGTAACCGGAATGGTTCCTGCCCCATCCCCGTCTCTGTTATTGCAATTGTTCCTGTCCCACCCCCATCACTCTATAATCGGAATGGTTCCCAGCCCACCCCCGTCACTCTGTAATCGGAATGGTTCCCATCCCACCCCCGTTACTATGTAATCAGAATGGTTCCCATCCCACCCCCGTCACTCTGTAATCAGAATGGTTCCCACTCCATCCCCGTCACTCTGTAATCTGATTGGTTCCTGCCCCACGCCCGTCACTCTGTAATCTGATTGGTTCCTGCCCCACGCCATCACTGTGTAATTGGAATGGTTCCTGTCCCACCCCCGTCACTCTGTAATCGGAAATGTTCCTTCCCCACCACCGTCACTCTGTAATCAGAATGGTTCCTGCCCCACCCCCGTCACTTTGCAATAGGAAAGGGTCCAGCCCCGCCCCCGTCACTCTGTAATCGGAATGGTTTCTGCCCCACCCCCGTCACGGTGTAATCGGAATGGTTCCTGCCCCACCCCCGTTACTCTGTAATCGGAATGGTTCCTGCCCCACCCCCGTCACTCTGTAATCGGAATGGTTCCATCCCCACCCTCATCACTCTGTGATCGGAATGGTTCCTGCCCCACCCTCGTCACTCTGTAATTGGAATGGTTCCTGCTCAATCCCCGTCACTCTGTAATCGGAATGATTCCATCCCCACCCTCATCACTCTGTAATCGGAATGGTTCCTGCCTCATCCCCGTCACTCTGTAATCGGAATGGTTCCATCCCCACCCTCATCACTCTGTGATCGGAATGGTCCCTGCCCCCTGTCACCCTGTAATTGGAATGGTTCCTGCACCACCCCCATCACTCTGTAATCAGAATGGTTCCCAGCCCACCACCGTCACTCTGAAATCGGAGTGGTTCCTGTCCCACCCCCGTCACTCTGTAATCAGAATGTTTCCCATCCCACCCCCGTCACTCTGTAATCAGAATGTTTCCCACCCCATCCCCATCACTCTGTAATCGGAATGGTTCCTGCCCCACCCCCGTCACTCTGTAATCTGATTGGTTCCTGCCCCACGCCCGTCACTCTGTAATCTGATTGGTTCCTGCCCCATGCCATCACTGTGTAATCGGAATGGTTCCTTCCCCACCCCCGTCACTCTGTGATCGGAATGGTTCCATCCCCACCCCCGTCACTCTGTAATCGGAATGGTTCCTGCCTCATCCCCGTCACTCTGTAATCGGAAGGGTTCCATCCACCCCTCATCACTCTGTGATCGGAATGGTTCCTGCCCCCTGTCACCCTGTAACTGGAATGGTTCCTGCCCCACCCCCGTCACTCTGTAATCGGAATGGTTCCTGCCCCACTGCCGTCACTCTGTGATCGGAATGGTTCCTGCTCCAAATCCGTCACTATGTAATCGGAATGGTTCCTGCCCCAATCCCGTCACTGTGTAATCGGAATGGTTCCTGCCCCACCCCCATCACTTTGTAATTGGAATGGTTCCATCCCCACCCTCATCACTCTGTGATCGGAATGGTTCCTGCCCCCTGTCACCCTGTAATTGGAATGGTTCCTGCACCACCCCCGTCACTCTGTAAACGGAATGGTTCCTGCCCCACCCCCGTCACTCCGTGATCGGAAATGTTCCTTCCCCACCTCTGTCACTCTGTGATCGGAATGGTTCCTGCCCCAATCCCGTCACTGTGTAATTGGAATGGTTCCTGCCCCAAGCCAGTCAACTGTGATCAGAATGGTTCCTGCCCCAATCCTGTCACTCTGTAATTGGAATAGTTCCTGCCCCCAGCCCCATCACTGTGTAATCGGAATGGTTCCTGCCCCATCCCCGCCACTTTGTAATCGGAATGGTTCCATCCCCACCTGCATCACTCTGTGATCGGAATGGTTCCTGCCCCCTGTCACCCTGTAATCGGAATGGTTCCTGCCCCACCCCCATCACTGTGTAATCGGAATGGTTCCTGCCCAACCCCCATCACTCTGTGATCGGAATGGTTCCTGTCCCACCCCCGTCACTGTGTAATCGGAATGGTTCCTGCCCCACCCCCGTCACTCTGTAATCGGAATGGTTCCTGCCCCATCCCGTCACTGTGTAATCGGAATGGTTCCTGCCCCACCCCCGTCACTCTGAAATCGGAATGGTTCCTGCCCAATCTCCATCAGTCTGTAATCGGAATGGTTCCATCCCCACCCTCATCACTCTGTAATCAGACTGGTTCCTTCCCCACCCCGTCACTCTGTAATCAGAATGGTTCCTGTCCCAACCCTGTCACTCTGTAATCGGAAATGTTCCTTCCCCACCCCGTCACTCTGTGATCGGAATGGTTCCTGCCCCACCCCCATCACTCTGCAACCGGAATGGTTCCTGCCCCATCCCCGTCTCTGTTATTGCAATTGTTCCTGTCCCACCCCCATCACTCTATAATCGGAATGGTTCCTGCCCCACACCGTCACACTGTAATCGGAATGGTTCCCAGCCCACCCCCGTCACTCTGTAATCGGAAGGGTTCCCATCCCACCCCCGTTACTATGTAATCAGAATGGTTCCCATCCCACCCCCGTCACTCTGTAATCAGAATGGTTCCCACTCCATCCCCGTCACTCTGTAATCTGATTGGTTCCTGCCCCACGCCCGTCACTCTGTAATCAGAATGGTTCCCATCCCACCCCCGTTACTATGTAATCAGAATGGTTCCCATCCCACCCCCGTCACACTGTAATCAGAATGGTTCCCACTCCATCCCCGTCACTCTGTAATCTGATTGGTTCCTGCCCCACGCCCGTCACTCTGTAATCTGATTGGTTCCTGCCCCACGCCATCACTGTGTAATCGGAATGGTTCTGTCCCACCCCCGTCACTCTGTAATCGGAAATGTTCCTTCCCCACCCCCGTCACTCTGTAATCAGAATGGTTCCTGCCCCACCCCCGTCACTTTGCAATAGGAAAGGGTCCAGCCCCGCCCCCGTCACTCTGTAATCGGAATGGTTCCATCCCCACCCTCATCACTCTGTGATTGGAATGGTTCCTGCCCCACCCTCGTCACTCTGTAATTGGAATTGTTCCTGCTCAATCCCCGTCACTCTGTAATCGGAATGATTCCATCCCCACCCTCATCACTCTGTAATCGGAATGGTTCCTGCCTCATCCCCGTCACTCTGTAATCGGAATGGTTCCATCCCCACCCTCATCACTCTGTGATCGGAATGGTCCCTGCCCCCTGTCACCCTGTAATTGGAATGGTTCCTGCACCACCCCCATCACTCTGTAATCAGAATGTTTCCCATCCCACCCCCGTCACTCTGTAATCAGAATGTTTCCCACCCCATCCCCATCACTCTGTAATCGGAATGGTTCCTGCCCCACCCCCGTCACTCTGTAATCTGATTGGTTCCTGCCCCACGCCCGTCACTCTGTAATCTGATTGGTTCCTGCCCCATGCCATCACTGTGTAATCGGAATGGTTCCTTCCCCACCCCCGTCACTCTGTAATCGGAATGGTTCCCGCCCCACAGCCGTCACTCTTTAATCGGAATGGTTCCTGCCTCATCCCCATCACTCTGTAATCGGAAGGGTTCCATCCCCCCCTCATCACTCTGTGATCGGAATGGTTCCTGCCCCCTGTCACCCTGTAACTGGAATGGTTCCTGCCCCACCCCCGTCACTCTGTAATCGGAATGGTTCCTGCCCCACTGCCGTCACTCTGTAATCGGAATGGTTCCTGCCCAATCTCCATCACTCTGTAATCTGAATGGTTCCTGCACCCACCCCCGTCACTGTGTAATCGGAATGGTTCCTGCCCCACCCCCGTCACTCTGTAATTGGAATGGTTCCTGGCCCACACCGTCACTCTGTAATCGGAATGGTTCCTGCCCCACCCCCGTCACTCTGTAATCGGAATGGTTCCTGCCCCACCTCTGTCACCGTGTAATCTGAATCGTTCCTGTCCCACCCCCGTCACTCTGTAATCGGAATAGTTCCTGCCCATCTCCGTCACTGTGTCATCGGAATGGTTCCTGCCCCCACCTCTGTCATCGTGTAATCTGAATGGTTCCTGTCCCAGCCCCATCACTCTTTGATCGGAATGGTTCCTGCCCCATCCCCGTCACTCTGTAATCGGAATGGTTCCTTCCCCACCCCTGTCACTCTGTAATCGGAATTGTTCCTGCCCCCAGCCCCGTTACTGTGTAATCGGAATGGTTCCTGCCCCGCAACCGTCACTCTGTAATCGGAATGGTTCCTGCCCCAAGCCCGTCACTATGTAATCGGAATGGTTCCTGCCCCAATCCCGTCACTCTGTAATCGGAATGGTTCCTGCCCCAAGCCCGTCACTATGTAATCGGAATGGTTCCCGCCCCAATCCCGTCACTGTGTAATTGGAATGGTTCCTTCCCCAAGCCAGTCAACTGTGATCAGAATGGTTCCTGTCCCACCCCTGTCACTCTGTAATCGGAACGGTTCCTGCTCCAACTCCATCTTTCTGTGATTGGAATGGTTCCTGCCCCACCCCCGTCACTGTGTAATCTGAATGGTTCCTGCCCCCACCACCATCTCTCTGTATTCGGAATGGTTCCTGCCCGACCCCCGTCACTCTGTAATCGGAATAGTTCCTGCCGGACCCCCGTCACTGTGTAATCGGAATGGTTCCTGCCCGACCCCCGTCACTCTGTAATCGGAATAGTTCCTGCCGGACCCCCGTCACTGTGTGATCGAAATGGTTCCCACCCCATCCCCGTCGCTGTTATTGCAATTGTTCCTGCCCCACCCTCATCACGCTGTAATCGGAATGTTTCCTGCTCCACACCGTCACTCTGTAATCGGAATGGTTCCTGCCCCACACCGTCACTCTGTAATCGGAATGGTTCCTGGCCCACGCCGTCACTCTGTAATCGGAATGGTTCCCAGCCCACCCCCGTCACTCTGTAATCGCAATAGTTCCTGCCCCACCCCCGTCTCTGTTATTGCAATTGTTCCTGCCCCACCCCCGTCACTCTGTAATCGGAATGGTTCCATCCCCACCCTCATCACTCTGTAATCAGAATGGTTCCTGCCCCACACCGTCACTCTGTAATCTGAATGGTTCCATCCCCACCCTCATCACTCTGTAATCTGAATGGTTCCCATCCCACCCTCGTCACTCTGTAATCAGAATGGTTACCACCCCATCCCCGTCACTCTGTAATCGGAATGGTTCCATCCCCACCCTCATCACTCTGTAATCAGAATGGTTCCTGCCCCACACCGTCACTCTGTAATCTGAATGGTTCCATCCCCACCCTCATCACTCTGTAATCTGAATGGTTCCCATCCCACCCTCGTCACTCTGTAATCAGAATGGTTACCACCCCATCCCCGTCACTCTGTAATCGGATTGGTTCCTGCCCCAACCCCGTCACTCTGTAATCTGATTGGTTCCTGCCCCACACCATCACTCTGTAATTGGAAATGTTCCTTCCCCACCCCCGTCACTGTGTAATTGGAATGGTTCCTGTCCCACCCCCGTCACTCTGTAATCGGAAATGTTCCTTCCCCACCCCGTCACTCTGTAATCAGAATGGTTCCTGCCCCACCCCCGTCACTGTGTAATCGGTATGGTTCCTGCCCCACCCCCGTCACTCTGTGATCGGAATGGTTCCTGCCCCACCCCCATCACTCTGTAATCGAAATGGTTCCTGCCCAACACCCGTCACTTTGCAATAGGAAAGGGTCCAGCCCCGCCCCCGTCACTCTGTAATCTGAATGGTTCCTGCCCCAGTCCTGTCACTCTGTAATCGGAATGGTTCCTGCCCCCACCCTCATCACTGTGTAATCGGAATGGTTCCTGCCCCACCCCCATCACTCTGTAATTGGAATGGTTCCTGCCCCACCCCCGTCACTCTGTAATCGGTATGGTTCCTGCCCCACCCCCGTCACTCTGTGATCGGAATGGTTCCTGCCCCACCCCCATCAATCTGTAATCGGAATGGTTCCTGCCCAACCACGGTCACTTTGCAATAGGAAAGGTTCCAGCCCCGCCCCCGTCACTCTGTAATCTGAATGGTTCCTGCCCCAGTCCTGTCACTCTGTAATCGGAATGGTTCCTGCCCCCACCCTCATCACTGTGTAATCGGAATGGTTCCTGCCCCACCCCCATCACTCTGTAATCGGAATGGTTCCTGCCCCACCCCCGTCTCTGTTATTGCAACTGTTCGTGCCCCACCCCCATCACTCTGTAATCGGAATGGTTCCCAGCCCACCCCCGTCACCATGTAATCGGAATGGTTCCTATCCCACCCCCGTCACTCTGTAATCGGAAATGTTCCTTCCCCACCCCGTCACTCTGTGATCGGAATGGTTCCTGCCCCACCCCCGTCACTGTGTAATCGGAATGGTTCCTGCCCCACCCCCGTCACTCTGTAATCGGAATGGTTCCTGCCCCACCCCCATCACTCTGTGATCGGAATGGTTCCTGCCCCACCCCCGTCACTCTGTAATCGGAATGGTTCCTGCCCCACCCCCATCACTCTGTGATCGGAATGGTTCCTGCCCCACCCCCATCACTCTGTAATCGGAATGGTTCCTGCCTTAGTCCTGTCACTCTGTAATCGGAATGGTTCCTGCCCCCACCCTCATCACTGTGTAATCGGAATGGTTCCTGCCCCACTCCCATCACTCTGTAATCGGAATGGTTCCTGCTCCACACCGTCACTCTGTAATCGGAATGGTTCCTGCCCAATCCCCGTCACTCTGTAATCAGAATGGTTCCATCCCCACCCTCATCACTCTGTAATCAGAATGGTTCCCGCTCCATCCCCGTCACTCTGTAATCAGAATGGTTCCCACTCCATCCCCGTCACTCTGTAATCTGATTGGTTCCTGCCCCACGCCCGTCACTCTGTAATCTGATTGGTTCCTGCCCCACGCCCGTCACTCTGTAATCTGATTGGTTCCTGCCCCACCCCCGTCACTCTGTAATCAGAATGGTTCCTGCCCCACCCCCGTCACTGTGTAATCGGAATGGTTCCTGCCCCACCCCCATCACTGTGTAATCGGAATGGTTCCTGCCCCACCCCCGTTACTCTGTAATCGGAATGGTTCCTGCCCCATCCCCGTCACTGTGTAATCGGAATGGTTCCTGCCCCACCCCCCGTCACTCTGTAATCGGAATGGTTCCTGGCCCACACCCTCACTCTGTAATCGGATTGGTTCCTGGCCCACGCCCGTCACTCAGTAATCGGAATGGTGCCTGCCCCACCCCCATCACTCTGTAATCGGAATGGTTCCTGCCCCATCGCCGTCACTGTGTAATCGGAATGATTCCTGCCCCACCCCATCACTCTGTAATCAGAATGGTTCCCACCCCATCCCCGTCACTCTGTAATCGGATTGGTTCCTGCCCCACGCCCGTCACTGTGTAATCGGAATGGTTCCTGCCCCATTCCTGTCACTCTGTAATCTGAATTGTTCCTTCCCCACCCCCGTCACTCTGTAATCGGAAATGTTCCTTCCCCACCCCGTCACTCTGTGATCGGAATGGTTCCTGCCCCACCCCCATCACTCTGTAATCGGAATGGTTCCTGCCTTAGTCCTGTCACTCTGTAATCGGAATGGTTCCTGCCCCCACCCTCATCACTGTGTAATCGGAATGGTTCCTGCCCCACTCCCATCACTCTGTAATCGGAATGGTTCCTGCTCCACACCGTCACTCTGTAATCGGAATGGTTCCTGCCCAATCCCCGTCACTCTGTAATCAGAATGGTTCCATCCCCACCCTCATCACTCTGTAATCAGAATGGTTCCCGCTCCATCCCCGTCACTCTGTAATCAGAATGGTTCCCACTCCATCCCCGTCACTCTGTAATCTGATTGGTTCCTGCCCCACGCCCGTCACTCTGTAATCTGATTGGTTCCTGCCCCACGCCCGTCACTCTGTAATCTGATTGGTTCCTGCCCCACCCCCGTCACTCTGTAATCAGAATGGTTCCTGCCCCACCCCCGTCACTGTGTAATCGGAATGGTTCCTGCCCCACCCCCATCACTCTGTAATCGGAATGGTTCCTGCCCCACCCCCGTCTCTGTTATTGCAACTGTTCGTGCCCCACCCCCATCACTCTGTAATCGGAATGGTTCCCAGCCCACCCCCGTCACCATGTAATCGGAATGGTTCCTATCCCACCCCCGTCACTCTGTAATCGGAAATGTTCCTTCCCCACCCCGTCACTCTGTGATCGGAATGGTTCCTGCCCCACCCCCGTCACTGTGTAATCGGAATGGTTCCTGCCCCACCCCCGTCACTCTGTAATCGGAATGGTTCCTGCCCCACCCCCATCACTCTGTGATCGGAATGGTTCCTGCCCCACCCCCGTCACTCTGTAATCGGAATGGTTCCTGCCCCACCCCCATCACTCTGTGATCGGAATGGTTCCTGCCCCACCCCCATCACTCTGTAATCGGAATGGTTCCTGCCTTAGTCCTGTCACTCTGTAATCGGAATGGTTCCTGCCCCCACCCTCATCACTGTGTAATCGGAATGGTTCCTGCCCCACTCCCATCACTCTGTAATCGGAATGGTTCCTGCTCCACACCGTCACTCTGTAATCGGAATGGTTCCTGCCCAATCCCCGTCACTCTGTAATCAGAATGGTTCCATCCCCACCCTCATCACTCTGTAATCAGAATGGTTCCCGCTCCATCCCCGTCACTATGTAATCAGAATGGTTCCCACTCCATCCCCGTCACTCTGTAATCTGATTGGTTCCTGCCCCACGCCCGTCACTCTGTAATCTGATTGGTTCCTGCCCCACGCCCGTCACTCTGTAATCTGATTGGTTCCTGCCCCACCCCCGTCACTCTGTAATCAGAATGGTTCCTGCCCCACCCCCGTCACTGTGTAATCGGAATGGTTCCTGCCCCACCCCCATCACTGTGTAATCGGAATGGTTCCTGCCCCACCCCCGTTACTCTGTAATCGGAATGGTTCCTGCCCCATCCCCGTCACTGTGTAATCGGAATGGTTCTGTCCCACCCCCGTCACTCTGTAATCGGAAATGTTCCTTCCCCACCCCCGTCACTCTGTAATCAGAATGGTTCCTGCCCCACCCCCGTCACTTTGCAATAGGAAAGGGTCCAGCCCCGCCCCCGTCACTCTGTAATCGGAATGGTTCCATCCCCACCCTCATCACTCTGTGATTGGAATGGTTCCTGCCCCACCCTCGTCACTCTGTAATTGGAATTGTTCCTGCTCAATCCCCGTCACTCTGTAATCGGAATGATTCCATCCCCACCCTCATCACTCTGTAATCGGAATGGTTCCTGCCTCATCCCCGTCACTCTGTAATCGGAATGGTTCCATCCCCACCCTCATCACTCTGTGATCGGAATGGTCCCTGCCCCCTGTCACCCTGTAATTGGAATGGTTCCTGCACCACCCCCATCACTCTGTAATCAGAATGTTTCCCATCCCACCCCCGTCACTCTGTAATCAGAATGTTTCCCACCCCATCCCCATCACTCTGTAATCGGAATGGTTCCTGCCCCACCCCCGTCACTCTGTAATCTGATTGGTTCCTGCCCCACGCCCGTCACTCTGTAATCTGATTGGTTCCTGCCCCATGCCATCACTGTGTAATCGGAATGGTTCCTTCCCCACCCCCGTCACTCTGTAATCGGAATGGTTCCCGCCCCACAGCCGTCACTCTTTAATCGGAATGGTTCCTGCCTCATCCCCATCACTCTGTAATCGGAAGGGTTCCATCCCCCCCTCATCACTCTGTGATCGGAATGGTTCCTGCCCCCTGACACCCTGTAACTGGAATGGTTCCTGCCCCACCCCCGTCACTCTGTAATCGGAATGGTTCCTGCCCCACTGCCGTCACTCTGTAATCGGAATGGTTCCTGCCCAATCTCCATCACTCTGTAATCTGAATGGTTCCTGCACCCACCCCCGTCACTGTGTAATCGGAATGGTTCCTGCCCCACCCCCGTCACTCTGTAATTGGAATGGTTCCTGGCCCACACCGTCACTCTGTAATCGGAATGGTTCCTGCCCCACCCCCGTCACTCTGTAATCGGAATGGTTCCTGCCCCACCTCTGTCACCGTGTAATCTGAATCGTTCCTGTCCCACCCCCGTCACTCTGTAATCGGAATAGTTCCTGCCCATCTCCGTCACTGTGTCATCGGAATGGTTCCTGCCCCCACCTCTGTCATCGTGTAATCTGAATGGTTCCTGTCCCAGCCCCATCACTCTTTGATCGGAATGGTTCCTGCCCCATCCCCGTCACTCTGTAATCGGAATGGTTCCTTCCCCACCCCTGTCACTCTGTAATCGGAATTGTTCCTGCCCCCAGCCCCGTTACTGTGTAATCGGAATGGTTCCTGCCCCGCAACCGTCACTCTGTAATCGGAATGGTTCCTGCCCCAAGCCCGTCACTATGTAATCGGAATGGTTCCTGCCCCAATCCCGTCACTCTGTAATCGGAATGGTTCCTGCCCCAAGCCCGTCACTATGTAATCGGAATGGTTCCCGCCCCAATCCCGTCACTGTGTAATTGGAATGGTTCCTTCCCCAAGCCAGTCAACTGTGATCAGAATGGTTCCTGTCCCACCCCTGTCACTCTGTAATCGGAATGGTTCCTGCTCCAACTCCATCTTTCTGTGATTGGAATGGTTCCTGCCCCACCCCCGTCACTGTGTAATCGGAATGGTTCCTGCCCCACACCCGTCACTCTGTGATCGGAATGGTTCCTGCCCCACCCCCGTCACTGTGTAATCGGAATGGTTCCATCCCCACCCCCGTCACTCTGTAATCAGAATGGTTCCTGCCCCACCTCCGTCACTCTGTAATCGTAATGGTTCCTGCCCCACACCCGTCACTCTGTGATCGGAATGGTTCCTGCCCCACCCCCGTCACTCTGTAATCAGAATGGTTCCTGCCCCACCTCCGTCACTCTGTAATCGTAATGGTTCCTGCCCCACACCCGTCACTCTGTGATCGGAATGGTTCCTGCCCCACCCCCGTCACTCTGTGATTGGAATGGTTCCTGCCCCCTGTCACTCTGTAATCGGAATGGTTCCTGCCCCACCCCCGTCACTCTGTAATCGGAATGGTTCCTGCCCCAACCCCGTCACTCTGTAATCGGAATGGCTCCTGCCCCGCCACCATCACTCTTTGATCGGAATGGTTCCTGCCCCACCGCCGTTACTCTGTAATCAGAATGGTTCCTTCCCCACCCCTGTCACTCTGTGATCGGAATGGTTCCTGCCCCAATCCCGTCACTGTGTAATTGGAATGGTTCCTGCCCCAAGCCAGTCAACTGTGATCAGAATGGTTCCTGCCCCAATCCTGTCACTGTGTAATCGGAATAGTTCCTGCCCCCAGCCCCATCACTGTGTAATCGGAATGGTTCCTGCCCCATCCCCGCCACTTTGTAATCGGAATGGTTCCATCCCCACCTGCATCACTCTGTGATCGGAATGGTTCCTGCCCCCTGTCACCCTGTAATCGGAATGGTTCCTGCCCCACCCCCATCACTGTGTAATCGGAATGGTTCCTGCCCAACCCCCGTCACTCTGTGATCGGAATGGTTCCTGTCCCACCCCCGTCACTGTGTAATCGGAATGGTTCCTGACCCACCCCCGTCACTCTGTAATCGGAATGGTTCCTGCCCCATCCCGTCACTGTGTCATCGGAATGGTTCCTGCCCCCACCTCTGTCATCGTGTAATCTGAATGGTTCCTGTCCCACCCCCGTCACTGTGTAATCGGAATGGTTCCTGCCCCACCCCCGTCACTCCGTGATCGGAAATGTTCCTTCCCCACCTCTGTCACTCTGTGATCGGAATGGTTCCTGTCCCAAGCCCGTCACTATGTAATCGGAATGGTTCCTGCCCCAATCCCGTCACTGTGTGATCGGAATGGTTCCTGCCCCAAGCCAGTCAACTGTGATCAGAATGGTTCCTGCCCCAATCCTGTCACTGTGTAATCGGAATAGTTCCTGCCCCCAGCCCCATCACACTGTAATCGTAATGGTTCCTGCCCCACCTTCGTCACTCTGTAATCGGAATGGTTCCCGCCCCACCCCTGTCACTGTGTAATCGGAATAGTTCCTGCCCCCAGCCCCGTCACTCTGTAATTGGAATGGTTCCCATCCCACCCCCGTCACTCCGTAATCAGAATGGTTCCTACCCCACCCTCGTCACTGTGTAATCCGAATGGTTCCTGCTCCACACCAGTAATTCTGTAATCTGATTGGTTCCTGCCCCACCCCATAACTGTGTAATCGGAATGGTTCCTGCCCCCTGTCACTCTGTAATCGGAATGGTTCCTGCCCCAAGCCCGTCACTCTGTAATCGGAATGGTTCCTGCCCCACCCCCGTAACTCTGTAATCTGAATGGTTCCTGCCCCACCCCCGTCACTCTGTAATCGGAATGGTTCCTGCCCCATCCCCGCCACTTTGTAATCGGAATGGTTCCATCCCCACCTGCATCACTCTGTGATCGGAATGGTTCCTGCCCCCTGTCACCCTGTAATCGGAATGATTCCTGCCCCACCCCCGTCACTCTGTAATTGGAATGGTTCCCATCCCACCCCTGTCACTCTGTAATCAGAATTGTTCCTACCCCACCCTCGTCACTGTGTAATCTGAATGGTTCCTGCTCCACCCCATCACTGTGTAATCGGAATGGTTCCTGCTCCACACCAGTCATTCTGTAATCTGATTGGTTCCTGCCCCACCCCATAACTGTGTAATCGGAATGGTTCCTGCCCCCTGTCACTCTGTAATCGGAATGGTTCCTGCCCCAAGCCCGTCACTCTGTAATCTGAATGGTTCCTGCCCCACCCCCGTCACTCTGTAATCGGAATAGTTCCTGCCCCCACCCTCATCACTCTGTGATCGGAATGGATCCTGCCCCACCCCCGTCACTCTGTAATCGGAATGGTTCCCGCCCCACAGCCATCACTGTGTAATCGGAATGGTTCCTGTCCCACCCCCGTCACTCTGTAATCAGAATGGTTCCTGTCCCACTCCCATCACTCTGTAATCGGAATGGTTCCTGCCCAATCTCCATCACTCTGTAATCTGAATGGTTCCTGCACCCACCCCCGTCACTGTGTAATCGGAATGGTTCCTGCCCCACCCCCGTCACTCTGTAATCGGAATGGTTCCTGCCCCACCCCCATCACTCTGTAATCGGAATGGTTCCTGCCCCATCCCCGCCACTTTGTAATCGGAATGGTTCCATCCCCACCTGCATCACTCTGTGATCGGAATGGTTCCTGCCCCCTGTCACCCTGTAATCGGAATGATTCCTGCCCCACCCCCGTCACTCTGTAATTGGAATGGTTCCCATCCCACCCCTGTCACTCTGTAATCAGAATTGTTCCTACCCCACCCTCGTCACTGTGTAATCTGAATGGTTCCTGCTCCACCCCATCACTGTGTAATCGGAATGGTTCCTGCTCCACACCAGTCATTCTGTAATCTGATTGGTTCCTGCCCCACCCCATAACTGTGTAATCGGAATGGTTCCTGCCCCCTGTCACTCTGTAATCGGAATGGTTCCTGCCCCAAGCCCGTCACTCTGTAATCTGAATGGTTCCTGCCCCACCCCCGTCACTCTGTAATCGGAATAGTTCCTGCCCCCACCCTCATCACTCTGTGATCGGAATGGATCCTGCCCCACCCCCGTCACTCTGTAATCGGAATGGTTCCCGCCCCACAGCCATCACTGTGTAATCGGAATGGTTCCTGTCCCACCCCCGTCACTCTGTAATCAGAATGGTTCCTGTCCCACTCCCATCACTCTGTAATCGGAATGGTTCCTGCCCAATCTCCATCACTCTGTAATCTGAATGGTTCCTGCACCCACCCCCGTCACTGTGTAATCGGAATGGTTCCTGCCCCACCCCCGTCACTCTGTAATTGGAATGGTTCCCATCCCACCCCCGTCACTCTGTAATCAGAATTGTTCCTACCCCACCCTCGTCACTGTGTAATCTGAATGGTTCCTGCTCCACCCCATCACTGTGTAATCGGAATGGTTCCTGCTCCACACCAGTCATTCTGTAATCTGATTGGTTCCTGCCCCACCCCATAACTGTGTAATCGGAATGGTTCCTGCCCCCTGTCACTCTGTAATCGGAATGGTTCCTGCCCCAAGCCCGTCACTCTGTAATCTGAATGGTTCCTGCCCCACCCCCGTCACTCTGTAATCGGAATAGTTCCTGCCCCCACCCTCATCACTCTGTGATCGGAATGGATCCTGCCCCACCCCCGTCACTCTGTAATCGGAATGGTTCCCGCCCCACAGCCATCACTGTGTAATCGGAATGGTTCCTGTCCCACCCCCGTCACTCTGTAATCAGAATGGTTCCTGTCCCACTCCCATCACTCTGTAAGCGGAATAACGCCTGCCCCACCCCCGTCACTCTGTAATCGGAATGGCTCCTGCTCCCCTCCTCACTTAGATTGGATTGGTTCCCTGCACTACCTCTCCCATTGGTGTGTAAATGGATAATTTGACCCCACCCCTAATGTGTGATTGGGTGTGTTGCCCGCCCTAACCCTAACCCCCTCCAGATAGGGGAGGTGAGGGCTGCACAGACCTTAGCGCAGTCGCTAGCTGCCTGACATACTTCCAGTTTGCAGCAGTTTTTGTTTCAGATTCTTTGCGCTCCTTTTCTTTTTTTGGTGTCCGTTCATTCAATATTTTGGACAATCCTCTGACCAGCATGCCTGTTTGGAGATTGAGTGTGTATTTTCTTTCTCTTTGCTGATTGCTAATTCTAGTTGTACAGAAGTTTCAGTGCAGCCAGTAAATTGCGGGGTGACAGGCATTGTTGTCTCCCAGGAAGCTGGCTTGTGTTATATCTGAATAAACATTCAGCTGCACCCTTCTTACTGGATGGAGGAGAATGAGCGTGAGAAAGTAGCACTGGGTGAGCCACAGTTTAAGGATGAAGAACTGTAGGTGATGGTACTGGATGAACCTGAGGTGCCATGGGGTCATTTACACCCACTTGAGAGGGTGAATGGGATCTTGGGAGAACATGTCATCCAAAGGCCAGTGACAGTGCAGCACTCCCTCAGGACTAACACTGGAGTTCTCATGTTTCTGGAATGGGGGTGAACTCATAACCATCTGACTTAGAGGTGGGAACAGAACCACCGAGCCAGGACTGACAGGTTGCTATCTCAGCAGGGTGATCTACCTGGGTCTCAGCAAAATATCCTGCAATCCGGGCAAGGTAGCGGAGGAGTCCATGAGCTGCACTTTGCACACATGAGGGAGAAAGGGGTAGGGGCAGGAGGAGGAGAGTGGCAAGAAATAATTAGAGTGTCCTTTCTATGTAACCCTGTGTGCAATGATTCACAAAGTCTGCAAAGGAGTGCACAGTAACTCCATAGTATCTGTGGCAGGGCCCTTGGTCTTAAACGCAGAGGAAGCATCCCTTTTGAATGATCAGATTGCTCCTACAGGCCAGGGCCTCCGATCTATCAAAGGCAATAGTATATTGATGGGGGAATCAGATAAATAGTGTCGTGTACAATGTTCACTCCAAGCTGTGCAGCAATCTGAAGGCTTCTGCACAAGCCTTTCACAAGTCGGCCACTTTAAGCTACTGTGTGTGTGGCCACGTACGCTACTAGTGCAGCTGCACACTACAAAAAATTTTTTGACGGTAATTTGGTCAAGTGACAAGGCTTTGTAGACCTCATTGCTTCCCTCAGATCTACTCCCTTAAAGATAAATGGATCAAGGTTATGGCTAAAGTAGTCTCTGATAAGATTGCTGTCACTTGGGAAGAACCAGCTCACCTTCACAGGTGGCACTAAGTTCTGTGGAAAGCAGTGTCTATGGTTGAATCAAATGAAGGTTATTGAGCCACTCAAATCGCAGCCTCTTCTCACTGAAACTTAGCAGTCAGTCAACGTAAGCAGTCCTTCCAAACACTTAGAGGAGTTCACCTATCCTAGCACTGGAGTCCCTCAAGGATCTATCCTAGGGCCTCTCCTATTTCTCATTGCATGTGATCCCTCAGAGATATCATCAGAAAACACACCAGATTCCACATCTATGCTGATGAAACTCAGCTCTTCCTCACCACCTCCTCTCTCAATTCCTCCAATGCATCTGATTTGTCAAGCTGCTGGTCTGACATTCAGCTTTGGACGAAAAGAAATTTCTTCCAATTAAATATTGGGACAACTGAAGCCGTTGTCTTCAGCCCTGGCCACAAACTCTATTTCTTAACCACCGATTCCATTGTTCTCCCTTCCCGCTGTTGGAGGTCGATCCGGATTTCACAATATCTATGTCATATTTGACCCTGAATTGAGTTTTCAATCCCATATCCTCTTCATCACCAAGATCGCAGACATCCACCTCTGCAACATCACCTGTCTCCGCTCCTGCCGCAGCACATCTGCTGCTGATACCCTTATTCATGCTCTGGACTATTCTAATACTGCCTTCATTGATGTCTCATCTTCCACCTTCCTTGAGGAGCTTATCCAAAACTCTGCTGCCTGTGTCTTCATTTGCACCAAGTCCTGTTCACTGAGCACCTTCGTGCTCACTGACCTACACTGGCTCCTGATCCAGCAACACCTCAATTTTAAAATTCTAACCCCTGTGTTCCAATCCATCCATGATTTCACCCTTCCCTATAACATCTGCAGCCTTTTCTGAAACCCTGTGTTCGGCCAGTCCTGGCAGCTTGTGCTTGTCCACTTTCCCATCATGCCATCATTGGTGCTTGTGGTTTCAGATGTCAGGGCCCTAAGCTCCAAAGCCCCTCCTTAAATCTGACAGCCTCTTTACCTTTCTCTACTTCTTAAAACCCACCTCTTGGACGCAACTTTTTAATCACCTATCCCAGTATCTCCTTCAGGGGCACGGTGAAATTTTATTCCTCTGGTAATTCTCCGGTGAAGCAGCTTGGAATGTTCTTACTCCATTAAACTGTATAAATTCAAGTTGGGTTGTTGTTGTTGTCAAGGTTAGAGGTTAGACGCTGAACACAATGAACCGGGACTCCTGGGGAAGTGTCTGAAAAGCCAGGAACATAGGACAAAAGGTGAGCAGATAAGTTGGTAGCTCTGTATTTGAACTGTGACTGCAGTTTTATTCGAGGCAGGAAGTGCATACATTCAGGAACTTTATCCCCATGTGCACCACCACACCTGCACACCACCCCCCACCCCCCCGCCCGCCTTTCACCAGTGTAACCATGTAGATCAATCAGAATTACCAGACTAAAATATTGAAGTGGCCAGGCTGAAGGGGAAGTGCCTGCACAGGCACCTTTCTGATCCAGGCATGTGGCTCAGTTAATCTTGTTTGGATCAATAATACCAGTTAGTATTAAATCTAGGATGAATTAAACAGCTACATCTTTACCATGTACATAGGGATGCTTTAGCCTCAATCTTAGCCTCACATGAACTCTTGGTTGCTCCATCTTCAACCTCAGACAGTCTGAGAATGACAGAGCTGTTGAGTCATTGAAGCTTTATGAAATTAACTCCCTTGAGGCAGATCAGGCCTTATCCCCATTATGTGGTCTCGTTCTAGCTGTCTGCCAGCACCTCATCAGAATTACATCTCACCCTCGGAACTGAAATATTTCACTCCCAGCATTTCCTTACATATAGCATATCACAAACAGCTCTGAAAACTTGGATGAATAAAATAATCAAAAGGGCAGAGTGCCTCTTTTTTTGGAAAGAAGGAATATCACAATTACATTCAAAAATGCTTTTCAGGAGGAGAATGTGTGCGTTAGACCTGCTGGCCAGAGGAAATTCTTCCCTGGAATGAGGACTCACCCACCAGAGTGCATACTGGGAAAACGTGGCAGCCAACCATACAATTTCCCAGTAGGGGGTTGTAACAAGCCCTATTCCTGAGGCTTGAGCACAGAATCTAGACTGACTCTTCAGCGCAGTGCTGAGGGAGTACCACACTCAGACGGACTGTCTTTCAGATGCATTGTTAAAACATCTGCCTTCTTGGGTGGATGTAAACCATCTCACAGCTGTATACAAAGAGAAGCTGGGAATTTTCCCTGCTGTCCTGCCCCACATTTATCAACACCTAAAACAGTTGATGTGGTCATTTATTTCCTTGCTGTGCAAAAATTGGCTGCCAACTTGCTGACATTACAGCTGTGACTACACTTCAAAAGTATTTCATTGGTTATAAAGCACTTTGGGATGTGCTGTTGTTCTAAAGCATGCAACATAAATGCTGCTTCATTCTTTTTTTTTCTTTTTTAATTGGACCATTCTCACTTTTTACTCCACACCAATATTCAGTGCAATCATTTGCCCCCCTCTCTCCATAATTCATCAATAATATTAAACGATTCTTACTTCCCACACCCAGCATCTGAGTCACAACTGCCAATATTTTCTGAGTGTCTGGCAGTTTTATGTACTGTAGGAACTTAAGACGACTGAAATGTCACAACTGTGCAAGAGGAGAGAGGCTTCATTCTCTCAGTCTGGCTGGATTAAAACTCCACTGCTTTTGTCCATTTCTCTGCTTAAAGCTCTACCAAACAGAACTAGATTTCTTTTCGAAGGTGCAAAAAAACTATGATTGGTTGTTACCAACATATACAAAGCAATGCTTTACATCAGTCTCCCTCATGTTTAAAAACAATCCTTTCCCCAATATGCACTATTTTTAAGTATTTTAAGTAATGATGTGTCCAAGGGTTCTCATTTTGGAAATCCAGAAACCAGAAAGCAATAAGGGTCGATTTTACGGACATACTTCTTGGTGAGGAGTCTTGTGATTGGGAATGTTGACTGTAAAATCAAGGGAGGTGAGATGCCAATACAACATTTGGGTAGCTATTAGATAGAAGCAATAACTTGCATTGATATCCCAGCACAAACATTGTAAAATGTCACCTGGTGCCGGCCTGCGGGTCTGAACAGGACATAGGAAATAGTCCATGCTAACGGTGGGCCTAAGGCCAAATCAAAATTGGGCTTCAAACCTCACTTGAACTAGACTGTCATGATACAGACACCTTCTCTCTCCAGACAGGCCATCAGTGAAGTGAACATGAATTTTGGGCTGTTGTGATTCAAACATTTTTTAATATATTTACCTTTTTGGAGGCGGCATCCAGCAGCCCCCTTTAAAGATGGCTGGTTAGGCCTGTAGACCTGGTTCTCCTAAACACAGCCAGGATTAGCCCAATTTCCGGTAAGTGATCATGAAAAGGCATTAGCAACCTCACAAACATATTTAAGAGGCAGAACGCCCAGCTCTGATGCCTTAAAAAAGGGCTCACACAAATTGAAACCAACAACATCCACAGATTGGGCGCAGACCATCCCGCTGCTAAATTGGAACACTTTGCATTTAATGAACATCTGAAAAAGGAGCACAATGCATAACTTCTATCCTGTTGTCTCCCGCACCAGAACTACTTTAAGTGGCTGCCTTGTTGAAGTCAGACTGTCCTGTACAAATTTTCGGATAGTTGCAAATGACTACTGCACTACGCAGACAGGATTGTAAAATGTCATTCATGAAATCCTCCTGTTCCTAGGTGTTATGTGAAGCTGACTGAGAGGGGGCCCCTTGCCTCACTTTTGCCCATGGATAAGAAAGATTAGTATTGACAGAGTGTCCTTCACAACTTCAGGATGTCCTAAATGGTTTACATCCAATTGATTACAGCTGTATTGCAGGGAAAAGCTTCAGATGTTTTGCAGCAAGGTCCCATAAACAGCAATGTGATAATGACCTGATCATTTGTTCCAGTGATGCTGAAGGACGAATATTGGCCAGGACATTGGGGAGAACATCCTTGCTCTTTTTCAAATAAAGCCATGGGGATTTTTACATCAAGAAAGTCAGTCTGGATCTGCTGCTCAAGTCTATCATCAACAAATGCATTCCACATTCAAATTGATCAGGCTGTGTTAAATCCTAGCCTGTGTTAACAAAAATGTACACAGAAAACTCACTGTTCCTTTTCATCTGCTGCCCTCTGCTGCTGAAATATTCCAAGCACTCTAAACCACGGCTGTATGCATCTATGACACTGGTTGTGGTTTTAAATATTGCATCAGAGCAGAGCAGGAGTTCAGAGCACCAGGAGATTTGTATGAAGCGGTCACTTTAAAGGACAAAATTGGCAATCCTCAGGATATCCAAATGCAATTTTTTTTTTTGTCACCTGCAGGCAGATCCACTGGATAGTGCCAGGCATGAGGAAGTGGGTGCTGGTATGGTGCCTCCAGCTTGTGCAGCCCTCTCGTTCTCCATTCGTCTCAGCAGTAAACAGCATCCACACTCGGTCCACCGGCTACTCTGATTGGCCCTCAGGCTTCCTGCCCTCCCTAATTGGACCAGTTGCCAGGCAGCTTCCTGATTGGCCTTCCTCAGGAAGCTCGTGCCCCATGACCCAGCACGCACATGTCCAGTTTGTGACTTGGATGTAAGGCCAAGGTTGGGCCCTGTGCTTTCAACAGGAAAATTCAGCCCGACATTAAAATTGGTCAATGGAGATAGTGGTGCGTGTGCCCTACAATAGCTCACTGCACTCTGGGCTGGTTTCCTGAGATTTGAAAAAAGGAGATAAGCCAGATCTGTCTAATGATAGATACATTATTCTGATGTCAGTAATAAGGAAAAAATCTTGAGGGAATCATTAGGGATGCAATTCATGACTATTTATATACACTTAGTCATAGAAGGACACCTCTTAAAGGGGTCATGATGCTTTAGTGGTGCTTTGGAGAAAATAGATTTTTATAAATGAAGAGCAAGAATGAAGCAAGAATGTAACAGCCAGGGAATTCTGGTTTGGGGTGCAGCAATGGAGATGCTGGTGGGGCAAGTGAGGGCCAGAAAGGAGGTTTCCTTGCCTTCTAATAGTCACCAGATAAATCAACCAAGGGGCATGGAGAACAGTAGCTCAGCTTGTTAATGCCTGCAGCATATTAGCGATGGGAAAAAATTCAATGATCTCACCAGGACTGCTGAGGTAAGAATTCTATCCTCATATCTTGTACAGCCCCTCAATTCCGCACTTTTCCCCAGCAGCATCAATCCTTCCCACTCCACTGCACATGGCTTTCTTCCAATCACACTGCAATGCTGCACTGCATGTCACACATCCACAATTAATGTCTGGCAATTTCTTTCACACTTCACCCTGCATTCACTTTTTTTATAACCATCACCCCTCCTTATATACTCTTACTGCTTCTCCTTTGTATAATATATACTGTCTTAAGCTGATCACAAATCTTCCCAACCCTTTCTCAAGCAACACACTGATCCACTTTTCTCTTAGGATAAGCTGGTGAGTAATCAATGGAAGACTACAAGAACCAACAAGAAACACAGCCTCTGTACCGTGGCTGCAGTATAAGATTTCGTCTTCCTAAACCCATGACCTCTGCCATATATATTATAAGAGACACAGCCAGGCTGTGAACTCTCACTCCAATTGAGGATTCTATCCTCGACATCACTGGCGGAGAAAGGAGATGATGTGTTGGAGATAGTGAGGATGGAGGCCAAATTGTCTCATTTTAAACACCAACTTCTTCTGTACCGTGGCTGCAGTGTAAGACTTCTTCTTCCCAAGCCCATGGCTTCTAGCATTTGGAAGAACAAGGCCAGCAGGTGCATGGGAATACCATCACCTTCAACTCCTCTCCAAAGTACACACCACCCTGAATTGAACACGAATCACCATTCCTTCATGGTCACTTGGTCAAAATCCCACTATGCTCCAACAGCACAGTGGGACTGCTTTCACCACACAGATGCAGAGGGTGGCTGACCATCATCATCTCAGGTGCAGCTAGGAATATGCAGCATTAATAGTCATGACTATATCCCAAGAATGAATTTTAAAGAAAAGCTTTTGGCTGTTTTCATTTTCTCCTTTCTCAAACAATTTCATACACATCACACATATGTTCAGTTACCACTCATCTGCTACCACTTTCCGTTCCCATTATGCATTGAGCCTTGTCCCACTGCCCTTTCTCTAGATCCTTTTGATTTTTCAGCCCCTCCAACTGTTGTATAGTTTCTATCTTGGAGCTACACAGAGATGACACACAAAAACCTCCGTTGCAGGTTTTATTCACAGTGCTTTAAAATGTCTGCCCTATACATGAACGTCTAGCTTCCAGCAACTTCTACAGTATGTTTATTTTCATTTGGGTCCACCTCTAGGCTTAACTAAACAAGCACAGTGAGCATCAACAGTAAACAGACTTACAGAATCAAACATAGAACAACTGAACGCTATGGCAACCACACAATCGGAGATGGGGAAGTGACAGGTGGTGGGAGAATAACTTGCCAATGGTGCACTGCTCGTCGTTCAAACCTTCCCAAGCACCAGCACACAGATCAACACTCCCTGTGGTCCAGGCGGTGAGTTAAAGAGGTTAGCACAGGGTGATTCAGTCATCAATAGTGAGCAAGAGGAGGACTGGGTACAAACGGGAAAGATATCCCTGGAAAGGCTATCCTGAGAGGAATTTCAGGTGCTATCTCTACTGAAGAGAGGCTGACTTTAAGGGGCCACAAACAGCAATGACTAGAGTATCAGTTTTATCTGTTCTGATGAAGGGTCATTGACCTGAAATGTTAAATCTGTTTCTCTCCACAGGTGCTGCCTGACTTGCTGAGTATTTTCATGTTTTTCTGTATTTATTATCAGTTTTAGGCGCTGGTTCTGGGTTAAGTTTTGGCAAGGACAGCAGGGAGAACTTCCCTGCTTTCCGCACTATGCAAAATAGAATGTGGATATATGTCTCTTTAAGGATGCAAGATTAAATTACTCTCTATTCTTGAAATAAAGAGATGGTTGACTTACAGGTCTGATTGCAAATGGTTTGCTTACATTTGAAGTCAGAGCTGAAACATATGACAGGTTTTGGGAGGTGGCTGAAACATATAAGCCCAGATTTTTGCACAACCTTATCCAAAATAGCACAGGGATCCTGGATCCAAAAGTCCCACTCCCATTTCCAACAGTTCCTATTGTAGGAGTGGTTAAGAAACTACCCGTGGATGGACTTGATTTACTCCTGGGGAGTGATTTGGCGGGAGTGAAGGTTATAGCTTCACCCATAATTACAGAAAGCCCGAGAGAGGCTAAAGAGATGGAGCAGTTACAAGAACAAGTTCCTGGTATTTTTCCATAATTTGTGGTGGCCAGAGCAATGGCTAAACAAAGTCCATCACTAGAGATCAAAGTAATACCATGAGCAGACGTGAGAGTAGCTGAAGCTTTCTTTAAGGATGAGGATAATTCAAAGGGAGTGTTTGGCAGGTCTTCATTAACCGAGGCTCAGAAAGCAGATCCAGAGTTAAACAAGTTAGCACAATCAGCTCACACTGAAGGAGTTCCAGAGTGCTATTACCTTAAAAACTGAGTTCTGATGAGGATGTGAAGACACCCTCACAGACCTGCTGAAGAGGAATGGATGGTTGTTCATCTGATAGTGGTACCATCCAAAAGGTGTAAGGAAATATTGCGAGTAGCACATGAAATCCCTACGGCAGGATATGTAGGAATACGGAAAACCCAAGCATCAATAAACAGGCATATTACCTGGCCAAGACTTCATAAGGACATAGTGCAATTTTGTAAAAACATGTCATACATGTCAGGTAGTAAGTAAACTTCAACATGTAATCAAACCAGCACCTTTAATATCCATACCAGTTTTTGAAGAACCATTCAGTTGGGTATTAGTAGATTGTGTAGGGCCATTATCCAAAATGAAAGCAGGATATCAGTATATCCTTACAATCATGGATGTGACAGCCCAATTTCCAGAAGCTATTCCTTTAAGGACAATTACAGCTAAGGTGGTAGTGGAAAAGTTAACTCAGTTTTTCACTCGTTATGGCCTACCAATTGAAATACAATCTGAACAAGGTTCTAACTTCATGTCTAAAATTTTTCAGGACATAATCAGCAATTTAGATCTCAAACAACTAAAGTCTACCACCTATCACACACAGACACAGGGAGCTTTAGAGAGATACCATCAGATTCTCAAAACCGTGATTAAGACCTATTACCATGAATACCCAAAGGATTGGGACAAAAGATTAGATTCCTCACTATTTGCTATCAGAGATTCTTCGCGTGAATCTTCTGGATTTAGTCCATTCGAATTGAACTATGGTCATGAAATAGGAGGTCCATTAAAAGTGATTAAGGAACAGTTTCCAAAGCAAAAAGATGAATCCTCCACGTTGGATTACATGTCCATGATTTTGAAAAGTCCATGTAAAGTAGCACAAGAGCACTTAAAAATTTCCCAAGCCAAAGTGAAAGAATGGGCAGACAAACATGCTGCAACTAGAACGTCCCAAGCAGGAGATGAGGTATTGGTATTATTACCTTTGCAGGGTCAACCTCCAAAAGCAAAATTCAGTGGCCCCTATAAGATAGGTAGGAGAGTTAGTAAAGTGACTTACCTGATAGATACTCCTGAGCGTAAGAAGAAGAAACAGTTATGGCACAGAAACTTGTTGAAGCAATATCATCGCAGAGAAGATGATAAGACAGAGCAAGTGTGCCAGGTGGTAGAAGTAGTGGTGGGTGACAGAGACAGTAGAGCAAGGTAGAAGGAGAAGTAGACAGTGCCCAAAGCGAACCTCCTACAATTTGACTAGCCAATACGACAATACTGGGACAGTCAGGCACTGGGTTCCCATATTTAGAGGAAGGACCGAGGGAAGATCTAATAAGTTTACTTAGGAAGTATAAGGGAATTTGTAGGGATACACCTGGATGTACTACATTAGCTAAACATGACTTGGATGTAGGAGATTCAGTACCGATAAAACAATATCACTATCGGTTGAGCCCAGAAAATCAAGCTCAGTTAGAAACAGAGATCCAATATATGCCAGACTATCAATTGATTGAGCCTAGCCAAAGTGGCTGGAGTTCACTGGTAGCATTGCTTTCTAAACCAAATGAATCCACTAGATTTTGTATAGACTACCAGAAAGTGAATGTAGTAACAAGGACAGATTTGTACCCAATTGCTCGGTTAGAAGATTGCATCGAAAGGGTTGGCAGTGCCTCATTTCTTTCTACAATTAATCTATTGAAGGGGTACCGGCAAGTGCCATCAACATCACGGGCTAAAGAAATATCCGCCTTTGTTACACCAAGTGGGTTGTATCAATGTCTAGTCATACTGTTTGGGTTTAAAAACGCCCCAGCTACATTTCGGAGACTTATGAATCAAGTCATAGCTGAAGTACCTAACTGTGTGGTTTATTTAGACGATGTTGTAATATATAGTAACACATGGGAAAAACATGTAAAGTAATTACAGGACCTGTTTAAGCAACTGCAGTTGGCTGGCTTAGTCATAAGTCTGGCCAAAAGCGAATTTGCAAAATCAAGGCCAGAATTTTTAGCTTGGCGTGTGGGAACATGCCTGACATGGCCGAGCGTGAAATAAAACGTGTTGATGTCGGCTGAGTGTGTCGATGTCAACGCGCACTCTTGTGATATTTTGGTAGCCAGGCATGCGATGAAGACGGAGGCACACCCACTATTAATTAAGTGGCAGTTAAGGCCCTTGAGACACCAGTTGTCTTGGACTTTATGTAGCCCATGTGATTTTCAGGCCGTCGCACAGGCTAAATAGGCAGGCGGGCAGGTCACAATTTCAAAAACGTCATCCACAGGCAGGATAAGAGGGGTCAGTGGGCTTGTAAATGTGAATAGTTTGTAGTTTAGGATATAACTTGCTGCTGGTTGCTTGTGCGAACAGGATATCTTCATTTAGCTTCAGAGCTGCATTGACAGAGGCTTCAGTTCAGGACTCTGTTGTTTCCCAGGGAGATTCATGCCACTTGGGGCCTTCCAGGTATCAGACAGCCTTCCCTTACCCTGGTAATGGAGATTGTGGTCTCCGCTGGAGGCACTTCCTCTGAGGAGGAAGAGAGGGCCAGAAGGGGGAGGTGGCCACGGTCTGCCTATTCAGCCTCAAGGGGAGCAACCTGTGGGAGGACAGGCGCAGGCACAAGAGACACAGGGCCAGCAGGAAAGCCAAGGTGGAAGGGGCCACAGATGATGTCACTATCCTGCTGCCAGTGTTTACAGGCGGCGATGCAGCTACCTCAATATGTCTGAGATGCAATGCCAAAGGAGGCTCCGCCTCTCAAGGGAGACCGTGACCTCCATTTGTCTGATGATTGGGCCTGAGATCAGCTCCAACTGTGTGGGTAGACACCCCATGCCAGTGGCTCTGAAGGTCATGGTGGCCCTCAACTTCTATGCCTCTCGTTCTTTCCAGGGCTCAGTGGGGGACTGTGTGGAGTCTCCCAATCAGCTGTCCACAGTTGCATCAAGCTGGTGATAGAAGCTCTGTTCAGGTGGGTATTGACTTTCATTCATCACCGCTTGGATGAGGCCAGCCAGACAGAGCGAGCCAGAGGCTTCGCGACCATTGCTGGCTTCCCCCGCGTCCAGGGTGCAATAGACTGCACACATGTGGCCATCAAGGCGCCAGCAGGTGAGCCCGGTGCCTTCATCAACAGGAAGGGCTTCCACTCCATGAACGTGCAGATAGTGTGTGATCACTGAGCTCGTACCTTTTTACACTGGTATCTAAGGACCTGCCTGTCCTAGCTCCAGGTTGAATCCAGCACCAATGTGAGTCAGGAGGCTGAGTGGTGAGGCCAATGCCAGCGACTTCACACACCCATTCACATCACGAAGACACACCCTTGATGTCCACCTTTAGTTCAGTGAATTTCACTGTTTTTAAATGTACCTGTTGCCTGATTTTAATTCGAGTTTCCTCCCCCATGACAACCCTGTCACACCCGACACAACACGCCGGCACCCTGCCACGACTCAGCCCCCCACTCCCGACACCACTCAGACACCCACTCCCAACATCACTCAGACCCCCACCCCCGACGCCACTCAGACCCCCACCCTGCCATGACTCAGCCCCCAACCCCCAACCCCCAACATCACTCAGCCCCCCACTCCCGACACCACTCAGACACCCACCCCCAACATCACTCAGACCCCCACCCCCGACACCACTCAGACCCCCACCCCCAACATCACTCAGACCCCCACCCCCAACAGCACTCAGACACCCACCCCTGACGCCACTCAGACCCCCAACCCCCGACACCACTCAGACCCCCACCCCCGACACCACTCAGACCCCCACCCCCGACACCACTCAGACCCCCACCCCCGACACCACTCAGACCCCCACCCCCGACACCACTCAGACACCCACCCCCAACAGCACTCAGACCCCCACCCCCGACACCACTCAGACCCCCACCCCCGACACCACTCAGACCCCCACCCCCGACACCACTCAGACACCCACCCCCAACAGCACTCAGACCCCCACCCCCAACACCACTCAGACCCCCACCCCCGACACCACTCAGACCCCCACCCCCAACACCACTCAGAGCCCCACCCCCAACATCACTCAGCCCCCCACCACAACACGACTCAGCCCCCACCCCGAAACAACTCAGCCCCCATCCCCAGACACCACTCAGGCCCCCACCCCCAACACCGCTCAGCCCCCCATCTCAAACACCTTATCCCCCAACCCAGAAATGACCCAGCACCTGCCCTCTGACGCAGCTCATCCACCCACCCCCAAGACTGTTCACCACCCTTCACACCACCCCCCCAACATGGGTCAACCACACCTGCGACACAACTACCACCACCCCACCACCCACCGATGCTGCTCACCGCCACCCCCGACACTGCTCACCCACCCCCCCGACACTGCTCACCCCCCGACACTGCTCACCCCCCCGACACTGCTCACCCCCCCGACACTGTTCACCCTCTTCACCCCCCCCCCGACACTGCTCACCCCCTCACCACCCCCCGGACACTGCTCACCGCCCCCGACACTGTTCACCACCCGACACTGCTCACCCCCACCGACACTGCTCACCCCCCCGACACTGCTCACCCCCCCGACACTGCTCACCCCCCTCGACACTGCTCACTCCCCGACACTGCTCGCCCCCCCGACACTGCTCACCCCCCCCGACACTGCTCACCCCCCTCGACACTGCTCACCCTCCCGGACACTGCTCACCCCACCAACACTGCTCAACCCCCTGACACTGCTCACCCCCTCCCCGAAACTCTCACCCCCACTGACACTGCTGAACCCCCACCCCCAACTCTGCTCACCCCCCCGACACTGCTCATCACCCCCACCGACACTGCTCACCCCCCCCAACACTGCTCACCACCCCCGACACTGCTCACCACCCCCGACACTGCTCACCACCCTGACACTGCTCACCCGCCTCGACACTGCTCACTCCCCCCGACACTGCTCACCCCCCTGACACTGCTCACCCCCCCCAACACTGCTCACCACCCCCGACACTGCTCACCACCCTGACACTGCTCACCCACCTCGACACTGCTCACCACCCCCGACACTGCTCACCACCCCCACCGACACTGCTCACCCCCCTGACACTGCTCACCGCTGCCCCCCCCCGACACTGCTCACCCCCCCACGGCATTGCTCAACACCACCTCCCGCAGGGCTGAGCAATGTCTGTGGTTTAATCGAATGTGAGCCGTGCCAGGAATGCGGAAGGAGGTGAGCGGCGTCGGAGTGAGGTTAGCAGTGTCGGAATGAGGTGAGCAGTGTCGGAGCGAGGTGAGCAGTGTCGGAGCAAGGTGAGCAGTGTCGGAATGAGGTGAGCAGTGTCAGAGAGAGGTGAGCGGTGTCGGAGTGAGGTGAACGGTGTCGGAGCGAGGTGAGCAGTGTCGGAGTGAGGTGAGCAGTGTCGGAGCGAGGTGAGCAGTGTCGGAGCGAGCTGAGCAGTGTCGGAATGAGGTGAGCGGTGTCAGAGAGAGGTGAGCGGTTTTGGAGTGAGGTGAGAAGTGTCGGAGCGACGTGAGCGGTGTCGGAGCGAGGTGAGCGGTGTCGGAGCGAGGTGAGCAGTGTCGGAGAGAGGTGAGCGGTTTTGGAGTGAGGTGAGCGGTGTCGGAGTGAGGTGAGCAGTGTCGGAGTGAGGTAAGCGGTGTCAGTGAGGTGAGCAGTGTTGGAGTGAGGTGAGCAGTGTCAGAGTGAGGTGAGCAGTGTTGGAGTGAGGTGAGCGGTGTCGGAGTGAGGTGAGCAGTGTCGGAGTGAGGTGAGCGGTGTCGGAGTGAGGTAAGCGGTGTCAGTGAGGTGAGCAGTGTCGGAGTGAGGTAAGCGGTGTCAGTGAGGTGAGCAGTGTCGGAGTGAGGTGAGCAGTGTCGGAGTGAGGTGAGCGGTGTCAGAGTGAGGTGAGCAGTGTCAGTCCTGATCAGTAAGTATCATGAGCAGGTGAACAGTATTGTGGGTGTGGGAGGGTTTGAGGAGAATGAGCAGTACCGGAAATGGGTGAGAAGGGTTGGGAGGTGGTGAGCATTGTTGAGGGTGAGCAGTATCTGGGGGTCCTGAGAAGTATTGGGGGAGCAGGACAGGGATGAGGAGGGTGAACAGTATCAGGAATGGTTGAGCAGGGGACAGAATGCGCAGCAATGGCAGGGGATGGCTGAGCAGTGTTGGAAGCTCATGCGCAGCTTCAGGGGTACAGAATGGGTGAGCCATGTCAGCAGGAGATTGGGCAATATTGGGGGTCTGTGAGGGGGTGAGCAGGTGAAGAACCCAGGCAGCCTTTGCATTTTTCATGGACCTCATCCATGGGCGGGATGAGGTTTCATGATCGTTTTTAAAGTGCTTGAAACATTTTTAATAAAATTAATGGATATGTCCCAGCTCATGTGACAGGGGTTCCATTATAAATCGGCTCCCTGGAACTTCTGATGCCATTGCTACCTTCAAGAGTAGGTACTGGGATCGGAAGACCTGGGTCATTGATCTAAGGTCTAAGGGTGCAAGGTTGGGCCATGGGCACAGGATCTAGGCATGGATATGAGCAGCACAATCAGTGGCAGAAGCCCACTGGGACAAAGGGAACTTCACTGCTGCCTAATATCAGCCTCCTTATGAAGGAGAAATTATGGTTGTGAGGCCTCACACTGTAAACCTCTGACACCAATACTGCCTGCCACGTATAAGGTGAAGAAATTAGTAAACCAGCCGTCCAGCCGGCTGTGGTTGGTTCCTTTAAGTACTTTCTTCAGTTGGAAAATATTTCAGAAATTTGTGCTTGTTTTAGTGGAAGAGGAGGTATTTAGTTATATTTTACTCTATGCTTTAGGTTGTGTTGCTGTGCAAGCTGCCATTTGTACGCATTTCAACAGCTAGAATGAACAAGTTATATTCATGTAGCCCCCCTCCACCACCTAGCATAGAAAAATGAGACACAATGCTTCACAGAGGCATAACCACAACAAACAAAATGATATCTTGTGAGCGGTCATCAACATTTTGATTAAGGAGGGTCTTAAAGGATGAAAGAAAGTGGAGCTGTAAGGAGGTGCTTCCAGTGTGCAGCCTGGGCAGCTGAAGGCACAGCCTTCAATGGTGGGGCCTCTTTAGTTTACTTATAATGGGTCACTGGGCCCACCAGGTACTGGGAGCCTATTACAATTTTGGCCAAGTGGCTGTCCTCTGTCGCTGGACTCCGTCATGCAGCATAGCGTTCACTTTGCAGTCTGGCCCATCTCTCCTACATTTCCTGCACTACAGTTGTTGTTGCTGACTGTGCCAGGACAAACATGCATGTGGCCCAAAATTAAACATTGCTTATAAATAGGAACAACCTGCAACTGGAATGGTTGATCTTGGCTTTTGCTTTTAGAAGTATCTAATCATTCAATCAAAAACACATCCTGTGGCATACAAATCAGCTGTGGAATGTAACATTGAAGTAAGGCGTGCTGTAAAGGTTGGCACCCTAATATCAAGGGGAGACTTCTCAAAAACCCTTTCACCCATTTGTCCCTTTGAACCATTGGAACCTTTACTCACTCCGAACAGCAGGTCTGCTGGTTCTCAACATACATATTGGCTCTTAGATAATCCATTAACTGGATTAATGTAAACTTCTATTTACCATTTTACAAACCATACCACAGCAAATGTGCTCAGCGCTATTACAACTTAGCTTGAAATGGGTCACATAACTGCAAACTAATCTGTGCTTCTACTGAATAAAAAGAGCAAAAGACTTGCATTTATATGATGCCTTCCATAACCTCAGGACATCCAAAGTACTTTCCAGCCAATGAAGTGCTTTTGAAGTGTTGTTATTGTTTTAACTGCCAAACAGATTAGTAAGTAAAAGTAATGGCAACATACAGCTGCCGACCATGCTGCATTCCGTTAAACTACTCAGCAAAAACCAGCTGTAATATTAATTGGCCTAGTTCAAAAAGAATAGCGAGGAGCCATGAGAGCCACAACTTTGCCGGAAATTCAATAACTCCTTTCCTCCTCAATTTTGACTTAAGAGTTGGTGCAGCTGGACTTTCTCTCTCCAAACCAAGGTCTGCCTGGAAACATGACTGGCGTGCCTGTGTCTATCCCTGCTGGTGGGGATGGAGTTGGTGTGCTACCTGAAGCTGAAACAGAGGAGCTCACGGTTGAAGATGAAATAGCAATACTTCGGCGGGTGCTACTTGCCAAAGAAAGACATGCTTCTGAGGTCAAAAGAAAGTTGGGATTAACTCCCTTCACTGAGCTCAAGCAAAATCTCTAACGCGCATTTATACAGTACCATTATTGTAGAAAAAAGTCCCAAAGTGTTCACAGAGGAGGAATCAAAAAATGAACACAGTCAAAGGAAGAGATTAAGAGGGGGAGACTAACAATTTGCTTGGAGATGGATTCTAATGTGGAAAGACAGGTGAGGAGTTTAGACAGGCAATTCCACAGCGTGGCACAGTCACAGTTTATTGAACCAACCCAGTCACACAGTATAGTGAGCCCTCAGTCACACAGTTTGGTGAGCCCCCAGTCACACAGTATAGTGAGCCCTCAGTCACACAGTTTGGTGAGCCCCCAGTCACACAGTATAGTGAGCTCTCAGTCACACAGTATAGTGAGCCCACAGTCACACAGTATAGTAAGCCCTCAGTTACACAGTATAGTGAGCCCCCAGTCACACAGTATAGTGAGCCCTCAGTCACACAGTATAGTGAGCCCCCAGTCACACAGTATAGTGAGCCCCCAGTCACACAGTACAGTGAGCCCCCAGTCACACAGTAAAGTGAGCCCTCAGTCACACAGTACAGTGAGTCCTAAGTCACACAGTATAGTGAGCCCCCAGTCATACAGTATAGTGAGTCCTAAGTTACACAGTATAGTGAGCCCCCAGTCACACAGTATAGTGAGCCCCCAGTCACACAGTATAGTGAGCCCACAGTCACACAGTATAGTGAGTCCTAAGTCACACAGTATAGTGAGCCCCCAGTCATACAGTATAGTGAGTCCTAAGTCACACAGTATAGTGAGCCCTCAGTCACACAGTATAGTGAGCCCCCAGTCACACAGTATATTGAGACCCCAGTCACACAGTAGACCAGAGTTTTCAGCCGATTCTCGATGTGTGTTGGTCAACACTGCATATTAGGGATAATGAAGTCTATTAATGGAGCAAAAACATGACTGCAGCCAAGGCAATTAATGAGCTACTCTGTGGCACTTGGGGGAAGTTTTGTGGTTACCCTGGTTACCCTTTTACAAATAGGTAAGCCATGTAATAAGGGGCTTTTAATGAAACAGATCATGCTGCTGTTCTGATATAAGGCAGTGTCAGTTCTGCTGCTGAATCTATACAGTTTGAACCAGAACGGAAATTTTCACATCAGAAAAAAATTCATTTGGAGAACTGAAATCAACTTGTTTCCTGGCAAATGTGAATTGCCACTTTAACTCCAACTCCCAGTTTCATACTTGCAGTGACGTTGTTTAGTGCAAGATAGAAACGTTAATAGCTAGGTTTCAGGCAATGCTTTAATATTCAGAATGTATTCTTCAATATGTCAAATTTTCCATTAATTACTAGTTATCTGCCCTCGCTCCGGTGAACTAAACACAAAAATGCTTGTCTATATTTTCCCATTGCACAGGGTTTGAATTTTGGCTCTTTTGGCCAGTTTCCTTCTGGCAGTTATCTACACACTGGCTCCACTCATCTCAAGACTCTTGCAGCCTGTAAAGCATCATTGTTTGAGGAAACAAGAGGTTTTTAGTGGCTGCCATTTCTAAAAAAATATGACCTCTCACCTCCCACCTTTTTAATGTCTTCATAACATCAACAAGTCTGACATTTTTGGATAGAAATGAGGGAGTTTTAATTCCTTTCTAAAATGCTCAAAGCCCACATATTACAATGGGATTACAATCCCATTAGCAGCTTTCTAAAGGACAGAAAGCAATGCTTTGTGCTGATGTAGTGATCTTTCAGCCTAGTTTTTCAGTTGGGTTCCTACAGCTCAAATGGAAAAAATGCTCAGCTAAAAGCTGTTAACGCCCATCCATGGTATTTACACAGTCCTTCTCTCACTTTATAAATGAACAAGTTCCAAATAAAGCACCAAATTCATGCAGTGGGACTTGCTTTCTTTGCATTAGTTGATTAGCCCTTCAGTTTTTGCATTTAAATTTTTACCCAAGAAACCCCCTTCTCGTGGTTCAATGGAGTTAGTGTTAAGACGTTGAGTTTAAGCATGCATTTATATTTAGCTCCCTCTTTACAGGATTCAAACTCTGCTTATAAAATGAAATATGAAACAAGTTCTTAGATAGGCTTTGTCTGCTATCCAGAGGACCATACAAGGTAGCAAGCAGCTACTGAGAGAAAACTGCTGAGGAAAGATAGAAGTAATTGATCTTATGAGACAGGGTTCAGCCACATATTGTCTGAAATTTGTAGGTCTTTTGAAAGAATTTATTGATGCAGATTTACTCTAGGCATTTATTTTCTGCAACTTGTAACTCATACTAAGAAATTAACCTTGGTGCCTTTTGAAAAACGATACCATTGAGAAGTCAGACAACGTAAACAGCAGCTTATACTCAAGCATCTGCCCAATGGGTTGACACTCTGAATGGGGCAAAGCAGAGTATACATTAGTTGCAGAGAAACTCAGACTTAGCCAATGAATAGGAAAAGATGATGAGTAAGATCGCCCCAATTTTCTGTCCATCCAGATAAGGGACAATCTGGAGCCAGATATTGTTGTCATTATATGATTGCAAGATAATTGAAGATGAGGAAGGCCAACTGGCCCGCCCATCCAGAGAGATCTCGACATTCCCCCAGTCCACCATTGTAGCTTCTGGTTGATAAACGATTCCAGGGAAAAATGCCATCTTTACCGAATACCACGACACTTTGGGTATGACTTTTGTCAATATTTTCATGAAGTGCCCCTTTGAACTGATAATGTTCTCATCAAAGGACAAAGTGTCGCTAAGGCCTCAAATAAGATTAATAACCTTGCTGAAGGAAAATCAATCAACCTCACTTTTTAAAGTTTCCATTGACCTAGCCTCATTAGCTCCAGATTTTCACTAACCTTTTGCGAAGAAGTCCTTCCTGACATCACTCCTAAATGGCCTAGCCCTAATGCACTATTATAAATGGAGTCTAACCAGTTTTACAACATTATCCACTCCTTTATATTCTAGCCCCCTTGAGATAAAGGCCAACATTCCATTAGCTTTTTTAATTACTTTTTTGTACCTGGCCTTTAACTTTTAGCGATTTCTGTACCAAATCTTTGCTTGACCATAGTTCCTGGTTTCTCACCATTAAGTGGATGGCCTCATACTTCTCCACATTGAATTCCATCTGCTGCAGGTTTGCTCATCCATGTGGTCTTTATTTAGTCTATCAATTAGCAACTTAATGCTCCCAACTACATTATTTAATGTGCTACCTAACTTGGTGTCATCAACAAACTTGGGTATAGGGCTCACTATTAGAGGGAGAAGCTGAGGTCTCAGTACAAATCCCTGGTGGACATTAGTCACATTATGCCAATTTAAGTAAATATGGTTAGCCTTGCTCTCGGACTGCTCCTTTCTAACTAATTCTCTCCCCATGTCAATAGGTTGCCTCCAGTTCCATGCACTTCCAAATTTGTTAACAGTTTCTTATGTAGAGTGACCTTGGCAATTTTCCAATCCAAGGGAACAATTCCAGAATCAAGAGAACTTTGGAAACTTATGACCAGATCATCTACAAGGTGCCATGGGAAGGAGACAAGTTGAATGGGATGATTGAGGAGTAGACCAGGGTGTCACAGAGGATCCCTTCGGAATGCTGAAAGGGGAGGGGAGGGGAAGTTGTGTTTGGTGATGGCATCATGTTGGAATTGGCGGAAATGGCAAAGGATAATCCTTTGAATGTGGAGGTTGGTGGGATGGAAAGTGAGGACAAGGGGAACCTGATCATAGTTCTGGGAGGTGTGGGAAGGGGTGAGGGCAGAAATAAGGGAAATAGGTTGGATATAGTTGAGGGCCCTGACAACTGCAGTGGAGTAGAATCCTCGGCTGAGGGAAAAAGAAAGATATATTTGAAGCGCCCCTATGGAAGGTAGTATCATCAGAACAAATACAACAGAGACAAAGAAACTGGGAGAATGGGATGGAGTCCTTACAGGAAACAGGGTGTGAGGAGCTGTAGTTGCGGTAGCTGTGGAAGTCGGTGGGCTTGTAATAAATATTAGTAGACAGCCTATCCCCAGAAATGGAGACAGAGAAGTCAAGGAAGGGAAGGGAAGTGCCGGAGATGGACCATGTGAAGGTGAGAGAATGGTGGACATTGGAAGCAAAACTGACTAATTTTTCCAGCTCCAGGTGAGAGCACGAAGCAACACCGAAACAGTCATCAATGCACCAAAAGCAGAGTTGTGGAAGGGGGCTGAGAGGGACTGGAACAAGGAATGTTCCACATGCCCTGCAAAAAGGCACGCATAACTAGGGGCCATGTGGGTATCCATAACCACCCCTTTTATTTGGAGAAAATGAGACAAGTTAAGTGAGAAATTGTTCAATGGTGGTAGATGGGGACTGGTTGGGCCTCTGTTCAAGGAAGAAGCGGAGGACCCTCAGACCATCCTGGTGGAGGACAGCGGTGTGGAGGGATTGGATATCCATAGTGAAGAGGAGGCTATTAGGGTCAGGAAATTGGAAATTGTCGATATGATGTAGGGCATCTGAAGAATCACAAATATAGGTGTGAAGAGAAGAAAAAACAAAAACAGAATTACCTGGAAAAACTCAGCAGGTCTGGCAGCATCGGCAGAGAAGAAAAGAGTTGACGTTTCGAGTCCTCATGACCCTTCGACCGAACTGTGAGGACTCGAAACGTCAACTCTTTTCTTCTCCACCGATGCTGCCAGACCTGCTGAGTTTTTCCAGGTAATTCTGTTTTTGTTTTGGATTTCCAGCATCCGCAGTTTTTTTGTTTTTATCTAGGTGTGAAGAGACTGGACAAGGAGAGAAAAATTTCATCATGATAGGAAGAAAAAAGTTCACTGGGGCAGAACAGGCTGAAATGATGAGTCTACCAGGACAGCCCTGTTTGTAGATTTTGGGAAATAGGTAGAAGTGGGCTCTTCGGAGTTGGGGGACTTTTTTTTAATTCATTCATGGGATGTGGGCTTCACTGGCTGGGCCAGCATTTATTGCCCAACACTAATTGCCCTTCAGAAGGTGGTGGTGAGCTACCTTCTTAAACCGCTGCAGTCCCTGTGGTGTAGATACATCCATAGTGCTGTTAGGAAGGGAGTTCCAGGATTTTGACCCAGCAACAGTGAAGGAACAGTGATATATTTTCAAGTAAAGATGGTGAGTGACTTGGAGGGGAGCTTCCAGGTGGTGGTGTTCCCATCTATCTGCTGCCCTTGTCCTTCTAGATGGTAATGGTCGTGGTTTGGAAGATGCTGTCAAAGGAGCCTTGATAAATTCCTGCAGTGCATCTTGTAGATGGTACACACTGCTGCTACTATGAGTCAGTGGCGGAGGGAGCGAATGTTTGTGGTGCCAATCAAACCGGCTGCCTAGTCCTGGACAGTGTCAAGCTTCTTGAGTGTTGTGAGAGCTGCACTCATCTAGTCAAGTGGAGAGTATTCCATCACACTGCTGACTTGTGCCTTGTAGATGGTGGACAGGCTTTGGGGAGTCAGGAGATGGATTACTCGTCACACAATTTCTAGCCTCTGACCTGCTCTTGTAGCCACAGTACTTATATAGCTAGTCCAGTTCAGTTTCTGGTCAATGGTAACTCCCAGGATGATGATCGTGGGGGATTCAGTGATAGTAATGCCATTGAACATCAAGGCACAATGGCTGGATTTTCTCTTGTTGGAGATGGTAATTGCCTGACACTTGTGTAGTGCAAATGTTACTTGCCACTTGTCAGCCCAAGCCACACACACCTAACTGCCCCATACAGTGGCGGTCTGGTTGCTTTCTCTGTTTGCAAATAATTTTTTTTTAAAAATGTTGGCAAGAGGGCATCTTCATGTTTAAGTACCCTCTCAGTTAGTTACCATCCATTGCTGCTGGCTGCTCCTCTTAAGCTAGAATGCCTCTGGTTGCCCTTCAGCATCGAGAACCCAACCATTGCCCTTATTTGGGCAGGGAACCTAGCTCATACCAATTAAAGGAGCACCCCATTCAAAATTCCAAAGAGTGGCTGTTCCTCACACTAACCCCCACAAACCTGCCACCTCCCTCTCCCGCCCTCCCACCCCCCTCCAGCTACCAAATGGGTGGGTGTCCAGGACCTGGAAACCGTCCTGCCTCCTGTTTCCCACCCCCAAAGCAAACATTCAGCTCAGAGAGTCTGCAAAGGGATACAGGTCAGTTAAATGAATGGGCAAAGATTTGGCCGATGGAGTGTTATATTGGAAAATGTGAGCTTGTCCACTTTAAAGAAAGAAAGAAAGAAAAGCAAAATATTTAAACGGAGAGAAACTACAAAATACTGCGGTGTGGAAGAATCTGGGCATCCTCGTGCATGAATCGAAAAAAGTTAGCATTTCGATACAGCAAGTAATTGGGAAGGCAAATGGAGTGTTGGCCTTTATTACAAGGGGGATGGAATATAAAAGTAGGGATATCATAATTACTCCAGGACACTGGCCAAAGCACACAGGCCAGGAACAGAACACAGCAAGGCCCTTTATGGATCCAAATCAACACGTGAAGTGTTTTCATTTTGCTGGCTAGTCAAGGGGACAACAGCTTCATTTTTCCATCAAACTGATTACATCAGACTGCCTATCATGGACTTACAAAGCAATTAATTTTTATGAGGTATAAATAATAGGTCAAATTTACTGACCCTAAACTGCAATAGGAGCACAACATCCACAAGACATTGCAGAAAAATATTGACTGATATTCAGAATCATGTGTTGTAAAACCCAATGCAAGTCCCTGGTTCCCTTGCTGCTATAGCAACAAAAGTGGCGGCTATAAAGTGTGAAGTGCCTTGGGATGTTTTACTACTAATAAAGTGATTTGCAAGTTACTGTTCGCTACTTAGTATCTCTCAGGAATCTCTCATGGTTCTTCACACCCAATGAAATGCCGTGAGGTGTAGTCACTCAGGCTGAATCTTACAGTCACCTGCCCCACCCCCACTGAAACTGAAGGAGCACAGAGGAGAAAGCGGGTGGTCAGCCCACCCTCTACTTGCATTATTATGGGGGGTGGGGGGGGGGTTGCGGTGTGGGATGGGGGAGGGGCTGGTAAAGCATCAGGCAGCCTGCTCGTCCACCCTTAGGCCTATTGTGGCCTTAAGTGGACAATTAACTAACACTTAAAGGCCGCATTCCACCTCTGCCTCAATTTTTCTGCTTGGGAAGTCGGATGGAAGGCAAAGAGCCTGGCAACTTCCACTGCATGGGCTGCCGTCAGGAGGAAGTGGGGTACCTACTTTGGGGGGTCCTCTGTGTCCATTCAGGGCACCTCCCAAGATTGTATACCCCTTTATGCCTCCTCCACCACTCCCCACCGCCTCTCTAAAATGACATCTCCCAATCCCACCCAAACCCCCACCACCCCACCCCCACTCGCTAGGGTCTCGCAGCTGTGCCCACCCAAAAACCCCAGACTTACCTTAAGTCCAATATCCAAGTTCTCCTCTTTATGGAGACTGGTTGCAGTCCTAACCGTGGCCACTACTGTCTTCTGGCCCTGCTGTGATTACAGAATTGCACAGGACTTCCTCTCTGAAGATGGCGGAAATCCAGCTCTAATTTATTAATGCCTCTGCCAGACTAATACCCCTGCGGGGCAGCCAGATTTCTGGTCAGTGTAGTACCGAACAACTTTTAGGTCAGGGGCACAGGTGATCTGTTCCCTTATGTAGGTTAAAGATAAAATATCCCCCAAATCAAGATTCCCCCAACCAAGATCCCCCAAACAGCAATGAAAGATACAACCAGCTGATTAATTTTCCGTGATGTTGGTCAAGCACTGGTTTTTAAATTTCCAACATCAGAATGGAAAAGAGGTCACATGACTTCCTGCACATCAGGGAGAAAGGGGGACTGGGGACCTCATCCCAAAACAGGTGAAATAGCTCGAGCGGGCCTTGAACCATTCTGGGTTCAGGCGGCTTTTCTTTTCCTCCCACTTGAACATAGACTTCCAGCAGTGGGAGGGCTCAAGATCAGTCAAGTCCCCCGTTGAGCAACCTGGCAGGTGCAGGAGGGGGAGGGTATGATCCTAGAAGGGGGTCAAGCAAGGGTGACAGTGGCCCATCATAATAGGAGGCACGAGAAGCTATTCCTCAACTATCAATGATTGTTGTTGGTCTTTTCCTGAGAGGCCTACTGTAGTCCCTTTCAGGGCCACTGGATAGGCCACTGGGCCCTGGTACAAATGGATGAAGCTTACATAACAAGTTCTATATGTATCATTCATTGGGAAAGCTTGAGCCATTGCCTATTGCTCCCATCACAAACTCCACTTCATTCCCCTCCCTGATCACTGGTTCAGGCTGAACCAGACTGTTCGACCTCTGCAACTTATCTGGGCCTGAGTTGAGCTTCTGATCCTGCACTCTCTCCATCATAATGCCCACTTCCTTCACTTCCATAGCATCACCATCACTGTCCCTGCCTCAGCCTATCTAATGGTGAAACCCTCACCCATGTTTTTGTTACCTTCATATTTGACTATTCCAATGCTCTCCTGGGTGCCCCCTTGCAGTCCAATCTTCCATACTCTGTAAACATAAGCTCATCTATAGAGGAAGTCCTGTGCAACTCTGTAATTACAGCAGTGCCTGAAGACAGTATCCTAACTCACACCAAGTGCTGTTCACCCATCAACTCTGTGTCTAAATTGGTTCCCAGCCACCTACTGGAGAGGTGGTGACATAGTGGTAATATCACTGGATTAATGAGGACCAGGTAAATTCTCTGGAAACATAGGTTGAAATTCCGCTATGGCAGCTGGTGAAATTTGAATTCATAAATAAATGTGGAACTGAAAAGCTAGTTTCAACAATCATTGATTGTTATAAAACCCCATCTGGCTCATTAATGTCCTTTAGGGAAGTAAATCTGCCAACCTTACCTGGTCTGCCCTAATATGACTCCAAACCAATAGCAATGTGGCTGACTCTGAAATGGCCTAGCAAGCCACTTATTTTAAGGGCAATTAGCGATAGGCAACAAATGCTGGCCTTGCCAGTGATGCCCACATCCCATGAAAGGATAAAGAAAAAAAAGTCTTGATTTTAAAGTTCACATCTCTTGTTCAAATCCCTCCAGGGCCTTGCCCCTCTGTAACCTCAACTTCAACCTCAATCAGTCTTATAAGCCATGAGATATCTGCGTTCTTTCAATTGTGGTTTATTGTACATCTTTCTCTTTCTTCACCTACTGGCAACTGTGGTAGACCTTGGTATTCCCTCCCTAAACCTTTCCACCTATCTTTTCCCCTTTAAAACTATTTAAAACCTAACTCTGTGACCAAGCTTTTGGTCAATAATCCTAATGACTCCTCCTTTTACTTGGAGTTATTTTTTTGTCTGATTGCACTCCTGTAACATGCCTTGGAATGTTTCTCTATGCTAACTGCAAGTTGTCGTACCTGAAAGTCTCAGACGGGGTCCTACAACTGGCTTGGGACCCTAATATACATATTTCCAGTGGAGCACGCGAGGCCAAAAGTGACACATCCCCCCCCCCCCCCCCACCCCCCAAAACCCACCTACCACTAATATCCAACTGGCAGCTGTCTATTTCTACAGGCAAGAAATGGAATGCTGGCTGTTGAAAATCATGCCCATGGCCTCCTACGCACGTTTAACAATAAAAGTCACGAATTGTTAAGCAATTTCAAAAAGGTCTTTGACAAACAAGTCTCAAACCATCATTGAATTGTGTGAACAAATATAACCTCCACTGGGGAGAGTGACTGTTGAAGGAATACTGTGTCATTTTTGTGAATGGCCCAAAGCCTGTTCCAGGCATAGGTAGAGAACGTCTTTCGTTTGTGGCTTGTGTTTCCTGCCTGCCACTCTGGGACCTTACTGCACTGTATAGTGCCTGAAAAACTGGTGTTACGTGATCCAATTCTTAAGCTGTGATTTTTAAAATTTAAATATTATTCAGCTTGTTCATAGTGAAGTATTAATGAATGATTGGTGAGTAAGTGTGCAGCATGACAGCAAGCTATATATTTCACAACAGTTTGCAGTATGGTAAACTATTAGGCTGTATTCTGTTTCAAATAATCAGAGTGAAAGAGCTATCCAAGCATATGAGTTTAATCTTCAAATAATAGAAAACTGGGCACCTTGAATATTTATAAAATACTCAGACCAGATGAAATGAATCAAAGACTACTTAAAGGAATTAGACCAGAAGGCAAGTTGTGAAAAATCTTGCACAGCTCATTGAAATTGGTTCAGTAACATGAGAGTTTGAAATAAAGAAGGTTATTCCAATTGCTTTTAAGGAAGAGGTCGGGAGCCTGATCCTTGGTTTCTGAGCTGGGCGTATATAGGGCAAAAACAAGTTTCTGATAAAGGAGACAATTCAATTACAGTTAATGATAGTTAGGGTAAAACAGTCCAAAGAGACAACAAGACTTCTCTCTGGGGTGAAGTCCAACTCAGTCAAAATGCAGATCAAAGCATTCAGCTTGGAGATCAGCTCACCGAATTGTGGCTTTCTAATGACTTGAAAATCAAGAGCTCCATGAATTGCTGTGTGTGTGTGTGTGTGTGTGTGTGTGTGTGTGTGTATGTGTATGTGTGTGTTTGTCTGTGTATGTGTGTGTGTCTGTGTGTTCGTGTGTGTCTGTGTATGTGTGTGGTGAAACATAGCTACACTAAACAAAACAAAAACAGAATTACCTGGAAAAACTCAGCAGGTCTGGCAGCATCGGCGGAGAATAAAAGAGTTGACATTTCGAGTCCTCATGACCCTTCAACAGAACTGAGTGAATATAAGGAGAGGGGTGAAATATAAGCTGGTTTAAGGTGGGGGAGGGGGGTGGGGGGAGAGAAGTGGGGGTGGTGGTGTGGTTGTAGGGACAAGCAAGCAGTGAAGGAGCAGATAATCAAAAGATGTCACAGACAAAAGAACAAAAGAACACAGAGGTGTTGAAGGTGGTGATATTATCTAAACGAATGTGCTAATTAAGAATGGATGGTAGGGCACTCAAGTTACAGCTCTAGTGGCGGTGGGGTGGAAAGACTAGCAGGGCATAAAAGATTTTAAAATAATGGAAATAGGTGGGAAAAGAAAAATCTATATAAATTATCTTCCTCGAACAGAGGTCCGAACAATCCCCATCCACCACTACTCTCCTCCGTCTGGCTGAACTTGTTCTCACACTGAACAATTTCTCCCTTAACTCCTCTCACTTCCTCCAAGTAAAAGGTTTTAGCATGGGCCCCAGCTATGCCTGTCTCTTTATGGGGTATGTGGAACATTCCCTGTTCCAGTCCTACTCCGGTCCCCTTCCACAACTCTTTCTCCGGTACATCGATGATTACTTTGGTGCTGCTTCATGCTCTCGTCGGGACCTGGAAAAATTTATTAATTTTGCTTCTAATCTCCACCCCTCCATCATTTTCACGTGGTCCATCTCTGACACTTCCCTTCCCTTCCTTGACCTCTCTGTCTCAATCTCTGGTGATAGACTGTCCACCAATATCCATTACAAGCCTACCGACTCCCACAGCTACCTCGACTACAGCTCCTCACACCTCGCTTCCTGTAAGGACTCCATCCCATTCTCTCAGTTCCTTTGCCTCTGTCGCATCTGTCCCGATGATGCTACCTTCAAAAACAGTTCCTCTGACATGTCCTCCTTCTTCTTTAACCGAGGTTTTCCACCCACAGTCGTTGTCAGGGCCCTCAACCGTATCCGGCCCATCTCCCGCGCATCCGCCCTTGCGCCTTCTCCTCCCTCCCAGAAACATGATAGGGTTCCCCTTGTCCTCACTTATCACCCCACCAGCCTCCGCATTCAAAGGATCATCCTCCACCATTTCCGCCAACTCCAGCATGATGCCACCACCAAACACATCTTCCCTTCACCCCCCTTATCGGCATTCCGTAGGGATCGCTCCCTCCGGGACACCCTGGTCCACTCCTCCATCACCCCCTACTCCTCAACCCCCTCCTATGGCACAACGCCATGCCCACGCAAAAGATGCAACACCTGCCCCTTCACTTCCTCTCTCCTCACCGTCCAAGGGCCCAAACACTGCCTTTCAAGTGAAGCAGCATTTCACTTGCATTTCCCCCAACTTAGTCTACTGCATTCGTTGCTCCCAATGCGGTCTCCTCTACATTGGAGAGACCAAACGTAAACTGGGCGACCGCTTTGCAGAACACCTGTGGTCTGTCCACAAGAATGACCCAAACCTCCCTGTCGCTTGCCATTTTAACACTCCACCCTGCTCTCTTGCCCACATGTCTGTCCTTGGCTTGCTGCATTGATCCAGTGAAGCCCAACGCAAACTGGAGGAACAGCACCTCATCTTCCGACTAGGCACTTTACAGCCTTCCGAACTGAATATTGAATTCAACAACTTTAGATCTTGAACTCCCTCCTCCATCCCCACCCCCTTTCTATTTCTTCCCCCTTCCTTTTGTTTTTTCCAATAATTTATACTGATTTTTCTTTTCCCACCTATTTCCATTATTTTAAAATCTATTATGCCCTGCTAGTCTTTCCACCCCACCCCCACTGGAGCTGTACCTTGAGTGCCCGGCCATCTATTCTTAATTAGCACATTCGTTTAGATGATATCACCACCTTCAACACCTCTGTGTTCTTTTGTTCTTTTGTCTGTGACATCTTTTGATTATCTGCTCCTATCACTGCTTGCTTGTCCCTACAACCACACCACCACCTTAAACCAGCAATATTTCACCCCTCTCCTTATTCACTCAGTTCTGTTGAAGGGTCATGAGGACTCGAAACGTCAACTCTTTTCTTCTCCGCCGATGCTGCCAGACCTGCTGAGTTTTTCCAGGTAATTCTGTTTTTGTTTTGGATTTCCAGCATCCGCAATTTTTTGTTTTTATAGCTACACTAAAGTTTGCTGGAAGTAAGAATGAAACTTTGTACAAGGAGGTAGTGCCCTGGATTTTGTGAGCCCATGCCTTTACTTGGCATCAGTGGCAGTATGTGTAGTCTCAGGAATGTCTGCTGATTGTTGGCTATTTAAGAAAGGCCTTTAAAGCTGAAAAAGACAAATACAGCTGTATTTTCTAAATACCTTGAGAGGCAATACAAACATTGCAAAGCATTAAGGTGGAAGGCACTTTCTCAGCACAGACGTATCAAACTTACACTGAAATCCCAATCCCACACAGTAACAAGACAACCAGCATTCCTTTTATTCTAAAACAGAAATGTGAAATGTGACTCATTCTTTTGTTGTTGAAAACAAGCTACTGGCTGAGTATATTTTTGTCAAGTGAGATTCCTTAATTCAGTAGCAAGGCTGGAGAAACATCACTTACTGCTACGGCTTATGCTCCTCACCCAATTTATCAACTCTACCCGTGTACATGTCGAAAAACATTATATGGCCAGATGTGGAGAACATGATGGGATTAGAAAGTAGCTCAGTGCCAAATGAAGAAAACAAAATCAAGCTTCTGAAAGTCCCAGAAAGCTGCAAGGGCCTGTGCAAAGTTACAAGGTTATTTCTGCTGTGGAGAGGAAGCCCTCCAGAGGCCTGAAGGAAGAGACAAGCGAAGAAGTATGTGACACATACGATGAGCTCCTGTGGAGGAAAGTGAAAAATAAATCACATAGCCTGTGGAACACTAGGGTAAAGAATGAATGTAGCTGTAAAACAGTATCATCCAATAGAAATCTAAATCTAAATCCAAACCACAGGACCAAACTATAAATAAAAGATAGTCACTAACAAATCCAATGAAGAAATGAGGAGAAAATTCTTTAATATGGAACTTGCTACCACAAGGAGCGGCTGAGGCGAATAGCATAGATGCATTAAAGGGTAAGCTGGATAAAAACATGAGGGAGAATAGACTCGAATGTTATTCTGATAGGGTTGTATAAAGGATGGAAGGAGGCTCAGCTGGAGCATAAGCATCAGTGTGAACCAATTGGGCTGAATGGCCTGTTTTGTGCTATAATTCAATGCTATTTATGTATGTAATTAAGTAAATCACTGATCAGTTACAGATTTGGCTATGCCGACATTGGTTTCGCCACATGTGCTAATTTAGTAAAAAATGTTTTCTATATACTCACTCAATACAGATAAATATATTTCACATGTGTATATTTACTTAACAGCTACCATCAGTCAGTAACTAAGGAAGTAGAACATGCACTATGATCAAAAAAACACACATACTCTGCTTATTACCTTACCATTTTACCAACAAACACAGAAAAAGGTTAGAATTCATCTGTATACACTGTGTGACCATGGCCTGGATATTTGCTCCCAAGTCAGGTAGCAGGAGCTGGGAAACTTCCCAGCTCACTGCACCCACCTCTGGAAAAAGTGCCCTGAATGGTGGGATCTTTGTTCCAAGGTTAGGGGTGGATGCGGGATAGAATCGGGCACACCACCCTGAATACAGGTTGGAGGCAGGGACAGGGGGCTGCCACATTCCAAGATAGGCTATTTAAAAGGCCTGCCTTGGCTTTCTGGGACTTTTTCCCAGTTGTTCTCTTAAACATTAGGCTTTCTAGCCCTCACCCCTCACACCCTTCTCACCCCCATCACTCCCAATGTCCATACATATCAAGCCATGCCCCCTGTGATAATGGTAGGTTGTGGAAAGCAGCCAGGCATTAATAAAGCTATAGTGATAGCACTTAGGGTTATGTCAACAAACAACAATTGCAACTGCTAGAACAGGCTTGTTTCAACTTTCACAAATACAGGCCGACAGTTTATTTTTCAATTTTTAAAGGGATGGCCAATAACTTGACAGCTTGCAGTTCTACAGACCTTACCTGCCTTTAAAGAGCACCTATAACTTCTGTAAAAGTTCGTAACTCCCGCACTGTGGGATAAGGCCCTTTTTTCAGCAAAAACAGGGTGTGTTTGAGCTCAGCACTGAGTTCAAATGGCCCTGCTGAGTTGGGAAATCCCACATCAGGAAGTCATGTCCCCTCCCATTCCCATTCCCCTTTACCCCCACTCCGCGCCCCCTAGTGAAAATAGGATTGGAAATATCTGCCGTGAAAATCCAGGTTAATGAGTCTTGAGATCACAGTACAATGGTGTCCATTACTCATTTTTAATTACTAATCAGACTTACAAATCCCTATATGTGGCTCAAGGAGAACTCAGCAGCACCCGGTGGAAAGTTGAAGATACAACAAGAACAATAAATATGTTACATGATAAATGCTACAAGAGGAGAATGTTTGGCAAAGGAAGCAGTTCTCATGGGTCAAAGCGACTTGCCCCAAGCTCTTGTTTAAAGGCAATGCTCACATACAGTGGGAGGGAACAGTGCTGATTTGCTCAGGGGAGAGAGTTCAGAAGACATGAGCGAGGGGTGTTTATAGAATGGAATTCAGTGTGGAACTTGTGATATTTTCCATATACAGCACTTTATATAAAAGTCACATGAATTAATGTAATTAATGTAACTGTCCGCATGAGTAAAAGTACTTGTGATAACTGATGACTCCATGTGGATAAGTATATTTAATTATAATGTCATCTATTCTCTCCAAAAGTGAATGAAAATGGAGTCACCCATTGGAACTCCAACCAAGACGTATTCTTCTGTGTACAGTAAGTGAATTTTGCAATGTTTAAGTGTACTTTGTGCACAGCAAGTGAATTACTGTGATGTTTAAGTATACTGTCTATGTACAGCAAGTGAATTACTGTGATGTTTAGATGTACTTTGTCTGTGTGCAGTAAGTGAATTACTGTGGTGTTTAAGTATATTTTATCTACATACAGTTCAAAAAAGGGAGTAAGAAAGGCAAAAATGAGAAAAAGAAGCAAGGAAGCTGGGGGAGCCAAAATATGTGCGGGCTGATTGTGTAATCACAGCCGGGGTGACTTTACAGAGGATGCATTACAGGAAATTGCAGAGTCCACAGTCCTGACTGAAGGTCAGGGTCTCTGCTTGGTTTATGAGATGATCTGTAAAAGGGTCTGGAGTCAGGCAGGGCTGTTCTCTCTCCCCTATGTAGTTCATGTGTTGTATCGAATATTTTGCTGAGTCTATCAGGAAGGATGCGGACATAAGAGGGGTGACCATCCCAGGAAGTGGAGGCACTCAGGTCAAAATATCCCTGTACATCAATGAAGTTGTCATCTTCTGCTCAGATCCAGTTTGTACATAGACCGATGTGCATCTGCAACCAGTTCGAACTGGCCCCAGAAGCCAAAGTAAATTGTGGCAAGAGCGAGGTCATGTTCTTTGGGAACTGGGCCAACCAATCCATTGTTCCCTTCACCGTCAGGTCAAACTACCCTAAAGGTGCTTGGGATATGGTTTGGAGGGCCGGGGTGTGCGCCAGAAATTAGAAGGAGCATATACCCATGGTAAAATAAAAACTGGGCATGTGGGAGCGACACTCACTCTCCAATGCAGGTAAGAACCTGGTCATCAAGTGCGAGGCGTTCTCGGGTTTTACTGGACGTGATGCAGGTCTGGCCCAGACTTCACTCCTGTGCTGACGATCATCCAAGCCATCCTCCGCTTTATCTGGAGATCAAAAATGGACAGTATCCACGGGAACACGATGTACAAATCTCTAGACAAAGGGGAGAAAACATACCCAATGTCTCCCTCAACCTTTGTGTGTCCCTGCACCTGGCTGTGTGTAGATCCTCGGTATGTAGACGTTCTACTTGTCACCACTGTTATGAAGGATGGGTCTGGCCACCTTGCCATGGGAAACTCCATTCAGTAAGCCTGTCCCGTACCCACCAACCCCTCGTGGAGAAGTTTATGCAGCAAATACATTTCACCACAAATCCATCAGGCAGTGGTCTGCAAGTAATGTCCCAGAGGCCCTGTGGGAAAAGCAGATGGTGGATCCTGTCGGAATGTTCCCTGAGCAGACTGTCCAAATCTTTTGGCAGAACGCCTTATCGCCAGGAAATCCAAAAAAGCACCAAGATGTTAGATTGACTGGTGGTGAGAATGGCCCTCCTCATCAGACCTTTCCTGCGCGCCCGGAGTCTCACCCCCTCCACATGTTGCCCTCGATGATGCAGTGGTGGAGAAGAGACCGTTGACCACCTTTGCAAAGAAGGTCTGGAGAGAGAAGCAGTGGTTTTTGCCGAGATTCATCCTGAGCAGTTCTGTGGCACAGGGCTCTGTGCTTTATGGGCTGTTCCCAGGGACACACGCCAAGACAAACATCAATTGCTGCTGGAGGACAATCAGCTTGGTGAAAGACCTTCTTTGGTCTGCGTCAAACTTGTTAGTCTTCCAGTGCAAACAATTTGCCCAGGACTGAGTGTTGCAGACTGGCACATTCCAAAGTCCAGGACTACATGCTGAGGGACGCACCAAAGCTTGGGCCATCAGCCACAAAGGAGCAATGGAGAAAGGACACTATCTAGGCCCTGCAGCCGTAGTAAATTGAAGGGCTGGAAGCTAAACTCCCTCGGGCTATATGTTTGACTGCAATAATATTGACTGCAATTGTAAATGTAGTGAGTAACAAACAATAACGGAAGAAACAGGTTTGTTTTGCACTTTATGTAGTGTTAGCTTGGTATGGTCATGTAATGTCTTTTATAAATTTTATGGGGAAGAATTTTCCCCCTAGTCGGGGGTGAAGTGCAGGACCGGACGCGGGCAGGCGTGCTTCCAATTGGCGCCCCCAATCAGGAGTGCGCTGCCATTTTACGTGGGTAGGCAACGTCTCGTCTGCCAGGAAGCACTATGCATTCCCTGTGCAGCCGGGGAGGGATTCCCTCAGCTGGCAGTGCATTCTTTTGCACGTGCGCGCGGTAGAGCACACTGACCTCCCTGAGGCTAAGTGCTGCCTCAGGGAGATCGGCTTAGAATTAAAAATTTTAACGTAAATGTTTAAAAGATTTCCCTGACATGTCCCTCATGTGATACTGTCACATGGGTTGGGATATGTCCATCACTTAAACTCAAACCTTTATTAAAAATTTAAAAACCCTCATGAAACCTCAACCTGCCCATGAATGAGGTTTCATGCTTTTTCTGAAACCTACCAGGGCTCCCAGCCTGCCCACCAACCCTAAGGTTGGACGGGCAGGTCCATTAATGAAGTTAATGACTTTGTCAATGGCCTCAATTGGCTGTTGACAGGTTGGCGGGTGCACAGCTGATTCGGCTGTGCCCCCGCCGACCTGAAAATGGAAATGATGTGGGGTGACATCGGGAGTTCCGCTCGATGTCATCCCACGTCATTTTACGCGTCGTCGAGTGGGCCCTACCACCCGCTCGCTGACCTAAAGATCATGGCCATGAAGAAAGTATATTTTTGGGGGAAAAATAGCTGTAAAAGGGGGACAGCCATTGGTCTGGTAATTGGCCTCAGCCTAACCAAGCTGGCATACTAAGCGAAGAGGAAGCAAACACCACCAACACATCCATCAAAGTTAAACCTGTACAAACACAGAGCGGGGTATCAGGATGGCTGGGACACAGACAGAGGAAAACATACAGAATGCCTCAAACCTATGACAAGAATACACAGACCCCTCCAGAAAAAACTTTTCATCCTTGCATACGAATGCCAATTTCATCAATTCAATGCTCAGCAGAATTACACCTCTGAATCCTGGTTTTAATTTAAGCTAAACTACAAACAGGAGTCATGAATTGGTGCTTTATTGCGTGAAACCTTTTTTTTAATAGTCAACTTCTGTGAAATGACTGCAGTCAATTAAATTGCTTCTCCCCTCAACACAAGTTTAACCTGTACAAACACACAGGATATCTTTTGTGTTCATTAAATCTTAAAGCACAGAGATAGGCTGCTCAGCCCATCGGGTCTCTGCTGGCACTTCAGTTGAACCACCCATTTAGTCTCAGTGCCCTGCTCTTTCCCCTTAGTCCTGCTAAATTAGCCTTTTCAAAAATTTATCCAACTCTCTTTGGAAAGCTATGGAATCTGTGTCTACTGCTCTTTCAAGCACTGCAATCAAGATCATAAGTTGTTGCATAAAAAATTCTCCTCAGCTGACCTCTGGTTCTTGTTCAATGTATCTTAAATCTGTGTCTTCTGTTAACCAACTTGCTTCCCAGTAAAAATAGTTTCTCCTATCTATGTCATCAAAACCCCTCAGAATTGGGAACACCTGGATTAAATCATTTATGCTCTAAAGAGAACAATTCCAACTTCCCTAGCTGCAATAATTGAAGTTGGATAACCATAATATATTGTATGCTACATACAACAGTAACTACACTTCAAAGTGCTTGATTGATTTAAGCGCTTTGAGACATCCTAATGTTGTGAAAGGCACTATATGAATGTAAGTCTTTCTGTCTTTAACACAACTGGTGTTTGGGTTTGTGATTACTGAGAGGCACTTACACGCCAGCCTTCAATCTGAATGTGGTGGGGGGAAGGTTCAAAAAACCCATAGCGAGCACACACAATGGAGCGTGGCTGAGCCACGCATCAGTCTCTCAGCGCTAGTTCCTTCTTGGCCAATTCAGTACATGCAGTCATGCTCGATAAATTTTGAAAGGTCATTGCAATTGCTCTTTGCTCAGTGAGTTTGAAAGGACAGCAATACCGAGCGATTGCTGCAGGAACAAGGGCAAAAACCCTGACATCAAAATACCTTCCTCTGCAATTAGGCTGCAACATGTCAGGTTGTCTCCATGGGGGCCTTAATAATTGTCTGCAATCAACAACTGCCCATAAATGAAAGAGCATGCTGAATAAGGTCACCCATATTTAAAAGACACAAGGGAATTGCTTATAGTGCTGTCCAAAGTCAGCTCATGAATGCAAGTTGTCCTTCTCTACAAGAAGGTAAGGGTTGAGAGAAAGACTTCGGGAATGCGCTCTGCAGAATCATTTTGTGGTGAGAGCTTGCAACAACAGGGTGACAGTTGACATTGCAAATCCAAAGGGGAAATATAGCAAATTATACTGATAAATATTGATAGAAAAGAGGGGATGGAATGTTTGGGCCCTACAAAAGATTTTAATAATCTATAAATGATGAAAGAAGAACAAAGTTAAACTGGATTTCAAAATCCAAATCAGAATCTTGTGTGTTGAAGCCTCACTCCAAAAATATGAGCACAAAATCTAGGATGACACTTCAGGGCAGTACTGAGGGAGTGCTGCACTATCAGAAGTGCCATCTTTCAAATGAGGTGCTAAAACCTCTCAGGTGGACGTAAAACATTCCATGAAACTATTTTGAAGAGCATGAGGGGCGTACTCCCCGGTGTCCTAACCAATATTTATCCCTCAACTAACACCTAAAACAGATTATCTAATCATTATCACATTGCTGTTCATGGGAGCTTGCTGTGTGCAAATTGGCTACCACGCTTCCCTACAACTGTAAGTGCACTTCAGAGGTACTTCATGGGTTGTAAAGCAGTTTAGGGTTTGCTGAATTTGTGAAAGGTTGCTATATAAATGCAAGCCTTTTTTTTCTTTAGATTGAGTCAAAGGTCCCATAGCACAACATAAAGAAGAGTAGGGAGTTTCCAAGCATCCTGGTCAACACTTGTCCCTCAACCAACAGGCTGAGTGAGCATTTGCTTTCGAGAATGCTACTTGCACTGAATGAATGATGAAGAAATCCAAAGGGACCAGAAAAAAAATCTGAATTCTCTGCCTCTTGTTGCATTGCAGCCAGTAGACACTGAGCAGCAATCAGCTCCAAAGTTGAACACGAGGCCCCAGAGAAGTGTTCACAGTCCTTTTTACAAAAGAAAGGTAACTTCACAAAATCAAACTCATGACGGGGAACCTCACCTGCTGGGAGCATGCATCGGAAATTCAGGAATGCACTTTCCTTGATGTTCCCTACATAATGTCACAATCCTTGGATATGTCCTCCCAGTGGATATGGCTCCTTTCTGAGAATGTAATTTTGTAAAGCAACCTCTGAAGCCTCTATATTTTACAGCAGCATGCTAAGGCCTCCAACTTCCTTTTGCACAATGGGACTGTAAAGCCTTAATCATTTTATTAAAGTATATTAAAAGCTGGCCCACTTGCCAAATACCCCCATGTTGGTGGGGTTTCGCTAAATTCCGGAGCCAGACATAGCTTGATTTATATTGTTACAAGAGAAATTATTCCCTAACTGTGCGCTCAAGAAAGCAGCAAAAACAAAATATTAAATTTTCATCTGCAAGGGAACTCACAGGAGTTGCCACGGAAATGAGCACTCACTGGCTGCCGTGTGTATTCTAAGCATCTCTTCATGTAGAAAGATCATCTCGGGAGTGGAAACTGAGCTCCTGATTGCCACAATCTCTTGACCAATTAATAATTGGGAACAGATCCAGTTGGAGACCATAATTGTTATTTAATTAGTCTTACTTTCAAACAGCTACCTCTCAACAAGGAAGATCCTGGGCACAGGTCAGAGTCAGGCCAGCTGTAATCCAACTTCTGATCTCTCTGGGCACATTTTTCTCACTGGGAGCATGGTATTGCCCCTCAGACTGCATGCCATGGGAAATTACTCTTCGCTATTCACTTTCTCAGACTTGGGACATAAAGATGTATTTATGCTTGACATCAGTAACTTTAACCATAGGTATCAGCCATGGCTCAGTAGGGATAGTCTTTCCCACGTCAGAAAGTTGTGGGTTCAACTCCTTCCCTCACCCTTCAGAGGCTTGAAATCATAACCTAGACTAGCACTCCAGTATAGTACTGAGGGGGCGCTGCACTTTCAAAGGCATTAACTGTCCTTTCAAGTGGACATAAAATATTCCATGATCCAATTTGACAAAGAAGACAGCAGCTGTATTGGTATCCTGGGCAATAGAGACATGGTTGTAGGGTAACCAGGGCTGGGACCTGAGTATTGAAGGATATATAACATTTCGAAATGATAGGAAGCTAGAAGAAGTTGGTGGGGTAGTTCTGTTAATTAAGGATGTCATTAGTGCGATACTGAGAGATGACCTTAGCTTGAAAGAGCAAGGTGTAGAAAAGGGATAAGAAATAAGAAAGGTAAGAGGTCACTTGTGGGAGTAGTTTATAGGTCCCCTAACAGTAGATACATGGTAGGACTGAGTATACAGGAAGAAATAAATGAGGTGACTTTAATCTACATGTAAATTGGGTGAATCAGATTGGCAAAGGCAGCCTGGAAAATGAATTCACAGGGTGTATTCTGGACAATTTCTTGGAGCAGTACATTCTACAGCCAACCTGGGAGCAGCCTGTTCTAGACCAGATAATGAGCAATGAGACAAGATTAATCAATAAGCTCATGGTAAAGGAATCTTTGGGTGACAGTGATCATACCATGATAGAAGTTCATGTTCAGTTTGAAGGGGAGAAGCGTGGGTATAAGACTAGTGTTTTACACCTGAATCAAGGTAATTAATTCTAAGGGTGTGAAGGCAGAGATAGCAAAAGCAAACTGGGAAACTAGATTAAAAGGTAGGACAGTAGAGATGCAGTGGCAGACTTTTAAGGAGATATTTACCACCTCTCAACAAAGATTTATCCCAGTGAGAAAGAAAGGTTCTTTGATAAGGATGCATCATCCATGGCTGAATAAGGGAGTTAAGAATAGTATTAAATTGAAAGAAACACTGTACAAATCTGCAAAGACTAGTGGTTGGTCAGAAGATTGGACAGATTTTAAGAACCAGCAAAGAATAACTATAAAGATGGAGAAAATAGAGTGTGAGCAAAAGCTAGCCAGTAATATAAAAACAGATAGTAAAAGTTTCTACCATTATTTAAATAGGAAAAAAGTAACTAAAGATAGTGTTGGTCCTCTAGAGTGAGACTGGGGAATTGATAATGGAAAACAAGGAAATGGCAGAGGCATTAAACAGGTATTTTGTGTCTGTCTTCACTGTAGGAGACTTCAAAAAATTCCCAAAGATGCTTGAAAATCAAGAGATGAATGGAAAGGAGGTATTTAAAACAATCCTGAGATGAATGACTTTTCTTATGAAGAAAGGTTGAACAGGTTGGGCCTATACCTATTGGACTTTAGAAGAATGAGGTGAGATCTTATAGAAACATATAAGGCTGACAAGTTCCCAGGACCTGATGGGCTGCATCCTAGGGTCTTAAAAGAAGTGGCTGCAGAGATAGCAAATGTAATGATTATGATCTTCCAAAGTTGCTTGGATTCTGGAAGGATCCAAGCGGATAGGTAACTAGCTAATGTAATACCTTTGTTCAAGAAAGGAGGGAGACAGAAAGCAGGAAACTACAGGCCAGTTAGCCTAATATCTGTCATAGGGAAAGGATTCATTATTTGGGTTATAGCAGGACATTTAGAAAATCATAATGCAATCAGGCAAAGTCAACATGGCTTTGTGAAAGGGAAATTATGTTTAACTAAATTATTAGAGTTTTTGAGGGAGTAACAAGTAAGGTCGATAAAAGGGAACCTGTAGATGTGGTATACTTGGATTTTCAAAAGGCATTTGATAAGAGGCCACATCAAAGGCTACTACACAAGATAAGAGATCATGGTGTAGGGGATAACATATTAGCATGGATAAAGGATTGGTTAGCTAACAGGAAGCAGAGAGTAGGGGTAAATTGGTCTTTTTTGGGTTGGCAAACTGTAACTAGTGATATGCCACAGGGATCAGTGCTGGGGCCTCAACTATTTACAATCTACATCAATGGCTTGGATGAGGGGTGTGATATGGTAGCTAAATTTGCGGATGAAACCAAGATAGATAGGAAAGTAAGTGGTCAAAAGGTGGTCGAGAGTCTGCAAAGGAATATAGACAGGTTAAGTGAGAGGGGAAAAAATTGACAGATGGAGTATAATGGGGGAAGATGTGAACTTGTTCACTTTGGCAGAAAGAATAGAAAAGCAGAATATTATCTAAATGGAGAAAGATTGTTGAACTTAGTGGTATAGAGGGATCTAAGTGTCATGGTACATGAATCACAAAAAGTTAGGCACAGCAAGTGATTAGGAAGGCAAATGGAATGTTGGCATTTATTGCAAGGGGAATGGAATATAAAAGTAGGGAAGTTTTACTGCAGCTGTACAGGAATATTGTGTACAGTTTTGGTCCCCTTATTTGAAACAAGATATAGGCCAGAATCTTGCGTTTGGCGTGCGGAGGCGGGCCCTGCACTCCAGCGCGTTAAATTATGTGCATTGACGTTGGCCGTGCGTCCCGACATCATCGTGCGTCATTCCAATCCTCAGTCCGGTGGGCGCGCACTGGAGTCAGCTGCGCGCCTGCCGAACTGTCAAAGGCCTGTTAATGCCATTAATCAACTAATTAAACTTATTGTCAGGGCTGCCCGTCCAACCTTAAGGTTGCTGGGCAGGTGAAGAGCCCAGGTGGCCTTCACATTTATCATGAAACCTCATCCACGGGCGGAATGAGGTTTCATGAAGGGTTTATAACTTAAATAAAAATTTTTTATTACAATACATAAACATGTTCCAGCTCTTGTGACACTGTCACATTAGGGGACATGTCTGAGTAATTTTTTTTTTCTTTTTTGCAATGTTTGATTCTTAAGTTAATCTCCCTGAGCAACGCCATGCAGGCCCTGACTCACCCTCCTCCCCCCCCCACCCCCCGCCCGCACAGGTAGCGCTGAGCGCTTCCAGCTGCGTGTCATGCTGGGCGGGCCTTATTTGGCCCATCCACAGAAAATGGCGGCTCACAGCCGATCGCGGGCAGCTCCTGAACCGCCTACCTGATGGGGAGAAAACTCTCCCTATTGTTGCCTTAGAAGCAGTTCAGAGAAAATTGACTTGCCTTATTCCTGGGATGATAAAAGCAAAATGCTGCAGATACTGGAAATCTAAATAAAAACAGAAAATGCTGGAAAAACTCAGAAGATCTCAAAGAGTCATATTGGACTCAAAATGTCCTGCTTCTCGCCTCACTGATGCTGCCGGACCTGCTGAGTTTTCCTAGCATTTTCTATTTTTATTTCATTCCTGAGATGAATGGTTTATCTTATGAAGAGGGGTTGAACAGGTTGGGCCTATTCCCATTGGACTTTAGAAGAATGAGGTGAGATCTTATGGAAACATATAAATAAGATCTTGAGTGGACTTGACAGGGTGGAGACCAGGTGGAATGTTTCCTCTTGTGGGAGAGACAAGACTAGGGAAAACAGTTTAAGAATAAGAGTTCTAACCTTTTATGGCAGACATGAAGAGAATTTTTTTTCGCAGAGGGTTGTTAGTATATGGAATTCTCTTCCCCAGAAAGCTGTGGAGGCAAGGTCATTTTTATTCATGGTAGAGTTAGATAGATATTTGATAGACAAGGGAGTCAAGGGTTATGGCAGACAAGAAAGTAGAGTTGGGAGACTGCAATCAGACCAGTCATGATCTTATTGAATGGTGGGTCAGGCTCGAAGGGCTGACTGGCCTACTCCTGCTCCTATGTCTTATGTTCCTATATTTCTTATATTACTCCTTCAATCTGCAACTAAACAGAATTAGCTGGTCGTTGACGCATTGCTGCTCGGGAGACCTTTCTGTGGGCAAACAGGCTGCTGCGTTTCCTACATGACTCCACACCTCAAAAAGCATTTCATTTGCTCCTTGAACCTCACATTCCTGGGTTTGGAGGGTGACTTTATTCCACCATCTTTAGTCTCCGCATCATCTGAGTTGAAATCACCGATCAAACGTCTGCTGATGAGAAGAGAAGACTGCACCTTACTGCCTCAAATATCCCCTCAGATGTACATTAAAGACCCCAGAGCAGTATTTTGAAGAAAAGCAGTGGAGTTACTCCTACTGTCCTAGCCAACATATATCCCTCAATCAATACCACTGAAGCTGATTATCTGCTGCTTGTGGGAGCTTGCTGTGCTCAAATTGGCAGCTGCATTTCCTGCACTGCACAACAGTGTCAACATTTCAAAAGAAGTCCATTGGCTACAAAGTGCTTTGGAACATCCTGTGGTCACAACAGGCGCTATATAATTGCAACTCTTTCTTTTACAAATGATACACAATTCTACTTTAAACAATCAAATAAATCCATCTACACACTGCTGCACAAGGAAACAAACAATCCTGATTTAAATTTCTTTCCAGCATCACATTTTCATACTGATATCAGAACTGAGGAAATCACGGGGCCTCCAATGGTACATAAGGTTTAACAAAAACTCCTTCTATTGGGCAGACAAATTCAGCTGAATATGATTATAAACTGGCTCCAATCCCAGAGCCAACAATGAAATCGTACCCCCTTTGGATTTTTATGAATCGCATCATAGCAGCAAGTCTGTATTGTACTCAAGGGGGCAGTCTTGATGGTGTGAAGCTATGACTGGTATTCACAATTACACTATCAGTTCCAGCAAGAATCACTGAAAACTCCAATTAATCAACACCCTTTAACAACCTTACATTGCTACTAATGGAAGGGGTTCACATACATCAGGAAGGTGCCGGGGTCGAGTTCTGGTCATAAACCAGTTGATCACCGCCATGTTGTGGTATCGACTGGTCACTTTGACCCCTCCCCCGGACTTTGTCACAAGAATCCAGAAATTGTTAGTCGACTTCTTCTGGGACAAAAGATTGCACTGGGTCGCTGCTGAGGTTCTGAGTCTCCCGCTTAGGGAGGGTGGTCAGGCGCTAGTGTGCCTACGCACACAGGTGGCGACTTTCCGCCTTCAGACCCTGCAGCGATACTTTTACGTCAAGCCTCCTCCTAGATGGTGTGCCCTGACGATGTATTTCTTCCGTCAGGTGCATGGCCTGAATTATGACGTGCAGCTCCTGTTTATAGAGCAGAGGGGCCTCGGTGGCTCCTTGCAGGTGTTACCCGTCTTTTACCAGGACCTGATCAAAGTCTGGAATGTGGTCGCCTCACGACGCAGCTCTCCTCCATCAGGAGTAGCGGCTATCGTCAGAAAGCCGCTGCTCAGGAATCCGCCCCGCTGTCCTTTTCAGTGGTTGGCGGAGAGGAGGGCTGTGGCCGCAGGGGTGACCAGGATCGGGGACGTACTGGGTGGTGGAGGACTGGGCTGGATGCTCCCGCAAGAGTTGGCGCGTCGCACGTCTGTGAGTGCCCAGGTCACAGCCGATGCCATCCAAGACCTGAGAACGGTCGTGCTCGGACCCGATGTAATTTTGGGTCTTGAGGTGGCCCAGGTGCGCGGTGGTCTTCCGTCTGAGTGTTCCCCTGTTCAGACGGAATTCCACATTGGCCCCAAGCCCTGAACCCTCCCTCGGGTGCTGGTGCCCCGCAATATGAGCCGCCTCGGGGACATGCCCTCTGTGCCATTTGGCACGGCAAAGAGGAGCTTTTTGTACGGACTGCTGCTGCACACCTTCCATTTTCTCGCCCTTGTCCGCCGCCCGGACACGCCTTGGCGTGCCTTGTTGCCGTCCGGTGGCGGAGGCCCCCGATGGGAGGCCCTCTACAGAGGTATCCTCCCCCTTTCTATCGGGGACCTGGGTTGGAGGGTGTTGCATGCAGCAGTCCCCTATAATAGGAGAATGCATAGATTCACAGACTCTCAGGACACATGCCCTTTTTGCGGTCTTGTGGAGTCCGTGGACAATGCATATATAGGGTGTGGTAGGTTGCACTCCCTTTTTAGTTACCTGAAAAACCTGTTATTAATGTTTTGTTTGCACTTCAGCCCCACGCTCCTGATCTATGGGCACCCGGTGCGGAAGGGGGTCGGGAAGGAGGAGGACCTCCTCATGAACCTGCTCCTGGGCCTGGCCAAGTTGGCCATTAACAGGTCCAGGCAGCGGGCGATTGACGGGAGAGTCCCGCCCGATTGTTTGTCCCTCTTCCGCGGCTACGTTCGCGGCCGGATGTCCCTGGAGAGGGAGCACGCGGTGTCTGCCGGCACTCTCGAGGCCTTCCATGCTCGGTGGGCACCACGGGGACTGGGGTGCTTTATCGACCCCTTTAATCACATATTGGTTTAAAGTTTGTAAGTTTCCTTTAAACTTTGCTCTTGGTTTTACAGCTGGCCTAAATTAGGGGCTGTGCCTGATTTATCCCAATTTTGTTAATTTGGTTTTATTGGTTTTAACTCGAAAGAGTTACATCAGGAAGGTGAAATGCATTAACATCATGGATGAACCTTGGTAATAAACCTCCCACAACAGTTAAACTTTCATCTCAAGTACCTTACTGACTCAGTTGAATTGAAGACAGCAGTATGTTCAGATGTCATCTGTGACTCAATAGTAACAATCTCGCTCCGACCAGTTAAGGGTTCAAGTCCCACTACAGAGATTTAAGCACATATTCTCATCCGAGGGAGCGCTGCATTGTCGGAGGTCTCGCCTTTGGATAAGATGTTAAACTGGGTCATCTGCTCTTTCAGCTGCATGTAAAAGATCCAATGGCATAATTTTGAATAATTGTACTGGGCAATCTTTATCTATTAATCAACATCACTAAAACAGATTGGGCAGAATTTTTCATGCCCACTGACAGCGGGCATGATAAGTGGTGGATGCGGACAATATGGTGTGATTTGGTTAATGATGGGGGGAAGGCAAGTCGCAATCGTCCGCTCAGGCCACCAATGGCAGTTTCCCACCAGCGATCAGCGGGGAGCTCATTGTAATACATCAGCATCACATTAAGAGGCCACCCCTCCAGGCTCTGGACCCCGCCGGATCATCTGTACACATTGGCGGGAAAGCACGTCAACATGCTTCACAACAGCACACAGGCGATGTTCACTTGGCGACCTTCACTTTGAGGGGACTGAGGTGAGAGCGCAGAGTTGCCTGTTGCTTTGCAGGCTTCAGGGGCACTGGGGGGGCCTGGGTGAAGTGCCGCCCTGCCACGGAGGCGACTGTTTTTGGAGTGGTGGTGTCCGGCGGCAGCTGCTGCCCTGGCATTGGATCCTGCACACATGCAATCGAGGTGGGGGGGGGCAGGAGGAGGGAAATGGCCACACTTTAGGGACACCTGTATAAACTGACCTTCCCTCTTCAACTGAGACAGATCAGGCACAACCTCTGTGATATGATTGGGGTCGGGCTCCTAGCCCGCCTGCCCATGCAAGCAATATGGAGGCACCAATGTGCCACCAAGCCCTCCGGACTTTACCACCCACCATTCTAACACAGATTACAAGTCTGCGAACACTTTACTGGACCGCAGAGCAGTTGGACAGCACAAGTTGTACAATCTCCTCGCCAACGCTGGCCATGTAACAGTCACTGCTGGAGGTGCTCACAGCCCCTTGCAATCTCAGCATCCTGGTTTGGACCAATGTCCCTCATGTTGCAGGTTGACAGGGCAGCCAAGCAGCACGCTCATCCCTGGCCATCCGAGGAGTGACCAGCACTGTCCGGGAAGCATTAAGGGGCGGTCACACAAGGCCAGGAAAGGTGCTAAGTACAGCCACAATAACCATGTCTCTTTCTCTCTTTTTCATGCTGCAGGAGGACCACATCAGGATCATGGATCCTGGTGTCCTAGGTGTATGCCTGATGGCCTACAGAGAATGTAGAGGACGGAGGAGAGAGTGGCTGAGGCCCCTGGCCGTGCACAGGCAGGTGTAGCAACCTCATGAAGAAGGGGCAGCAGGGGCTCCCGCACACACTGCCCAGGAGTGACAGCGAGCCGTGGCTGGTCGGCACCTAGCAACATCCAGGGTCTATAGACGCTGCCTGCCATTCTTGCAGATGACTGAGAACCTGTGTTGCTGATGACTGAGCATGTCTAGGGGCCTAGCGGTTCACACCTGCCACTTACTGCAGGACCTGGCGCCAAGGGGACATGGAGGGCATCCACTGCCAGTGGCTGTGAATGTGACGACACTCAACTCCTTTCAGGGCTCCATGGGTGAGCTCTGTGGGATTTCACAATCCGCCACCCACAAATGCATCTACAAAGTCACAGATGCCACCTTCTCCATGGCACACAACTTTGTGCATTTCACCCAGGACCAGGACAGCCAGGATGCAAGGGCCATTGGATTTGCCCTAATCTCGGGATTCCCACAGGTGCAGGATGCAATGACCACCCATGTGGTGCTCAGATCTCCGTCACTACACTCAGGGCTTCCACTCACTGAATGTGCAGCTGATATGCGACCACCAGAAACACATCCTGCAGGTGTGCGCATGGTTTCCAGAAAGTGTGCACAACACCTACATCCTCAGTCAGTCACAGATCCTTGCAGTCTTCCAGGGTCCACAGAGGCTGTAGGGTTGGCTCCTTGGGGACAAGGACTACCTGCAGAGTCCGTGGCTGATGACACCCATGCGACGGCCTCAGACTGCAGCAGAGTGACGGTATAATGAGGGTCATGCAACTTGGTGGAGCGGACCATCGGGATGCTGAAGATGTGGTTCCGGTACCAGGACCGGTCTGGGGGAGCCCTGCATTACAGTCCGCAGAGGGTATCATGCATCATTGTTGTCTGCTGCGCCCTTTACAATCTGGCGCTGCAATGGGGAGATGAGCTGGCTGAGGAGGAGCTGGAGGTCTCCTTGGATGAGGAAGACTGCTGTGGGAATGAGGGATGAGAGCAAGGAGGTCCTTGATGGTGGTGATGACAGGGATGAGGGTCTCGCACTGGCTAGACAAGGCAGGTGTGCTTGGTAGGTCCTCATAGCTGCCAGATTTGTAGAGGATGATGACAACATGCAGTGAGGTGTCCCTGCAGATCCTCACATTGCTGTTGTGAACATTTGACTCTAGTCTGGCTTATGGCAGCGCCAATGCCCTCTGTGAGAATGCTCCTGTCATGGAGATGTAGTGGAGGCCCTAACCTTCGCTCGATCGCGGGAGGATGATGATGACATGCAGTGAGGATACTCCATAGATCTTCACATGGTCTCTGTGAATGTCTGACTCCTGTCTGGCCGAGGGCAGCTCATTTGTGCTCCATGATCAGGGCAATCTCAGAGATGCAGCCATGAAACTTTAGACACATCTGTTCACCTTCATCACCTGAGCCCTTCAGGAGCTGGTGCACAGCATCACTTGTCGCAGCTGCTGGTGTGATGGGAGCCAGCCCCACCAAATGTCCTGAGAGCACACAGAGAGTATGAGGAAACTCTGTGGCACCTGCCCACTACATTCCAGCAGCAATGACCAGCACCGCCAAGGCATCAGTAATGTTTCCAGGGAGTGTGAGGCTGGACCATCGCTGTGGTCTGAAGGCTGCACAGTGCACAGGGAAGAGGCCCTGGACTGAGACACCTGCCTTTTATCTTGTGCAGAAAGGTTTCACACCTGGGTGGCAAGAACACTGCTCATCAGAACAAGGAGCCATAGGCAGGGAGATATTCTTAGGACAAAAACAGAATTACCTGGAAAAACTCAGCAGGTCTGGCAGCATCGGCGGAGAAGAAAAGAGTTGACGTTTCGAGTCTTCATGACCCTTCGACAGAACTTCGTCGAAGGGTCATGAGGACTCGAAACGTCAACTTTTATCTTCTCCGCCGATGCTGCCAGACCTGCTGAGTTTTTCCAGGTAATTCTGTTTTTGTTTTGGATTTCCAGCATCCGCAGTTTTTTTGTTTTTATGACATTCTTAGGAGTTTATTGACAATAGTGAACTGTATGTACAAGTGACCAACACCCATGGCCAGGCTGTGCAACTACTTAAACCTAACCTTCCTAACCCTGCCACTATGTCTTAATGTCCCACAGACATCCACAGCAGAGGGGAAGGCAACCTGCTGACTGCCAAGTCCTGTCTGTGATGACCTTGACAGGCATCCTCTTGAGGGCCGAGACCTGGAGGCCCCCGGCCAGCTTTCGGGGTCCTGCTGTGTGGCAGTGGCACCCTCCTTGGCTGGTGAAGCTGGATCTGCTGAGGTCACAGGAAGAGGGGATTCGGATGGGCCGGATACTCCCGGAGTCGCCTGGGTGGTTGGCCCTGGGGTGTGCACCTTCTCACTATGGGTGCCTGAGGGCCCCTGGCTGACTCCATGAGGGGAAGGAGTAGCTGGTGTGTGATCGAGCTGCCTAGCACCCCTCTCGGGTATGTACTGTTGGGAGGCCAACTATGGCATCAGCGTTGGAGTTAAGCCCACGCAACAATGCAGGAGCGACATCCTGGACCAAGGTCTCCATGGCGGCCACCATCCTACCAGTGTTGACCTCGGTGCATTGGCATGCCGACGCTATCACCTCAGCATGAAAATGGACAGACTCTTTCATCGTACCTGCAAACTGAGGAGTGCAGCAGACATCCCTTCCTGATGTTCCCGAGCTTGCCTTTGCAGCTCCAGCAGCTGTGACATGACCGAGTCCAGAGGCTCATCTTGTGATTCAGACTCAACAGGCTCCTGACCTCCAGCAGTCCTCCAAGTGCCAGGGACCTGGGAATTCCATGCCGCTCTCTGCTGTGAATCAGACTGTGCACTGTGCTCACCAGTATGTGATCCCGTGCCTATTCTCGAGCTAAGTCCCACTGAGGTGTGTGTCTCTGCGCTGGTGGAGGGTGTGGGTGAGCGCTGTGATGGACATTCAAGGAGGGTGCCTTCAGATTTCCCTTCGGTGGTTTCTTTGGGGCTCGATTGGAGGCTCTGGGTCATGGACTGTGTCGGCTGTTTAGCAGATGTGCCTGTGAAAGCAAGGGGAGATAATTAGTGCATGGCAGTGGCCTGTGAAACAGGACACATCACTCATGGCATGTTTGTCTAATGGATGTTGCACTGCTGGATCCTCACCTGGTAGAGCAGCGCCAACCTCACCGTCAGCACAGGACCGGTCCATATACTCGACGGCCTGCTGGGTGGCTCTGTTTTCAAAGTCCGTGAGGATCTTGATTTCGGGCATTCTGCCACTGGTCTATGACCTCTCCCTCTTGTTGTGTGCCAGCTTGTCCTGCATGGATAGAGACTGAGAAAGTGTAAGCAGGACGCCTGCCAGGCCAGTTGATAGATGTGCCTGGCCCGTGTGGGTGCCATGGAGGGATGAGGACAACAAAGGTGAGTGTGAGACAGTGAATGGTGATGTCCATTGAAGTGGCCATGAGTGAGGGCCCTGTGGATGTGTGCTGCATTTGTGAGTGTGTGAGTTGAGAGTGATGAGAAGAGTGACTTACCCTGGCAGAACAGAGGGGATCATTCATCCTCTTGCAGCACTGGGTGGCTGTCCTCTTCTGAAGGGCGTTGGCACTGACCACCGCTGCCACCGCCTCCCAAGCTGGATTGGTCACGATGCTGCCCATCCTGCAGCCTGAGCAGGTGTACAGGGCATCCCAACAGGCTTCCAGAGCATCCAGCAGTCACTCAAGCGACAGTCATTAAACCGGGGGTCTGCAATCCTTTTTGCCTTTTCTGGCCATGTCTCCCAGGCAGCAGTGGTGAGCTGGTGGCGATATGCGCTTTGCTGGAAGCTGCCTTTTAAAGATGGCGGCTGGCATGATGCAACAACGGGGTGATGGCAGGAGGATGAATGAGAGTCCATCCGCCATGGAAACGGCGTATTTCCCGGAATGCATAAATAATAAGGCAGGTTTGGGACAATACGGTGTGAAAACCCGTCATCGCGGCCAGCGGCTAAAACATCACTTTATCCGCCTGCTCCCGCACTTAGTGCAAACCGGGAAAATTCCGCCTATTATCTGTTATTATGTCATTGCCATATCGGAGATTCTGCTACCTGCAAATTAACTTTGGTGCTTTCCAACATTACAACAAATGCCCACACGTCAAGTGTTCATTGGCTGTAAAGTGCTTTTGGACATCCTTGCACTGTGAGAGACCACTATATAAGTACAAGTTCTTTCTCTCTATGTCTTATCATGCATTCACACTGTAGTGGAAAGTGGGTTTTTACAAAACTCATGGGGCTGGATAATCGTCTTCAGTTGGGGAACTGCTGCCTCCCGAGAAGGCCCAAGGCAGCAATAGAGGCGGGAGGATGGCGAGGCTGGCAGATTAGATCACCCACCTTCGCTTACTGGGATATCAGCCCAGTCCAATTCTTGGTTGTTAGGTTTTCTAGTTCTCGGTGGTGTATTGGTAATGTCATTGGGCTAGTAATCCTGAAGCCCAGGCTAATGTTCTGGGGACATGGGTTCAAATCCCACTAAGGCAGCTGGTGGAATTCAAATTCAATTAATAAGTCTCGAATATAAATCAAATCTAAGTAATGGGGACCATAAAACTATCACCGATCATCATAAAAATCCATCTGGTTCCCTAATGTCCTTTGGGGAAGGAAATCTGCCATTCTTACCCGGTCTGGCCTACATGTAACTCCAGACCCACAGCAATATAGATGACTCTTAACTGCCCTCTGAAATGGTCTAACCACCAGCTCATTTCAAGGGCAAATAGGGATGGGCGACAAATGCTGCCCTTGACAGCAACACTGACATCCCATTAAAGAATAGAGAAAGACAACCTCATATCTCCCAAAACCCTTCTATGCTTAGCTAGGCATTCATAATAAGGCCATCTGGCAACTGTATCAACAGAAGCAGGTTCAGCAGATGGCCAGCCCTTATTTTTGTCAGATTACCTCATTATGAATGCTTGGTTAAGTTCCAAGACAGACTAATGGACTCAGCCCAGCAGGTGGTTGTTTACTCAGATGCAAAAGGGGAGTGCTAGCTTTGTCTGATTAATAGCTTTATTACTTTGTAATAACTGGGTCTTTGAAGTGGCTTTTCAATGCCTATGTGTTTATTTGGCCAAGATTAAATATTCCTTCAATGGGAATTTCACTGACTTTGTTTGAGGTATAATGCTGCGAAGATTATTGATAGAAGGTTGGGAAAACTTTAGAAAGCAGCACAGGATGGCTAAAAATATAGAGGGAGAAATTAAAGTTTCAGAGAAAACTAGCAAGGAATATAAAAACAGATGGTAAACACTTCTACAAGTATATAAAAAGGAAAAGAATAGTAAAAGTGAGGGTTGGACCCTTCAAGAGTGAGACTAGGGAATTAATAATAGGAAACAAAGAAATGTCAGAGATTTTGAACAAGTATTTTGTATCTGTCTTCACCATAAAAGACACAAAAAGCATCCCAAGAATAGTGAAAAAGCAGGGGGCAGAAGGGAAAGAGGATCTTAAAACAAACATTATCACTAAACAAAAAGTACTAGGAAAACAAATGGTATTAAAAGCTGACAAATCCCTTGAACCTGATGGACTGCATTCTAGGATTCTCATAGGAAGTGGCCGCATTGGTTGTAATCTTCCAAAATTCCCCAGGTTCTGACAAGGTCCCAGCAGACAGGAAAAACTACAAATGCAGCATCACTACTCAAGAGAGGAAGACCGAAAGCAAGAATTATAGGCCAGTTAGTCTAACAGCGGTCATTGGAAAGATGCTAGAATCCATTATTAAAGAGGTAGTAGGACATTTAAAAACTCACGACACTAACAGACAGAGTCAACGTGGTTTGTGAAAGGGAAATCATGTTTGACAAATTTATTAGAGTTGTTGGAGGATGGATAAAGAGGAACCATTAGATGCTGTATATTTGGATTTCTAAAAGGCATTAGAGGTACCACATAAAAGGTTACTGCACGAGATACAGGCTCATGGTATTGAGGGTGACATATTAGTATGGATGCAGGACTGGCTAACTAACAAGAAACAGAGTCTGGATAAATGGATCATTTTCAGGTTGGTTGTAACTAGTGGAGTGCCACAGGGATCACTACTGGGGCTTCAACTATTTACTCTCAATATTAACATCTTGGGTGAAAGGACTGACTATATTATAGCCAAATTTACTGGCGATACAAAGTTTGTAGGAAAGCAAATTGTGAGGAGGATACAAAGAGTCTACAAAGGGCTGTAATAGGATATGTGAGTGGGAAAAATGTGCCAGATGGAATATAATTCAGGAAAATGTTAAGCTCTTTACTTTGCTAGAAGAATAGAAAAGCTGAATATTACTTAAATGGAGTGAGACTACAGAATGCTGTGGTACTGAGGGATCTGGATGTCCTTGCACATGAACCACAAAATGTTATCATGCAGGTACAGCAAGTATTTGGATAGCAAATAGAATGTTGACCTGTATTGCAAGGAAGACGGCGTATAAAAGTAGGGAAGCCTTGCTACGACTGTGCAGGGCATTGATGATGCCTCACCTAGAGTACTGTGTACAGTTTTAACTCTCCTTACTTAAGGAGGGATATACTTGCATTTAAAGCAGTTCAGAGAAGGTTCACTAGGTGATTCCTGGGATGAAGGGATTGTTTTATGAGAAAAGATTAAGCAGGGGCTTGACAACATAGATCCTGAATGGATGTTTACTCTCGTAGGCGAATCTAGAACTAAGTTTAAAAATAAAGGGGCACCCACTTAAGACAAAGACAAGGAGGAATTTTTTTCTCCCAGAGGATCGTTCGTCGTTAGAATTTTCTTCCACAGATTGCAGTGAAAGCTGGTTTATTGAAAATATTCAAGACTGAGTGAGATAGATTTTTGATCTACAATGAGGCAAGGCTTATGGGGACAGGTAGGAATGTGGAGTTATGGTCACAATCCGATCAGTCATGAATTTATTGAATGGTAGAGCAGGCTCTAACCCTAACCCTATTTTTTATGATCTTATGATATAATGATGGACAGCTTTATTGCCTTGTAATAATTTGATCTTTCTTTGATGTGGTTTTTCAATGCCGGTGTGCTTATTTGGACAAGGGTTTTTTTTAAGGGAATGTTGAATGCCTGCCTGTAATGTTCATGAATCTTAAAAAAGCAAAGACTTGCCAGTCATTGGTTCTATGCTGAATGGATACTGGAAGAGTGCTTCAAAGGCACAGCAGATGTCAGGACATTAAATCAATGTGAAAATCAAACGCTGATTTGAAAATAGCTCAATCATCATTAACACATTATGACAAATGAACTTGACTAGAGCTTGTAAACGTACCTCATAAAAGATTCTCGATTCCACAGCAGGCTTCTCCCAAGATTCACACACTCACTTACCTAGTGGGGATCCCACAGGCCTCAGGAGCCCACCTGCCTACACGAAAGCACCAAAGACAGGGAAATTTTAATTTCCAGCTCGGATTTAAAATGTGAACAGTTTAAGTGAGTGTCGCATCTCAACCTGCCTCGAGTCCTGACCTGGCAAAAATGAAGGTGGCGGGATTAGTCAGGAAAATTCAAATTTGTGGCCCAGCACTCCTCCACTTTGGACCTCCCTTGGGTTTACTCAGATTGGGGAAATGAAAACTCATTTACGGCACAGAAGGAGGCCATTCGGCCCATTGTGTCCATGCTGGCTCTGCGAAGGCAATCTAGTCAGTCCCGTTCCGCCACTCAATCCCAGAAGCCCTGCAGGTTTATTTCTCTCAATGCCCATCCAATTTCCTTTCAAAGTCACTGATTGTTTTCACTTCCACCACATGCGCGGGCAACGGATTCCAGGTCATTACCACTTAACTGCGTAAAGAGGTACCTTCCTTTTATATCTCATGATGCGTTTACACTGCAGTGGAAAGTAGGCTTTCACAAAACTCATGGGGCAGAATTTTACGTCCTGCAGGCTGTTGCACGCCCGACCCGACCGGGCGTAAAGTAGCGCGCGATGATGTTGGGCGAGCGTCCTGACGTTATAATGAACTTATGTGATATTTTGGTTGGTGGGCGCGTGAGAGTGGGCAGTGCACCGGCCAACAATTGAGAAGCCTATTAAGGCGATTAATCAATTAATTAAATGCTATTTTTCACTCCCCGTCCAACCTTACGGTTGGCGAGTGGGCAAATTGGCCAGGCGGCCTTTGCATTTTTGAGGAAACCTCATCCATGGGCAGGATGAGATTTCCAACATTAATTAAAAATAAAATAAAACAGTTTTGACAGTAATTTTACTCTGTCTTTGTTCATGTGAGTGAGTCCAATATGGGGACATTCCTTTCATATTTCCAAAATCTTTATTCTTGACTTTAAAATTCTTCAGCTCCCTGAAGCAGCTCCCTGCCTTCAGGGAGCTTTCAGTGCACGCTCCCCTGCACACGCACAGACTCTTGTGCTCACCCTCCTCTCCAGCAGCGCTGAGCCTCTCAGCGTGCCATTCATGCTGGCTAGCTTTAAATTGACCAGCGAGGGTGAAATTGCAGCCGGGGGCTGATTGCGGGCGGTGGGCCATTTCCCAGCCGCTCATGGGCCTGCCTGTCTCACCCACCCAACAACCCAAAAATCCTGCCCATGGGGCCTGCTATCCTTACCCAATCTAGTCTATATGTGACTCCAGTCCCACACCAACACACAACTTCCCTCTGATGTGGCCCCGTCCACTTAGTTGTAACAAAAGCATTACAAAGGATATAAATACTCACAAGAAGGACCAGAACAGTTCAAGAGGAAAGCCCCCCAATACCTTCTAATGGATAATAAATGCTGGCTTTGTCAAACAACCCAGAAGGACATGGTGAATGAGGTGACCCAGACACTCGATTCACTGGCAGGGATATTCTGCATCTCACTAATTTGCCACAAGATTGTGGTCTCATTGCAGATTCTGAAAAGTTTAACATGACATATAAAAGTCATCAGGACTTTTCAGCCACTTTAACTGACCTAACCACATTTTATTGCATTATTTTTCTTGGTGCAGACTTGCATTTCAAATGTGCTGCCTTTGGCAGAGGAAAGTTGAATTCTCCATCCATAGAGCCGTAAGTGGGAATCCCACACTCAAAGGTGGGAAAGTGCAACTTGGCAGGGCCGCAGAGACAGGTGGCACAGGATCGGCTGCCCACTATACAGGGCACAGCCCAGGTTGGCCAAAGGCAAGTGTGGAGAGTTCCTCAATGGTAATCCAGGCTGCTGCCATCCTGGGATTCCCAATCTACACTATCAGGACACCCATTTGCCCACCAAATCCCCTGCTCCTGCAAGATGCTTTGATGGTAGCCATCCCAGCCCAATCATGAAACAATCAGTCAGAGCGCTAGGAGACAGCTGATCTGCTACTGTCCACTTTGTGTCCCAACACTGCAGTTGGGCTTCACCCCAATGAATGTTCAGACTAGCCCATTCCTATTGTCCCACAGTCCACTGAGTGAAGGTTAGACAATGGCAGCAGAGTCCATTTTGGGCAGAAGCGCAAATGGGACCTAAATAGGCACATACCACGATCAGCCAAATCTACAGTGCCATAGAGCAGAGTCACAGCCAGCCCTGGGGCAGTCTCAGGCAGGTCTACGGCAGGCCTGGAGTGCAAGGGAGCCTCAGGCACATGTGGAGTACGAGGGAGTCTCTGGCAGATTCGAGGTGTGGGCCTGTCTTGGGCAGATCTGGGGTATGAGGGAGTCTTAGGCAGATCTCAGGTATGGGGCAGTCTCGGGCAGACCTGGGGTATGCAGGGAGTTTTGGTACGTCTGGGCAGTCTAGAGCCTCTGGGGTATGGGCCAGACTAGGGCTGCCTGAGGTGTAGGCCAGTCTTGGGAAGTCGGGGGTGTGGGCCAGTCTTGGGGAGTCTGGGGTGTGGGCTAGTCTATGGCTGTCTGAGGTGTGGGCTAGTCTAGGGCTGTCTGGGGTGTGGGCCAGTCTTGGGAAATCTGGGGTGTGGGCCAATCTTGGGCAGGTCTGAGGTACAAGGGAATCTTAGGCAGGTATGGGGCAAGGGGCAGTCTCGTGCAGGCCTGGGGTATGGGGTAACCTTCAGCAATTCTGGGGTACGACAAAGTCTCAGGCAGGCCTTCAGTTAAAACTGCCCACAAGGCTGTGGGAGACATGATTCAAACTTTTAAATTCTATGCTGTAATTGACGGTGTGACTCTGTAACAAGAATAGAGGCCCCAATTGGAAATGGGAGGCTGAGCTGATTGTGTCAGTAACTCCAAAGGGAGAGTTAGACCAGTAACTGGGAAGAGATTTGATGGAGGGATATGAGAAGCATCATGGGTTACAAAGGCCTAGAAGATAACATGAAGATAATTTACAGTCAAATTATCATTGAGGATAATGTTCTTTGCTGCTAGTTTTGTGTAAATGCTCCAGTAACTTCAGGCAAGGAGGAACACGATTAAGTGCAGAAATCCAAAGGTTCGTCCAGTATTTTCTGGCCCCACCATACTCGATGTGACGGCCCAGTCAAAAGTCCATTCAGTGGGACCGGACAATCCCGGAAGTAGGCAGGGCCGGAAAATCCTTTCCTTTCTATCTGAGATGTGTCGCTCCACTACTAGTTTTGCAAAAATGGCAACCCGCTGCCTGACTCCCCATTGAAATGACTAAACTCACCAGTTAGAAACAGTCTAAAGTGACGCAATGAGCCTGTTTTGGAGCCATTTAAGATTTTGGCACATTTAAGCAAACAGGGTTCTTGGATTTCTGTTCATTAACACTCACTTAAGGGCCTCATCCCACCAGCACTGTTATTAACCCAGCAGTGGGTGGGGTCCTGCCATGTAGGAGCATAACAATGGGCTCTCAGGGTGTGTGGGGTACCCTTCATTCAAAGGCACTCTGTGTCTGATCGAGGGACCCTGCATCCAGAAGGGGGCGGTCCCATTAAAAGCTACCCACTGCCCTTCCTGCCAACACCTCCTCCCCATCGCGATCACAATCCTGTGACCCCCCTTCCCATCATCACTCACCTGTGCCTGGATCCCTCTTCGATTCGAGGCCTTGGGTGGGTGAGATACCAGCAGCAGCCACCACCTCCTCGGTGGCGCTCCTGAGTATGGAAAAGCTGCTGGCCTCCGATTGGCTGACAGCTCTCAGCAGGTGGGACTGCAACCCTCCGAGGTCCTTGATCTTGTGGGAAGGTACACTGCTGGCCCGTTAAATGCCTGAACGGCACAAGATGCAGCGATCTTTCTCAAAAAGAAGCAAAGCATGGCTCTTTCGACTCTCCAGCCAGTGGCTGAGACCCCTTATTTCCATGACTGATTTGGTATCGAATCCATCCACTCTAACTTACACTTCCTTTCACAGTCCTCGCTGTTAATTTCAGAATCCTTCAACCTGATTGGCTCTCACTCAGGTCTCAGGTGTCTGTTTCCCTTGAATGTGACTAGTTCCACAGAGATGGAACTAAAGAGACCTGCCAAAGCTGTGTGTGGATTTATTTTCATGGGGGAGAAGCCGCAATGATGGTAGATTCAAATGGGAAAAGATGGGAGGAGGCTCAAGTGGAGCATAAACACCAGTATGGACTGGTTGGGCCAAATGGCCTGTTTTTATGCCATATAGCCTGTGACTTCACAAATAACTTGAGCACACTCCATCAATTTTCCCAAGTGTAAAAAATGACCTCTAGGGGTTCACTTAGATCATGTGACAATTTATTTTTGCCAAAAAATTCACAAACATTGAGGAGTCTGATCACTAGGATTATAATGCACTACTGAGGCTTTCACTGTTAGTTTAAACAGTTACTGAGACTTTCCGTAAACTTCCCTTCAGCCATGTAACTAACACAGTTACTGCAGTGAGCACGAAAGTTACAGCCGTACTTCAGCGCTGGGGGAAGTGAAAGAATGAAACCTCTGCCTCTTAACAGCTGGAGGACAGGCATTCCACTTCAGAAACTCCAAGTGAAATAGAGACAACATTAATGAAACGTCATCAAATCTCCAGTCTGTTTCTTTGTATATTCACGTTTTTTTTTAAGAAACTGTAAGAAACGTAGCCTGAATGCAAAGGAGTCCTTCCTCAGCAATTATAGGCCCCAATTTCAATTCACAGCTGGTCCAAATCACCAGTCACCGGCTAAAGATACAATGGGACACAGTTTGAGCTTCAGGTAGAATCAAGTTCCCATTGAGAATGTCTACGGCCATCAGCTGTGGAATGTGACATGATATGTGCGTTTAGGGGGAAGGAGGAGGGAATAGCTACAAATGGGGAAGGGGTGTGAGAATTCCTCTTTTGATTATTCGAAATACTTCAACCTGGTTTTTAAGATGCTATCTGCAATAAATAAATTCCTGCAACATGACTTAAGCAATTTGTAATCCCAAACTATGAGAAATGAGCACTTTCAAACTCAACTACAGTCTTTTCCATTCCTTTAATACACATAAAAGCTTTTTGGAACAATCAGTAATGCTTTCAACGAATGGCACTTTGTAATAAAAGTGGATCCTTGCTTTTTTACTGAATGCAACTTTTAATGGCACATATGTAGTTTTAAACATTCGGTGCTGTAAATTAAAACTGGTCTTTCTCCTGAATCAGCACAAGCAGCAGGCCTGAAGTCATCAACCTTACATTCAAGAGTCTGCTCAAAGGGCTGCAGCCAACATCAGCAGCTCATGCACCAAGATGAGGTTAGCAACCCAAAACCACAGGCTACACTACACAAAAAGAAAGCCTTTTGGAACAGTTTGAAAAAGCTTTTGGCCAGTGTGAAGGTGAAATTGTTGGTGAGTTGAAGCTTTGTAGTTTTGGTGCTTGAAAGACCCTGAGATATTTTTCTACACAGATGCACATTGTTGAGGATATTGGATTTTGATATGGGATCATCTTTTACATTACTTGAGGGTCCATGAAACTTAAATAAAGAAATAGTCCAGCAACCTGTGCAATTTAATTAGCAGATGTTAAAAAAGCCACGATTGATTTAGTGACAGTATAATTTTGTTGAAGCAGGTGTATTCACAAACGTTTGAACTGTTACTAAAGAGCATGTGTGTTTGTGTGTGTGTCAATGTGTGTGTGTACAAGGCCACACATTCTGCTTTTTGATTTACTTTCAAGTGGGTATGAAATGGAAATGTAAACATTTTAAATTATTGTAATCCCTTCCTCCAGATTGGTGAGGTTACTCAGCATCGCCCACAGGCTGGAGAGATATTCATTCACCACACACACAGCCCCGCTCCCACACCCCTCGGCAGTTGTACCTTGGTTCTGTCCTTGGAACATTTGTCTTTTTATTCATAACTTTAAGCTCCAGTTCCACACCTTCAAGATTTATAATTAAATCAAGGGGCAATTTATTCATTTTTCGAAGTACAAGTCTGTATATATATTGCAGGGCAATTCTTTCACAGGGATGTACTCTCCCCCTACCAAGGGTCTCTGTTCCCTCCCTCCACTGATCCACAAGGGTCTCTGTTTCTCCCCCACCTCTGCTCTCATTCCCAGCCAATGTGATCTCCCCCTACCATGGGTCTCTGCTCCCACCATCCCCCGATCCACAAGTGTCTCTGTTTCTTTCCCCCCACCTTTCCCCACTCCCCAAATCCTAACCTCCCACCCACCATGTGTCTCCGCTCCTTCCCTGCCCCGACTGACAGGGGTTTCTGTTCCTTACCCCACCTTCCGCCTCACTCCCCAATCCCCCCTGCCCAGTGCGGTCTCAGCTCCTCCCCAACCACGGGTGTCCACTTCTGCCCCAGGGCTTTCTGTCCCTTCTTGCACCTCCCCCAACCTCCTCCTCGCCATCCAACTCCAACCTCAATCTGCTCCTGCTCCTTCTCCACCATGTTCACCCCACCGCACACTGCACCTCCCCGATCCTGTCCCTCAAGAAGAGTCATACAGACTCGAAACGTTAAATCTCTTTCTCTCTCTCCACAGATGCCTCCAGACCTGCTGAGTTTTTCCAGTATTTTCTGTTTTATATCAAGATTTATTACCATTCCACCTCCCATCATCTACTTGTGCGTATATATCTCTTCCACTGACCTGGATCAATCAAAACTGACAACAGGATAGTGCTGAACGCCAGCATCTAAAGCAAAGACTTGTTTTTAAATTGAATCGGGGCTCTGATAGTTACAAGAAGGGAACAGGGGAGGAAACCTGGAAATCCCAGGGAATCAGTCAAAGTTAATGGCACGACAGCAATTATCAATTTTATTCTGTTTCCCAGCCAACAGTCAGCAGGATCGACAGGCTGACTCTCTGCCGGGTGGGAAAGCCAGTGATACAAGGCCACGGTCCGGGACCCTCGTGGACCCTGGCAATCAGGGAAGATTGGGGCTAGGGGCGGTGTTGGAAAGCAGAGCTTGACAATCAGGAAGTGGGACCAAAAGATTGAAGCTTATTGATTGGAGGTGGGCGGGGTGAGGGGTGCGGGAGTCAGCCAACCACTGGCAGCCAGTTTGAGATTGAAGGTGGAGCGAGGGGTGGAATGAGAGCAATCAGGAGAGAGGAATTGATCAGAGTGTTGGGAGATGCGTGATGGGAGTTCACCAGTCATAGCAGTGAGGGAGGATAGGCTGAGATTGGCAGCAGTTTGAGGAGCTGGGGGGAGCTGCCCTGCCCTTTCCCACAGGGAGCACTCGAAAGAAGGTATCTTGTGCTGCAGCTGTCTGCTCCCACATACCTTTAGTTGCTCTTTTTCCCCAGGTCTGGGAGAACCGGCAGCAATGGTTGCAAGTGTATGATTTCAATATTCAATCTCCTAGGCAGGCCATAAACCACACAACCTACGACTATAAAAATGGCAGCTGGCTGCTATGCGGTGGGCTGGGGTGGTGATTTTTAATTTTTAACTCCCCTGACTGTCTCCCGCCCTTCATGGGAGTGGGGATGTGGGGGTTAATATCAACCCCATGGAATCACACAGCACTGAAGGATGCTATTTGGCCATTGTGTCTGTTTTGGCACAGCAGTTTAAATTGAGATAATATACCAACCAAAATATACTGAATCCACGGCCACAGGGCATTGACAAAGATTTACCAGTATGTACTGCTGGCAGGTAAGATACGGTACTGTCGATGCAGTCTCTGGTAAATACAGCCCACAGTTTAAGGGATTTTCCTTGCTGTTAAATTGGGATCCCCTGCTGTCTTTGATTGCAGCTATCAGTTTAGCCTTCTAAATGTTCCTTTTTAATAAAGGAATTATAATTGCCTCCCCTTCCCCTCAAATTACAGATAAACTAGCAGGATTTCCACAGCTAGCAATTGAACAGGTATGCAAAGTAGGCCAAATCAGCCAAAGGTTTCTTGGGTTTTTTTCCAGTTTGCTCTGCATGCATGGTGCTGAAATAGCTTGTGTTTCCTTTTAAGCATAGTAGCTTCCTCCTTTGTTATTTAAATGTGGGGCCCCATGTTTCCACAAATCAACAGACTATAGTTGAAGACAGAGTTAAACGTGGAGACAACCTTCATCAGCACAGGAAGAGGCTTTGGATCTTACGAAGCCAAAAAGTATCACGTTTTATTCTGGCTCCAGTTTCTACGACTGTTTTCCAAGAAGAGAGACAGAACCAAGAGCCTGATCACCAGCAAGAGCCAGAAACCCAACCCCTTCATAAACAGGGAGAAATGGAAAATCACCACCACCTTTCTGCTCTCAATTGTAATTTGCATTTCTAAATAATAATCCTCAGCTAACGATTAAGAGTGACTTTTTTTATTTATTATATACACACATACATTCTCTAAATGTGGGCATTGCTGGCAAGCCCAACATTCATTCCCCCTCCCTAATATCCTTTAGAAGGTAGTGATGGGCCTTTTTGTTGAACCACTACAGAGAAGGCGCTTCCACAAAGGTTTTCATTACCCTACTGCAAAAGGTGGTGAGGGAACCATCAAGAGGGAAAGACCTACTTCATCTCATCCTCATTTGGCACAGATGAACCTATCCATAACAGAATTAGTATAGTGACCACTGCACGGTCATAGTGGAGATGAAGTCCTCTCTTCCTACTGGGAACACCATTCATCATGTTGTGCGGCACTACCACTGTGCTAAATGGGATTGATGCAGTACAGATCCAGTAGCTCAAAACTAGGCATCTATGAGGTGCTGTGGGCCACCAGCAGCAGCAGAACTGTATTCAATCATGATCTGTAACTTCATGGCCTGACATATTCCTCACTCTATCATTACCATCAAGCCAGGGAACCAGCCATGGCTCAATAAAGGAGTATAAGAGGGCAAGCCAGGAGCAGCAACAGGCATATCTAAAGATGAGATGTCAACCTGATGAAGCTATTGCACATGACTGCATGCATGCTAAGCATGCTATAAACAAGACCAAGTGATCCCACAACAAATCAACCAGATCAAAGATCTGCAGTCCTGTCACATCCGATAGTTATTATGGTGAAGACGTAAACAACTTGATGGAGGTGGAGGCTCCAAAAATATCCCATCCTTAATGATGGGGGAGCCCAGCAGGTTAGTGCAAAGACCAAGGCTGAAGTATTTACAACCATCTTCAGCCAGAAGTGCCAAGTGGATTATCCATCTTGGCCTCTTCCTGAGGTCCCCAGCATCACAGATGCCAGTCTTCAGCCAATTTGATTCACTCCACGTGATATCAAGAAACGGCTGAAAGTGCTGGATAGTGCAAAGGCTATGGGCCCTGACAACATCTGACAATATTACTAAAGACTTGTGTTGCAAAACTAGCTGTGCCCCTAGCCAAACTGTTCCAGTACAGCTACAACACCGGCATCTACCCAGCAATGTGGAAAATTGGCCAGGTATATTCAATCCACAAAAAGCAGGACAAATCCAATCTGGCCAATTACTGCCCCATCAGTCTTCTCTCAATCATTAGCAAAGTGATGGAAGGTGCCATTGACGATGCTATGAAGTGACACTTACTCAGCAGTAACCTGCTCACTGACGCTCAGTTTGAGCTCTACCAGGGCCACTCAGCTCCTGACCTCATGACAGTCTTGGTCCAAACATGGATGAAAGCTGAATTTCTCAGGTGAGGTCAGAGAGATTGCCTTTGACATCAAGACAGCATTTGACTGAATGTGGCATCAAGGAACTTTAGCAAAATTGAAGTCAATGGGATCAGGAGGAAAACTCTCCACTGGTTGGAGTCATACCTAGCAAATGGAATGTTGTGATTTTTGGAGGCCAATCATCTCAGACCAAGAACATCGCTGCAGGATTTCCCCAGGGTAGTGTCCTAGACCCAACCATTTTCATCTGCTTCATAATGACCTTCCCTCCATGATAAGAAAAGAAAGAGTTGCATTTATCTAGCACCTTTCATGGCCATCAGTTGTCCTAAAGGGTGGTACAGGCAATGAAGTACTCTTTGAGGTGTAGTCACTTTTGTAGGAAATTTGGTAGCCAATTTGTACACAGTATGCTCTCACAAAGAGCAAATGATAATGACCAGATAATGTTTCTTCGTAATAATGATTGAGGGATGAATATTGACTGGGACTCCAAAAATAACTCCCCCGTACTTCTTCAAAGTAGTGCCATGGTATCGTTTACATCCACCTAAAAGATGGACCTTGGTTTAAATCCTCAACTGAAAGATGGTTCCTCCAACACAGCAACATTCCCCTAGTAACGCACTGAAGTGTCAGCCTTGATTTTTGTGCTCAAGTCCTAAAGTTGGAACTTGAACCCACAATATTATGACTCAGAGGCTACAGCTGGCAGTGATAAATACAGAAATGGGGATGTTCGCTGTTGATTGCACAGTGTTCAGTTCCAGTCACAGCTACTCAAGTAATTAAACATTCATGACCAAAAGGAGCAAGAACTGGACAACGTTCAGGCTTAGGCTTTATTATTATTCGCTCATGGGATGTGAGCATCACTGGCAAGGCCAGAATTTATTACCCATTCCTAACTGCCCTTGAGAAGGTGGTGTTGAGCTGCCTTCTTGAACCGCTGCAGTCCCTGTGGTGTAAGTTCACCCACAGTGCTGTTAGGGAGGGAGTTCCAGGATTTTGACCCAGTGACAGTGAAGGAACAGTGATATATTTCCAAGTCAGGATGGTGAGTGGCTTGGAGGGGAACTTTCAGGTGGTGGTCCTCCCATGCATCTGCTGCCCTTGTCCTCCTAGGAGGTGGAGGTCGTGGGTTTGGAAGGTGCTTTTTAAGAAGTCTTGATGAGTTGCTGCAGAGCTTCTTGTAGATGGTACACACTGCTCCGGTAGTGTGCGTCGGTAGTGGAGGCAGTGAATGTTTAAGGTGGTGGATGGGGTGCTGACCAAGTGGGCTACTCTGTCCTGGATGGTGTTGAGCTTCTTCCGTATTGTTGGAGCTGCATTCATCCAGGCAAGTGACAACTATTCTATCACATTCCTGACTTGTTTCTTGTAGATACTGGAAAGGCTTTGGGGATTTAGGAGGTAAGTCACTCTCTGCAAAATTCCCAGCTTCTCACCTGTTCTTATACAGCTGGTCCAGTTCAGTTTCTGGTCAATGCTAACACCCAGGACGTTGATGGTAGAACATTCAGTGATGGTAATGCTGATGAATGTCATGGGAAGATGCTTAAATTCTCTCTTATGGGAGATGGTCATTTCCTGGAAATTGTGTGCCGCCTATGTCTTTTGCCACTTATCAACCCAAGCTTGAATGCTGCATATAAACACAGACTGCTTCAGGATCTGAATGGTAATGAACACTGTGCAATAATCAGAGGACATCCCCACTTCTGACCTTACGTTGGAGGGAAGATCATTGATGAAGCAGCAGAATATGGCTAGGCCTGGACAGTTCCTGAGGAACTCTGCAGCGATGACCTGTGACTGAAATGATTGGCCTCCAACATCCACAACCACTTTTCTTTGTGCTAGGAATGACTCCAATTAGAGCCAGCCACATAAATACTATGATGACAAGGGCAGGCCAGAAGCTGCGTATTATGTGGTAAATCACCTCCTGAGTCTCCAAAGCCTGTCCACCATTTCATAATCACTTTTACTGATAGCAGCTTTTTACTTCCAGATTTGTTGAACTGAATGCCAATTCCCAAAATGCCATGGTGGAAATTGAACTCAGGAGCTCCAGAGTATTAGTCCAATCCTCTGGAATAGACCTGCTGAGTTTTTCCAGGTAATTCTGTTTTTGCTCTGGAATACTAGTTGAGTAACATAACTACTACACTGCCATACTCACTGTAAACAGTAGAGACCAATGTCATTTCAAATGCTCCAGAAGGAAAGGTCAATTGATGGGATAGGTAGATCATTATACAGAGAGAATACAATGCAGCTGAAGTGAAATAAATCTTACTGAAGGGTGAATTCATTATGCAACACTGAATGAATGTTCCTTTGCACCAGTATTGAAAAGTCAACTATCTGGTTACATCACTTTTCCACAATGTGGCATTTTACTCTGATCTTTGTCTCATGGGATTGCCAGTCACTTTCTCTACACCTTTAAACTGCCTTTTTAATCAGAATTATTCTCGATGATGGATACCTAGAAGTGTCTTTGCTGTATGTAAAAATATAAAATGCACTTTGAGTTTATATTTTCTCACAGAGTGTTTTGTTCCTGGGATTTGGAACAAACATTTTCTCAACTTGAAGTGAATGGGGATCACTAACAGATCAACATCAACAGGAAGCCAAAAGGTTCAATTGTTAATAAAAACAGAAAGTACTGGAAACACTCAGCAGGTCTGGCAGCATCTGTGGAGGGAGATCCAGAGTTAACGTTTCAGGTTCATGACCTTTCACCAGAACTGAGAGAAGTTAGAGATGTAATAGGTTTTGAGTAAGGGATGGGTGGGACAAGGACAAACAGATGGTCTGTGAGAGGGTTGAAAACAGGAGAGATTTGGGCCAAAGGGAATGGTGATGAGGCAAGAAAAGAAACAAAAGCCTGAATATAACGCTCGTTGGGCAGGTCCGCGCCCCACCCGACTGAGCGTAAAGTGACACGTGATGACTTTAGGCAACCGTCCCGACATCATCGCGCACTCACGCGATATTTCGGTCAACAGGCGCACGCCAGAGTCGGCAGCACATCCGCCAACAGTTAAAAGGCCTAGTGGGGCCATTAAAGTTATAATTGAAAGAAACTTTTCGCTACCTGTCCAACATTACGGTTGACGGTCAGGCGAAAAGTCCAAACGGCCTTTGCACTTTTCAGGAAACCTCATCCACGGGCGGGATGAGGTTTCCAACAGCAAATAAAAATAAAATAAAAAATGTAACATTTCATTAATAGCATGGCCCTGCTCATGTGACAGATGGGACATGTTTTATAACATTTTTAAAATCTTTATTTTTAATGTTTTAAACTCTTCATCTCCCTGAGGCACCTCTGTACCTCAGGGAGCTTTTCCAGTGCACACCTGTGCACATTGGCAAACTTGCGCTCTCGCCCTCCTCCCCCTCCCCCTCCCCACACAGGCAGCGCTGAGCACCTCCACTCGCGTTCCACACTGGGTGGCCCGCCAGCGTGAAATCGCGGGCGGTGGTCGGCTTCCCAACCACTCTCGCTGAGCCTGCCGGACGAGGAAGAAATCCTCCCCATAGAAACAAAAGATGTGCCTAAGACTAATTCTTTTGCTATTCAATCTCTCCTGTCTTTCACCATATCAAACCTTCCTTTTGTCCTTGTCCCAACCACCCTTTACTCAAAACCTATTACATCTCTAACTTTTCCCAGTTCTGATGAAAGGTAATTGAATTGAAACATATGTTTCTCTCTTCACAAATGCTGCCTCACCTGCTGAGTATTTCCTGCATTATCTGTGTTTTTTTTAGATTTCCAGCATCCACAGTATTCTGCTTTTTGATTAGTTCAGTTGTTAAGCCTATTTTCATTGACCAAAGGGAAACAATTATACAAGCATCTGAGTTTGAGGAGGCACAATTAATATAATAATTCAAGCATAAAATCTAACTTAAACAAAAATGAAAGTTATACATTTAAATTCTCTTATTGTTATCGGTGTTTACTAGATACTGTGGTGCCCACCAGTTGCAGAAAGCCCCAGTGTACTGGTAGACACTATATGCGCCTCCCCCAGAGCCATCCAGACATGAACAAGATGATGAAAGAGAGGTAGTTTAGCCAGAGTGACCTCTCCTCATGAGCCATGCTCGTTCTGGGACAGTCATGTAATGGACACAAGATGGATCATTTTGCAATGCTCTATGCTGGCATGGTGGTGAGAGTCAATAGAGATGAGCGTGGCTCAGAGATAGAGCTGCAATACAGCTGCACCGATTTCCTGACCCACATCAGCTGACAGGAAGCTGTACATTGGCAGCACAGCCTTAGAAGGTTACACCAGGGAAAGGGAAATGAGGCCATTTTTAAAAGAGAAAGGGAGAAATTTAATGGCACTTTGCAGAAGAGGCTAGTACCAAGTTTGACAGTGATCAAAGGGACTCCTGCCACTCAAAGACTTGAAGAATAGCAATGTGGGCAGCAATGCCCTGTAGAACTATATCCTGGGCACAAGTCAGCCTTTTCAGAACAGGTAGTGGGATAAAGGGGAAGGCTTGGAAATGTTATTAGTTTAGGTATCACATTTATATTACAAAAAGATTTCTGTGGAAATTAAATACCAACTGTATTTCCATAGCACCTTTATGTTGGAAAATAACCCAATGCACTTCACCGAAATGTAATCAGACAAAAACTGACACAGAGCCAAAGTAGATGTTCGGACAGGTAACCAACAGCTTGTTCAAAGACGTAGGTTTTAAGCAGTATCATACAGGAGGAGAGATAGAAAAGCTGAGGGAGGAAATTCCAGAGCTTGCAGCCTCGACAACTAAAGGCATGGCCGTCGATGGTGGGGGTGGAGGAAGTGGGTGATGTACAAGAGGCCAGAGTTCAAAGAACACAGAGTTATTGCAGTGTCACAGGGATGGAGGAGGTCACAGAAGTGAGGTGGTGGAGGATTGGAATAAGAGGATTTTCATTTCAAGGCATTGGTATTCAGAGAGCCAATGAAGATCAGCGGAGTGATGGGTGAACCTGATGCGGTGTGGTTCAGGATATGGGCACAAGAGTGTTGGGTGACCTTAAGGTTGTGGAGATTATGGATAGAAGCCTAACCAGGGGCAAATTATAATACAAGAGAAAAATACTGCAGATGCTGGAGATCTGAAATAAAAACAGAAAGTGCTGGAAAAACTCAGCAGCGTCTGTGGAGAGAGAAATTAAAGTTAACGTTTCGGGTCCAATATGACTCTTCTTCAGGACTTGAAACATTAATTCTGTTTCTCTCCCCCAAGATGCTGCTAAACCTGCTAGGTTTTTCGAGCACTTTCTGTTTTTATAACAAATTATAACAGTTGAATCTGGAGGTAAGAAGAACAGGGATGAGGAGAGTAGAATTGGTAAAGCGGGAACAAAGTTTGTGGTGAGGGATCCGAAGATGGTGATGCTGTTTAACTGGAGGAAATTGTGGCTCATCTAGGACTGGACGTCGGACAAGCAGGTTGGCAACACAGAGGCATTGGAGAGATCAAGAATGGTAGGGATGAGGTAAAACTGAGTTTTGTCAGCATAACTGTGGACCTGATGCAAAACTGTTGGTGGAAATAGCGCACAGATTAAGGAGTTGATGTAAATTTATAATTACTGCGCTGAGAAAGAACAATACAATTCAGAGCAGGAAGGAGCAGTGTATTACAGTCAATCACAAATGATGTTGCAATGAATTGTATATACCAATTCTATTCTGTAACTACTCTTTGATTAATGGCAGTGAGGGAAGTGAGGTCAATCTGAATCAACATAATGGTAATAAAAATATAATTTAGGCTCCTGCTGCAGGGGAGTTTTCCCTTTGTCTGGTAGGTTTGAGTCTCAACAACTGTTCCAGCTGAAGTGTTCAGCCCAAGTCCCAACATCCCCACTGCTTGTTCTTTTTTATTAAATAATGGGATACATTTCCTAGTTAGCAGGTAATCTAGGTAATCATTTCCACATGGAGCCCTTGTACTGTTAGAACAGTCAGGGACAAATGCCTTCAACATGAGACGGTGATGCTAAAAAAAGTCAAGCCAATCGAATTACTGAGAAAAGGACAAAAAGAACTAGTAGACAAAAGGAGAAAAGGTGCATCTAATAAAATGTCCTGAAATATAAAAATAACAAATAAAAATAGAAAATGGGAATTTGTAAATGGGAGTTCTCTCTATTTGCTCCATTCATGCTTTCACTTGTCAGGAGACTTTAAAAGAATTTAAGTTTATAAGGCGCTTTTCACAACCTCAGGATGTCACAATGCATTTTACTGTCAATGAAGTTCTTTTGAAGAATCGCCACTGTTGTAATGCAGCAGCCAATTTTGCACAGCAAGCTCCCACAAACATAATGACAAAACCATTTGTGTCATAATGTGTAAATTGAAAGATAAATGTTGTTCAGAATACTGAGGAGGACTCATCTGCTCTTCATTGAAAATGTGCCATAGGATCTTTAAATTTTTCCTGAGTACAAAAGGGCCTTAGTTTAACATCTCACCCAAAAGACAGCACTCAAGTGTCAGCTTAGATTATGTGGTCAGGATTCTGGAGTGAAAATTGAACTCCCGATCTTCTGACTCTGAGGCAAGACTGTCAACGTCAAGCCACAGCTGAGACATTAGCTCCTGCGCACCATTACTTCATCGTATGTCATCTGTACTTTCATTTTCAATGAAGTGAAATATTCAGCCCAAGTGCCAACATCCCCAATGCTTGATCTCTTTTATTAAATAATGGGATAGTTTCCTAGTGACCAGGATTAATTATGGACTTCATTGGCTCTGACCATGAAAGGGACTATATAAATGCAAGTTTTTCTCTTTTTTTTTTAACCATCAATTGTGAAGCCGCCAGTGTACATAGGGACTCACAGATGCCTGAGGCTTCCCCTCCACAGATGATCCCTCATTGAACAGTTTATGTTGCCCTGCACAGGATGAAACTCATTTAAGATTCCAGGTTTAACATGGGTGTGGAGTTATTTTGGTTTTGCGTCAATGTTGAATGTATGCGTGTAAATTGGAAGTTAAGGGTGAACTGATTCCAAAGCAAAGGGGAATGTGAGTTGTTCCTCTAAGGAATCTCACTCCAGCATCAGTTCGGACCCCCAGTCTAGATTCAGGCTACATTTACACTGAAGTGCTGATGCGAAGTGAAACCACTCCAGAATCATGTGGCCATTGTCACATAAATGCAGTCCTAGTCAAGGTTGAATTTCAAACTGGTTTGGAGCCCATCAAACTTAGGTTGTACAGTATAAATAAAGTCATTCTTCCTTGATGAACTCCAGGATATTTAGAAAATGGTGTGTTATACCAATATTCCGTTGAAAGCCAGATGGCAAAAAAATTGTGCCTGTCTGGCTAGCCTACCTTTGTGGATAAATTGTCCACTGTGGATTTTTCAACCAGCCCTACAAGTTCGACAGACTAGTTAGAAGATAATGTTTGCAAGCAGACTACTTGCATTTACCATTTCCTAAACTGGGTTCACTGACTCTCTGAATCCTTCTCACCACCAAATGTCAACTCACAAAGTTCAATAACCTGAAGAGAACAGTCTTCCAAACACAGTGAACAAGAATGTTCACAATTGGAAAACAAATTGATTTCAATGTCCAGTTAACCTCACCATCTTCCATTTTATTTGAACTAATACTGGCCCCTTTCTTTAATTCTTTATTTGGATCAAACCTAGTTTTAAATGCAAAATATAACCTAATGCTTCATTGAGGTGTGCATGCACAATGTAGTGAAATTCTTTGAAATTTTGTTGCTATTTCAGGGTGGGGGTTGGACGGGGAGGAAGGGACAGAGTTGTAAAGTGGTGTAAAGTGGAGATGTGACTGAAGGTACAGTGAAAGAGAAGTCGGTTTGCAGGTGAGTAAAGATAGCAAGACGGAGAAAGAGAACTGTAGACATCAGGGACATTGTGGTATCAATGATGCTATTGGAGGTAGCTGCATTTTAGAGCAGCGAGGGTGGACATAGGGTGTAGGATTGGAGAAAATTGAAGAGTTGTGGTTTAGTGAGGCCATTTTGAAGACAAAAACAAGATCTTTGAAACAGAGTACATCAGAGAGTGCAGGTGACGAAAGTGTGGGACAGGATCCGAGCTCAGGGCTGGGGATGAATTTGGAGTTTCTGCTTGTGGAGCTAAAAACACCATTGGACAACTTGAGCTTTGAGCTGATGTGGAGACAGTGCACAGTGGATTTCAGTGGAGACAGTGCCCAGTGGATTTCAGTGGAGATAGTGGATTTCAGTGGAGACAGTGCACAGTGGATTTCAGTGGAGACAGTGCACAGTGGATTTCAGTGGAGACAGTGCACAGTGGATTTCAGTGGAGACAGTGCACGGTGGATTTCAGTGGAGACAGTGCACGGTGGATTTCAGTGGAGACAGTGCACAGTGGATTTCAGTGGAGACATTGGATTTCAGTGGAGACAGTGCAGTGGATTTTAGCGGAGACAGTGCACGGTGGATTTCAGTGGAGACAGTGCACGGTGGATTTCAGTGGAGACAGTGCACAGTGGATTTCAGTGGAGACAGTGCACGGTGGATTTCAGTGGAGACAGTGGATTTCAGTGGAGACAGTGCACAGTGGATTTCAATGGAGATGGTGGATTTCAGTGAAGACTGTGCACAGTGGATTTCAGCGGAGACAGAGCACGGTAGATTTCAGTAGAGACAGTGGATTTCAGTGGAAACAGTGCATAGTGGATTTCAACGGAGATAGTGCACGGTGGATTTCAGTGGAGACAACGGATTTCAGCGGAGACAGTGCACGGTGGATTTCAGTGGAAACAGTGCACAGTGGATTTTGGTGGAGACAGTGCACGGTGGATTTCAGTGGAGACAGTGCACGGTGGATTTCAGTGGAGACAGTGCACAGTGGATTTCAGTGGAGACAGTGCACAGTGGATTTCAGTGGAGACAACGCACGGTTGATTTCAGTGGAGACAGTGCATGGTGGATTTCAGTGGAGACAGTGCATGGTGGATTTCAGTGGAGACAGTGCACAGTGGATTTTAGCGGAGACGGTGCACGGTGGATTTCAGTGGAGACAGTGCACGGTGGATTTCAGTGGAGACAGTGCACGGTGGATTTCAGTGGAGACAGTGCACAGTGGATTTCAGTGGAGACAGTGGATTTCAGTGGAGACAGTGCACAGTGGATTTCAATGGAGACGGTGGATTTCAGTAAACACTGTGCACAGTGGATTTCAGCGGAGACAGTGCACGGTGGATTTCAGTGGAGACAGTGGATTTCATTGGAGACAGTGCACAGTGGATTTCAACGGAGATAGTGCACGGTGGATTTCAGTGGAGACAACGGATTTCAGCGGAGACAGTGCACGGTGGATTTCAGTGGAGACAATGAATTTCAGTGGAGACAGTGCGTGGTGGATTTCAGTGGAGATAGATGGGGGCGGTGGGTGTGTCAGCAGGGAATGATTCAGAGGTGAAAGCAAGGAGAGATATGGTTGGGGGTGGGGGGGATCTGATAACTGAGTTCAGGGAGTAAAAACTCAGCTTCAGTTGCCAAGGAGCAGGAAGTAATCAGGGACCTGAACTGTGACATTCCTGGGAGAAGTCAAACAGGATGGATATAGCTACGTTGTAGCTACACAAATATAGCCAAAATCTGAAATCATCATTCACTCCCTGGGAGCAAAAAGTAGGCAACATAACCATGAATTATTTCATTGCTGGAACAGTCTCTCACTGTAACATTCATGAGTTTCAACACTGATGAATAAACACTGGTGATTCTCCTGCTCATGTGGGTAGGTAGCATTCTTTAAATTACAGTATAAATAAAATGCAGCCATACTTTTCCAACCATGAGAACATTTTGCATATGCAGGTTAAAATATAAACTCAAAGTGCATAGAATGATTGAATTCACAATACACACTAAGTCCTATTGTTTCATAAATGTAAATGTAAATTTTTCTTCACACTGTTTCGAGACTAGGAAACACGTTGCACCCTTTCCCTTTAAAAGATAAATCAAGAAGATGTGCAAGAAGTTATTTATTTGTAAACCTATTTCAGTAAAATCCTACATCAGCCCTGTTTTAACACAAGCATCTCTGTCACAATTGTATGGCCAAACAACCCTTTCCACTACACTTCTCAGTGACCATATGGTTAGTGCTGGGAGCCTGAGATGACTTTCTAGCCATCACTGCCAGAGACTCAAGCTAAATAGTTAAAACAAACCGATTACTAACATAAGCTGCTAACAGGCAGTTTCAGCCTCAGTCTGTACCACACAAATCTTAAAAGCCTTTGAATGAGGAATTCCTTTCCATGTCCTCATTCATGTCCTCACCCAACCCCCGTTCCCTAAAGTACAAACATTCCTTTTACCAAACGAGGAAAGTTTGTGATTGGAAAGTTGTTGAAATAAAACTTAAGGAACTGATGAGTTGCAAGAGAAAAATGAATGTCAGTACAGGCTCACTTTTACAATTCAAGCATTTCTATTTCCCAAATTCAAATGTAAATGCAAGGGTACATTATCTGATTTTATTCACAGTACAGACTTCATACTTGTTTCCCAAGTAGAATATAAAGTCTCCTTCATAACTTCTGCCAAACTGAGACTACAAAAGTTAGTCAAGATGCACACTGCCGTTACAGTTTAACCCTCATTCCCCAGCCCTCTCCCTCCTGCTGGTCCTTACCTTCCAGAACCTGGGCGGCGTTGGTCATTCTGCAACACCAGAGTAAAAGGAGCATCTGGGCCAGGGTGGTCTTGCAGAACCTACCACACACACACGAAGAAAGGGGAGGAGGGGGGGGGGGGTGGGTGGTGGAGGAGGAACCAGACAGCAAGTTAGCAAAAGGCAGGCAGTAAACGGAAAACAGAAAGCTAGAGAGAGAGAGTGGTGGGTACAGCTCCTTACCTGCAGTCCATGTCTGATGTTAAGAGAATGACCCAGTTATGGCCACATCGGTGGGAGTTAGAAGCCCGCTTCAGCTGCCAGCGAGCAAAGTGAGTGACAAAGGCTGTGACTCAGAGACTCTACTTTCTAACTCACACACAGTGTAATCTGAGCCCTTCTCTTTAAGGAAAGATACAGACAGCCGTCTGGCAGCCCCAGGCTGGACCCCCCTCCTGCTGGACCTCCCTCTTTCCCCACCTCCTGAAATGGAAAATCCCTCCTCCCGCCCTGACCCATCTCACTCAGTCAGGGAGTAACCAGTCCTTTGAGCTGCCGGCTGCTGAGCTCGCGGCTTTCTTAACTGGAGAGATACAGCAACTTCAGCATCCATACTGCAAGGACTCGAATCCGACATTGAAACTAACCAGCGGCCACTAAATCCAGGCTGCAAATAATAACCACAGCTAGCCCTAAAACTAAGCAGAAACACACATACTGGATAACCAGCAACCAGCATTAAAACTAACCAGCTGGTATCAAATCCAGGCTACAATCGCAGCTAGCTTCAAAACTAAGCAAAACACTTTCGCTTCTTGGGCAGTACCTCGGGGTGGAGGATCACCAGCCTCCATTCCTGTTTGAAGGGTTCTGACATGGCTGGTAAGTCGCATGTGGCACCTGCAGACTCTGCTACACGCAGGGCAGGTGGTGCTTGGAGAGTCAGGTGGATGGGTAGTTTGGAGTTTAGTAAATTTTCTACGGCACCTTGAATTCGCCTCTGTGTGCTCCTGGAGTATTCCGATGCATTCGCTGCCTTCCCAAATGAACCTCCTTCAAACCAGGGACTGCTATGAGTTGGTGGGATGCCTGACCCCTTCAGGGATGTTTTCAATCAGCCCTAAAGTCTTCAAGTCGTGAGTAGAGCAGTTGCTTTGGGATTCTGGTGCCAGGCACACGAACAACATGTTCTGCCCAGAAGAGCTGGTTTTGAGTGTTTAGCACCTCTGTGCTGGGCAAGTTGGCATGGGAGAGGACGTTGCTGTTGGACAGCTTTTCTTGCCACCAGATTTGGAGGATCTTGTGAAGGCACTGCTGGTGGCAATTCTCCAGTGCTTTGAGGTGCCTGTTGTAGGTCGTGTTACAACTGGCCCCCAGGTGAGGTTCCCCCAATTTGTTATGATCCTGGGTGAGGAGGGATGAACCGGCTGCCCTTCTTTATTCAACCCCCTCGGTTGGTCGCAACAAGGTTAATTTAAAAAGGATCCCTTCCCTCGTTGGTACCTTTTACCAGTCCAAATGTACTTACGTTTTAAAAGGAGGCCATTTAACAAGGCTTTCTTCAATCAAAGAAAGAGTGAGTGTATTAGTTACTAAAATGTGAGAAAAAATAATAAAAGCACAACACACATGCACATAGATTAGAAACAAGAAGTGAGTCCAGAAATAAAGGTTAATAAAAGATATATGGACCAGCCAAAGGCTGAGCAGTAGATGGTGAAACGTTGCAGCTGTTAAGTTGGGTGATTCCAGTAGAACTGACTTTGGGCAGTTGAGCAGTGGGTTTGGAGATTCTTGGTTCTGCAGGTTAGCTGAAAGAAGTTGTCCTGTTTCCTTTTCAACTGTGGCTTTGCTGACTTGTGACTCGCTTGCATCAATCAGAGAGAGACTTTTTTGCCTGAAAGTGCAGGGATGACTAGTTGATGTTCTTCAGCTTCACAGCACAACCTTGCACACCAGGCCTGGAACACCAAAACTAATACACAGAGACCGGGGTTGCAGTTGGCTTTTAACCCTTTTTCTTGTGCATTCCCAAAAGGGAAAAAGCAAACATGGCTTTCATCCAGATCTGCTTTCTTTGCAACTCACATCATGTCCACAGTCTGGGATATAACTCACAGGAGGTGGTTTCTGCTAAAATGGTAATCAGCCTTCATTATCTCTGCAACCGCAGGAGGTTACAATTCAGTTTTTGCATTGTATTTTTTCCTTTGATGTGTTTCTGCCTGAAGTAGTCTTTGACACCTTTTTAGGTGCGACATTCCATTCTTTGAACTAGTTGGACATAGGAATTTTCCAGCAAGTGGTTACCTCACAGCCTCATCCAGCTTTCACTTGTATATCCTTTTTCAAAACACATCTCTTACTTAAAAGGTCAATATGTCCATAAGTAATTTGGACTATAGTCTGCTGTCATGACAATTGTCCAAATTTCTGAAGTATTAAGGAGTGTGGGGATCACTGCTGGTAAACCATGGCCTTATTCTTGGGTCTGAGATCCTTGCTCTCAAAATCACTTTTCCTCAGGCAGCCAAAGGCTGAGCTGGCACATTGGAGGCAATTCACTAGAAACTTGCATCAAAACTAACCAGTTGAGACCAAAATCAAGCAGTAAATAATAAAGACAGCTAGCAGCAAAATAAGCATTCAAGCCTCACACAGGCAATCACACTATATAACAAAATAAACTCATCCATTCCTACATTGCTTCTAGACTCGACTATACCAATGCACCCCTGGCTGACCTCCCACATACTACACTCTGTAAACTTGTGGTCATCTAAGTCGCTGCTACCATGTCTTAGTACACACCAAGTCCTGTTCACCCATCACCCCTGCACTCACTGACCCACACTTGTTCCCAATTACACAACACCTCCATTTTAAAATTCTCATCCATTAAAAATCCTTCAAGGCCTTGCTCACCAACCCACATGTCCCTTCTCTGTAATCTCTTCCTGCTCCGCAACCTTCTGAGATATCTGCGGTCTTCCAATTCTGGCCTTTTAAGCAACCCTGATTTTCATTGCTCCACCATTGGTGGCCATGTCTTCAGTTGGAATTCCCTCTTTAAATCTCTCCACCTGTCATTCCTCCTTTAAGATGCTCCTTAAAACCTACCATTTTGTCCAAGCTTTTGGCCATCTTATCTAGTATTTCATTATACAGCATGGTGTCAAATTTAGCTTCATGGTGTTTCCATGGAGTGTCTTGGGAGGTTTTATTATGGTAATCATGCTGTATAACTACAAGTTATTGTAGCATCAAGCTAAGATCTAAGAAAAAGACACTTCAAAGGAAAAAATAAATGCAAAAACTGAATTGTAACCTCCTGCGGTTGCAGAGATAATGAAGGCCGATTACCATTTTAGCAGGAACCACCTCCTGTGAGTTATATCCCAGACTGTGGACATGATGTGAGTTGCAAAGAAAGCAGATCTGGGTGAAAGACATGTTTGTTTTATTCCCTTTTGGGAATACACAAGAAAAGCGCTTAAAAGCCAACTGCAACCCCGGTCTCTGTGTATTAGTTTTGGTGTTCCAGGCCTGGTGTGCAAGGTTGTGCTGTGAAGGTCACAGTGAAGCACCTCAACTAGTCATCCCTGCGCTTGCAGGTAAAAAAAGTCTCTCTGTGATTGATGGAAGTAAGTCACAAGTCAGCAAAGCCACAGTCAAAAAGGAAACAAAGCAACTTCTTTCAGCTAACCTGCAGAACCAAGAATCGCCGCACCAGCGAGCAACAAAACAGTTGAAAACACATATACACTAAATAACCAGGAACCACCACCAACTAATCAGCTAACACCAAAACACAAACATTCACAAATATCACCAAAGACAAACACACTAAATAGCCTGCAGCTATCGCCAAAACTAAACCATAAAAAAAGGACGAGAAAGAACAGCAAACAGAAATCTGAAATCAGACAGAGATGTTGAGAATGCCAGGAAGGCACTGCCCAGCTTCTGTAAAAACTACAAAGGTTAATGATTCATGTGTAGGCTCTTGCTCAGAGCTCCAGTAAGTACCATACACGGAATGAACAACAACCAGTCCATGTTTATTTATGGCTCTAAATGAGCAACTCGGAGGCCTTCCTTGTGGATCTTTGCTAAATTGGCCTTCACAAGACCAGATACATAAGAGTACCAGACACTGCGTCTCCAACTGCTTACTCAACACTTAAGAGCTTAGGTAAGGACTTGGATGACCAAGGAGTAGAGAGAGTTCTTGGTATCCATTTGCTCACAAGAAAGTGTCTGTAATTGGTGGAGAGCACTGACTATCTTAATAATTCAGATTTTAGCAATGCCATTTGGATTACTTGCTTCTGGTTCTCAAGGGCAATCAGGGATGGGCAACAAATGCTGGCCTTGCCAGTGATGCTCACATCCCATGAAGGAATAACAATAAGATGCCATGGGAACACCATCACCACATGATCTACAGGCATTCAAGAAGGAGGCCCACCCCCCACCTTCTCCAGGGGTACTTGAGGTGGACAACAAATGCTGGTCTTACCAGTGACACCAATATTGCAAACGATTTTTTAAAAAGTGTCAGCAATGAGAACAAAGCAGCTAGTAACAGCGAGCACCAAAACCATCAGTGCCAAGCACTAAATAGGAGTCAATGCCAAAATAATCAGCTAAACTCTTAAGAGACCAGGCAGCGGTTTCATCAGGCTTCCAAGAACTCTGGAAGCTATAATGGATGTAGTTAACAGAACATTAAATTTAATATAAAAAGTGGAAATGACCATGTCAAATCTACTGAGTGTCACACTCTGTGAAGTGAAGTGTTTTGAATGGGACCTTCGGCTAAGGCTGCCCTCGCAGGTGGATGTGAGGATCCCATAGCACAATTCCAAGAACAGTAAGGGTATGCCTCCTGTTGTCCTGGCAGATATTTATCCCTCAGATAATATAATTAAAACAGATTATCTGATCATTGTCACATTGTTGCTTGTAGGACCTTGCTGTGTGCCAATTGGCTGCAGTGTTTCCTACATTACAATAGTGGGTGCACCTCATCTCTTTGGCTGTGAAGTGCTTTGGAATGTTCCGAGGTTGTGAAAGTCGCTGTGTAAATGCATCTCTTTCTTCCTTTCTTTCTTTTTGTAACACAGGCCCGAATCTGAGGTAAGGCAGACCAGTGAGGACCTAACCTTGTAGAGAGTGCAGCTCCTTCATTTAAGGACAGTGATTATCAGCTGACTGCCACTCCTTGTTGGTGCCATTCTTCACTGGCAACACCAGATTGTCCATTCAGTCCCAGCACTCTGTCATTACCAGCACTTCATCTCGGCTTAAACTAAACAATTGTTACAGAAGGGATAAATTTTGTGAGACGTTCTGCTGCGCGTACAGAGTGAAAAACCATTTTCTCACGTGCTTTGGAGAAGGAGTCGACAATGGCCTGGAGCTCTGTTTCTGAGTGAACGCACACACAAGCGTCATTTGCATATTGGAGCTCAGTTGGAGTGATTTTGGTTTTGGATTGAAGGTTGATCAGTTTCCTCCCTGTTCTGTAGATTATCTCCACACCTGTAGGTAGTTTGCTTGAGGTGAAATGCATGTTGCAGTGAGGAAGGCAGGGAATGCTAGTGTGATGGCACAGCCTTGTTTGATCCCAGTCTTCACTGAGATAGGGTTTGTGGTGGTTCCGTGGGTGAGGATCATGGCTTGCATGTCATCATAGAACAAGCGGAGCATGGTGACAAAATCTGAAGGCAGCCAAATTTGAAGAAGATATTCCGTAACCCTTCATGGTTGACAGAGGCTTTTGTTTCACTAAACATCCTGATATCTAATGTCCTCTCCAACCAGCAGCCACAGCATAACACCTCCCCACAATGGTTAAAATCAACAGTGAGATCCTGGAAAATGTGAAAATGTGGGCACAGTCTAATGGGCTTCCTCTGGCCTGTTTGCATGCAGTGGAGCTGTACAATTCCCTGTGACCTTCCTGCCTGCTTCTGACCTGTCCACAATTTTATGGTGGGGTGGAGAGGCCTAGGGTGGACCACCTGCCCATACCCCAACTGAGGCCCTATATTGCAACCTATATCATGAAATTGAAGCAATTGACTGAGACCGTGACTTCTGAAACAGTCAGTGAGATGCTGTGGGACCGATTAGTTTGTGAAGTTCACAATGACGCCATTCAGCACCGTTTATTCATAGAAGTTGACATGACACGAGAAAATGGGCTTTTCACTCTGTACGTGCAGCAGAACGTCTCACAAAATTTATCCCTTCTGATTTGAAGCGTGTCATGGAAATAGCGCTAGCCATGGAGAGCATTGTGAGAGATTCGCAGGTTTTATAAAAGGTACAACATGGCACTGTTCTTCAAGTGGGGAGGGAACCTACTGGCGGGCATGGTGCGAAAACCAGACACACAGCAGCGAAGCGAGAGACATTCTCTGCTGCTAGTAAAATGAAAAGGCCTCGTGGAAGCATTTCAGCGGCAACTCCGAAGTTAGTCTGTTACAGATGTGGGGGTAACCACATACCAGACACCTGCAGATTCAAGAAAGCAGAATGTCATTGCTGTCATTAGAGAGGTCATGTAATAAAGCAATGCAGGACAAAATCAAAACAGCCTATAAGGCAGCAGACCAGATTGATTAAGTGAATAATATAACAGAAGCTGAAGCTGCCGATACCGACATCTATTCCTTGTACAATGTCAAAGCAGCAAAAGCTGAACCTATAACCGTCACAATTCAAGTGAATGGGAAGCCACTGAAATGGAGGTAGATATGGGAGAGCACACGTTTAAATACCTAAATGAAGGTACCCAGCCACTGAATCTGGAGCAAACAACAGCTCAATTGAAAACATACACTGGAGAATCCATACAGGTAAAGGACATCGCCACAGTACCTGTATTCTATAGGCAACAGACAGCCCGGCTTCCAGTGATCATAATGACAGGTGAAGGACCTCGCTTTCTGGGCTGAGATTGGAAAATTAAGCTCAACTAGTCTGAAATATTTCACTTGAAAACAGGAGGAGTTCCTGAACTGCTAAGGGAATATGACAGTTTATTTCAGAATGAGTTAGGAGAATTGAAGGACCTTTACAGCATGCAAGGATCCCTCAGGTCAGAGCTGGTTCCTCTGGAAAATCATAAAGAGAAACAAAATGAATTTAGTGCCACTCTGAACAAACTGAACAGTTGGCAGAGAAGACTCAACAAGAAAGAGACTGAAGAGCTGAAGAATCAGCTGAATGAAACAAAAGGGGCATTAGAAGGGAAGGTCGTGGAACTTTCCATGATGTAAGTGGATAATGAAGCCATGGGTTCAACTACTGATCTGAACCAAGTTACCAGAGAAAAATTTGGCCAACTGTGAAATCAAAATAAAGGATGAAACAAAACAAACAGAGAAAGAAAAAGAAAAGACAGAAATCAGTTCAGAAAAGCCAGTAGGCTATGTGTCCAGAACCCTCTCTGCAGCCAAGAAGGATTATTCCCAACTAGAAAAGGAAGGTTTATCAATGGTATTTGGAGTGAAGAAATTCACCACTACCTGCATGGACAACAGTTCACCACAGTGTCGGACAATAAACCATTAACAGATTTATTCAGTGAGGATAAAGCCATTCCGCTAATAGCATCAGCAAGAATTCAATGTTGGGCGTATGAGTAAATCTTTATGCACCATCGGAGCGTGCATATTGCAAATGCGGATGCACTCAGTCATCTCCTGTTACCAGATAGCATTGTACATGCTCCAGTACCGCAAGAAGTTGTGCTTGTACTGAATTTTTTGGACTCTTTGCCAGTCTGTGTCTGCAGCAAATTAGGAATTAGACGAACGGAGATCCAATTTTGTCGAAGTTGGAGACCTTGTATTGCAATGGTGGTCAAATTCACCAGTATCTGAAGAGATCAGTTAGACCACATATTGATTATGTAGGTCCATTCTTGGGTACCATGTTTTTATTGATCGTAGATGTGCATTATAAGTAGATGGATGTATTCAAAGTCAGATCACCGACATTGAGTGCAACTATTGAAAATCTGTGTCAATGTTTTAGTACAAGTGGCCGACCAGAAGTCATTGTTTCAGATAACGGTACAGTCTTTACTGGTATAGAGTTTCAGAGATTCATGACTTTAAATGGAATCAGACATATTAAAACAGCACATCATCCCTCATCAAATGGTTTAGCTGAAAGAGCAGTGCAAACTTTCAAATCTGGAATGAAGAGGTTATCTGAAGGTACTCTAGAAACTCGACTTTCCTGCTTTCTTCTTAATTATCGTAAGACGCCTTATTCAACTACGGTTCAATACCCCCCGTCTGAATTATTGATGAAACTCCGCCTACATACAAGGTTAAGTCTGGTGTTTCCAAACTTAGAGGGGAAGGTAGAGAAGAATCAGAGTAATCAAAATTGTTGTAATCAGAAGTGATTGTTCTTGTAGACTCCAATGAATGAGCCTTTAGCGTGTGGGTAATCTGGGGGTGGGTGGGGTGGGGGGTGGGGGGGGGGGGTGGCTTTCTAATCGAGGATCTGGTTCAAGCATGTAGCTTCTGAAAAGCTCTTTGTAATAAAGTTATTTGTTTTGAGTAGAAACCTGCCCAGTACGTCAAGTCATTACAGAAGAGTTAAATGGCTGTGCGGCAGCCCTGGTCAGCGGGAATGCCCAACATTGAAATAAATTCGGCACCATACCTTGGGAGCTTCCTCTTAACAAAGGCAGACATAGATGAGATTCATCATCGCCTCCAATGTGCTAGCTAAGCCTTTGGCTGATTGAAGAAAAGAGTAGTTGAGGAGCAGGATCTGAAACACGGGAATAAGGTCGTAGTTTAATCAGGCAGCAGTGATCTCTGTACTCTTAAATGTTTCGTAGACTTGGACAATGTACAAGCAGACACCTCAAACCATTGGAGAAAAACCACCAGCAGTGCCTTTACAAGATTCCCCAACTCAGGGAGCAAGAGAGGTTCCCACAGGAAAAGTCCTCTTCCAAGCTAACATGCCCAGCATCGAGGTGTTAATCACTCAAGACCAGCTCTGCTGACAGCACATTCATTCTTATGCCTGATATCAGACTGCCAAAGTAACTGCCCGACTTGGAATCAGTCATGGCAGGAGAGTGCCAGGAGGACAACGGAAACGCTTTAGGGATGCCCTCAAAGCATCCCTGAAGGGGTCAAACATCCTGGGCGATAGATAGGAGACCCTGGCCTGTGACCAAACATGAACAAGTTCGTTCAGGAAAGTGCCAAACACATCGAGAGACTTTGGCAGGAACAGGTAAAGGTGAAGTGAGGCATCAGAGACAGGGAAAAAACCTCCAAACATCACATCCATCCAACCCTTCAAGCACCACTTGCCATACATGAGGCAGAGTTTGCAATTTATGCACTGGACTTACCAGCCATCTCAGAACCCATCATACTGACTGGAAGCAAGTCACCCTCAATCCTAAAGGATTACCTAAGGAGAAATGGGCTGTGTCCTGCACACAAGGAGCATGGATTGGAAAATTAGGTATGTGGTGTCAGGACTCCCAATAGTGGCCCAGATAATCCACAAACTGGGCAGAATTTTCCCATAATGAGACCGAGGATATAAATGCGTTGGAAGCAGTTCAGGGAAGATTTATCAGACTGATACCTGGAATGGGTGGGTTGTCTTGTGAGGAAAGGTTGGACAGTCTAGGCTTGTATCCGATGGAGTTTAGAAGAGTAAGAGGCGACTTGATTGAAACCCTGAGGAGGTTTGGCAGGGTGGAGTCGGAGAGGCTGTTGCCTCTTGAGGAAGAATCTAGAACCAGGGGTCACTATTTAAAAATAAGAGGTTTCTCATTTAAAACAGAGACAAGGTGAAATTTTTTCTCTCAGAGGGCTGTGAGTCTTTGCAGCTCTCTTCCTGAAAAGGTGGTGGATTTCAGGTTACTATCAGATCAGCCAGGGTTGAGGGGCTGAATGACCTACTCCTGCTGCTTGTTCTTATGTTCACATGTAAGTGTAGTGGCTGGTGTTTTCAGAAGCATCCAGCCCGCTGCCCAGAATGGCAGCAACTCGCACCCGATTCTGTGCTTGGAGGCTCATTACTTATGTAGAGGTGCATTTCGGTCTGAATGACCTGGCGGTTCGGGAGCTGATTCATCCACCCGCCATCTGCTGCTGGGTTTGAAGGCTGGGTGCTATATTTAAACGCCAGCCCACCACACAATCTCACACTCTGCAGCCCACCAGAAATGTCTGGCAGCCAGAAGAGGAAGGCCAAGAGCCTCAAGGGGAAGGAAGCACCGGCTTCACACTCCAGGCCCTCCAGACCTTGATTAGAGGGATGCAAGCACACAGGCAAGTGCTCTATCCCAGGGATGGCTGCAGGAAGCACAGCAGCCTCACCTCTCCAGCCTGGGAGAATGTCACAGAGCAGGTCAGCACAGCTGGCATCTGCACCCGAAGTGCCACCCAGTGCAGGAAGAAGATGATTGATCTCGTCCGCTCCATCAGGGTAAGTCATTCTTCAACACCCTCCAATATCAAACTCTCATCACGGCATCATGTACTCAAACGGCTACTGTCTTCAGGGATCTCATGCAACCATTAGCTGGGGACACGTGTCAACACACATTCTCTCATCGAGACTTTCACATCACGATCCCAACTATCATGTTGCTCACACTCCATCCGCAGGTCCTTTTGGGGAGAGCTCACCACAGACAGGGGACATGCATCTCACCCAACCTCTGCTCCATCCCTTCTCATCACCTGCCTTTCTTCCTTCTTCATACAGGCCAAGCTGGTGCACACAGGCACAAGAGAGCACAGACTGGGGGAGAGACGGCCTCATCATCACCCTCAGTGAGCTTGAGGAGGCTGCAGCCAAACTGGCTGGAGAGGACAGGGATCGCTCCTGTGGGGAAGGGGAGATCGGCTTCTCCCATCAACCCAGTATGGATCACAGCTCCATCACTTCATCAAATCCTGACATTCACAGTGAGTCACATGCAGTCTTATCTAAGAAAAACAAAAAAACTGTGGATGCTGGAAATCCAAAACAAAAACAGAATTACCTGGAAAAACTCAGCAGGTCTGGCAGCATCTGGCAACTAGTTCTGTCGAAGGGTCATGAGGACTCGAAACGTCAACTCTTTTCTTCTCCGCCGATGATGCCAGACCTGCTGAGTTTTTCCAGGTAATTCTGTTTTTGTTTTGCAGTCTTATCTAGTTCATGCTCAGTTACTGAAACTCTGTTTTCTATTTTCCAGGCACCAGCAGATCGAGGTCCCCAAGTCAGTCCAGCACCAATGTGAGCCCACAGACATCCTCTGAAGAGGAAGCTCCAGACGAAGCATCACGGCGCTCACACGCACCCTCCACCAGCTCAGAGACACACGTCAGTGGGGCACGACTGTAAATTAGGCTCGGGCTCACTTTCTGGGGAACACCTCACTGACACATCCCTGCAGCAGTCAGAGGCAGGGACAGCCCAGCTCTCCGGCACTTGGAGGGCTGCTGGAGACCAGCCAACCGTTCGATCTGTGATGAGTCTCTGGAAGCAGCGGCCAACTCAATGCTGGAGATGCAACAACAGGCGGTGGAACATCAGGCAGGGATTTGACAGTCACTCAGCAGACCAGAGTGAATGATGGAGGAGTCGGTCTGCGTCCTGTCTGATATCGTGGCTCCGACATGCGAGGGCCTTGAGGTCACTGTAGGAATACTGGCAACCACCATGGAGACCTTGGTCCAGCAGGTCTTGCCGGATTTGCACTCCATGGTCACACACCCTGGTGGGCGCCATCAGGATGTAGGCAACATGGGGATGAGGCACCTTGACCCCACTCCAGGTGCACCATCTCCTGCAGGAGTCAGGACGGGGCTCTCAGACATCCACAGAGGGGATGATCGTCAGCTCGACATCCCGGGGGCCTCCTCTCAGGGTGTGCAGCCACTCACAGCCCCCTCTGCCTGTGATCACATCCACTCCAACTTCTCAGACCGCCGAGGGTGCTTCTGCCCCTGAGTAGGTGGCCCTCCAGGCCACGGGCCACCAGAGAACATCCGCCAAGGTCATCATAGACATCAGGACGTAGCAGCCAGCAGGCTGTCTCCACCTCTGCTGCGGACATCGGGGCTGCACCCAGGCTAGAGTTAGGAAAGCTAAGAAAAATTGATGTGACTTTTGGGTCACGGGTGTACTAGACCTGTAAAGAAATTGCACTTTTGTTAATACATTTGATGGTTGTGTGAATGTTCCTGTCAATTGAAGGTGTTGTGATTTTGTACTCTGGAATCCTCTTATTTAGAGGTTTAGCCTTCCTCCCACTCAGTGATCGTGTCCCACTGTGAGATTCACATTCCTGTGATGTCAACTTCAGTTGAACTAGTATCCTCACTCCTCGTGTGATGTCAGGGACATGTGTTTAATTTTTTATTTAAAGTGTGTGATGTAAGCGTTTCTAACTCCTCATCCTCAAGGAACACCATTGAGTGAGGGCAGCTCATCAGCATTGATAACCTAGCGGCATTTGTGTCTCCTCAGCAGTAGTGGCAGAAGAAAAGACATGCACGGGGGGAGGGGATCGCTAGGCATCTCCACATCTCAGTCGCAGCAGTGTTTGCATCATTAGATAGCGGCAAAGGCTTCAAGTCTCCTTTCACATCGCTCTTGTTCCTAAATGGGCTCTTAGTTCGCTGAATGATCTCACTCACAGGGCCCCACAGACCAAAGCAAAGATCATGGCCTGGTGATTCATGAGCCCAGAATGCACAAGTGTGAATGCAGGACCCGTTCTCACAGCAAGTGGGTGGTCATCCCCTGAGTTGAAAGTAAATGGCATTGAGGACTAGGAGAGATGTGGCCACATTCCCTCACTTGACCTTACTGTCCCTGGAACCTGTCAGCGATTAACATACCACAGGCATGTCTCTGCCCATGTGATAGTTTATCAGCAGATTTCAGGTTACTATCAGATCAGCCATGATCTTCTTAAATGGTAAATAAACCTTGCAGTTTATAAACATTAACGACTGCTGCCATGGAACCCGTATAGCCACATGGGTGCAGCCTATTGCACCCTGCACTCTTGGGAAGCCTAAGATGGCAGTGAAGCTGCTGAATCTCACAGCCTGGCTATCTATTATCAGAGTAAACCTGAAATAATGATGGGCCTTCTTGTAAAGGGTGTCTGTGACCTCCGTTATGCATTGATGTGTTGCGGACTGAGAGATACAGCACAGGTCCCCTGTTGATCCTTGGAAAGAACGAGAGGCCAAGAAATTTCACTTTCAAAGCCACTGGCAGGGGATGCCCTTCAACTCCACATGGCGTCAGGTCTTCATGAAGAATGTGGCATATGTGATGTACCAGATCTCGGGACAAGCACAGACGTGCACAACATTGTCTCTCGTTCATTTGTAAATAGGAGACTCTTGGACAATAAACCCTAGGTCTGGCGAGTCGCCCCCATTGCCTGAGTCTCTTCTCCTAACCCTCCTGTTCGTGCTGTGGGTCCACTTGACCATGTCCCTCCTGCTGGAGCTGTGCACGGAGTTGCCTCTCCCTCCCTCGCCTCCTCTCCTTCCTTCACCTCCTCCATTGCATTAGGACCCTGACAAAGGCAGCATTGAGCCCTGGATCCACATCTGTTTTCGCCTTCTCTCTGAAAGGAAACATTGAAGACATGATTCAAGGGGCAAGAAGGTGATGCTCAGAAGATGACACGTTTGGGAACTGTAAGGGTCCATAGATTTTCCTGCCCTACTTGCATGGTGGCTGATGCCACCTTATCCCTGAAACACTAGCACACACATCGAGGTAACCAAGATGGCATCACAGATAACATCTTGAGCCCACCGTGGGATGCTCAAGTTTCTGTGAGATGACTGACCCAACCTAGCTCTGGGCTCCAATTTCTGATGTGTCATATTAATGACCAGTCAGTTGCTCATGGTCAATGAGTGGATGCCCTTTGGTCCATTAGGAGTGTCATGTCTGGTGAACACGTGACAAACCTTCAATGATGGAATGCCATATAATATACAGCTGTGTATCCCTCATTATTGCCTGCATTCCCAAATTCTACATCCCTATGTGTTACTCTTGAGATGCAGCGACTGTGATGTGAAGCCACTGAGTTCTGAGTAGCCCTTTAACAGTGCTAATGAAGCCATTGGCTTTCAGTGGCTTTCATCGCAAGAAGGTCTTCCTCTTTTCTACCTAAGCAGACTCCTGCTCGCCCCTGCGGCAACAAGAGTTTAGACGGCGACCCCAGAAAGGCCCCCCTCATGTTCGCCCTTCCCCCTGACTGCTATTCCACCACCTTCCACCCTCATTCTCGCCCTCTCGTTTGCCCTTCCCCCTCACTATCATTCCACCAACTTTCCTCCATGTTGCCCCCTATTATGTTCATCAAACCGACCCTCGCCTCACAGTCCAACCCCGGTTGAAGTGCTGGTTTCTGAAAGTGGAGGCCTGCCTGAGTTCCACAGTGCCATGGTGTTCCTCAGGACGATGAAGGCAAAGAGAGGGAACAGTCCAACCCTGCAGCCCCAACAGAGTGGGGTTCATTGCAACAAGACCAGTGCAGCTCAATGGCGGGTATATTCCACTCACCTTGAAGTTACCAGCGAACTGAGGTGTGACTTGTGCACGCCAGCCCTTTACAAATGGGTTTGAGACCGACATAATTTCCCACCGACGTGAAGGGAGATTGGAAGGCATAGCAAGCAGCTGTTTTAATGAGCATTCATGACATGCTAATGAATGCAAATGACATTCATGCCACTAGTCCACGGGATAACCAACCTGCCATGAACACACCATTGGGAGAATTGCAACCTGTTTTTACAATGGTGGATTTTGCCTGCTGCTGGTTTCTCCTCTCCTGCCCGCCACAAAACCTGCCACAGGCAGGATGGGAAATTTCTGCCCCGTGGCTCCACCACCCTCATTCCCCCATCTACAACTTTGAACTGGGAGGAAAGCTTCCCAGCGTGCACCTGTATGCGTCCCACAACAAGATAGTTCTATATATAATGAAATAAAGAATGTGCATTTATATAGTGTCTGTCTCAAGCTCAGGTCAAAATAATTCTCGTCATTGTGTGCGAATCCCTCCATGGTTTCAGCCCTTCCTATCTCTGTAACCTCTTTCAGTTCTGCAGGCCACCTAGATCTCCGAGTTCCTCTAATTCTGGCCTCTTATCCACCCAGCATTTCCTTTGCCCCACCGTTAGCAGCCATGCCTTTAGCTGACTAGGCAAAACTCTTGAATTATCTCCGTAAACCACCTGTCTTCCCTCCTTTAGGACCCTCTTTAAAATGTACCATTTAGATCAAACGTTTGCTCACCTGTTCTGATGCCTGCATCTTTGCCTCAGTGTCAAGTTTTGTGTTGGCTTCTGTTCCTGTGAAGCACTTTGAGACACCACACCACATTAAAGCTGTTCTCTAAATGCAAAAGTATTGTCGGTGTGTACTCACTGTTGTAATGTCAGCAAATAGGAACAGGACAGTGTTATCAAGAACCTTCACAAATCAGCTTGAATGAAACATTGCAGGCCAGGACACTGGGAAGAACTCTCCTGCCCTTTTTCAAAGTTGTGTCACAGGATATTTTGCATCTATTTGATAGGGGCCCAATTTAATGTCTTATCCAAGTGTTGGCACCTTTGGCAGTGCTGTACTCCCTCAGTACTGAACTTGAATGTCTACCTGAATCCTTGGAAAGGGACTTGTACCCAGAATCCTCTGACTCAAGTGGTGTGAGAGCTCAAGATTGACACCTGGGTGAGACTTGTCCTTATATGGGTTAAATATATTGAATGACCTTTTCTCTTAGAAACATAGAAACATTGAAAATAGGAGCAGAAGTAGGTCATTCGGCCCTTCGAGCCTGCTCTGCCATTCAATATAATCATGGCTGATCCTCTATCTCAATGCCGTACTCCTGTTCTCTCCCCATACCCTTTGACGCCTTTAGAGTCCAGAAATCTGTCTGTTTTCTTCTCAAAAATATTCAGTGACTTGGCCTCCACAGCCTCCTGTGGTAGAGAAGTCCACAGGTTCACCACCCTCTGAGTGAAGAAGTTTCTCCTCATCTCAGTCCTAAATGGCCTGCTCCGTATCCTGAGATTGTGACACCTTGTTCTAGACACCCCAGCAGGAGGAAACATCATCCCTGCATCCAGTCTGTCCAGCCCTGTCAGATTTTTATACGCTTCAATGAGATCCCCTCTCATTCTTCTAACTCCAGTGAATACAAACCTAGTCAACCCAATCTCTCCTCATACAGCAATCCTGCCAGGAATCAGTCTGGTGAACCTTCGCTGCACTCCCTCTATGGCAAGTATTTCCTTTCTTAGGTAAGAAGACTAAAACTGTTTGTGTGGTCTCCGCAAGGCCCTGTACAGCTGCAGTAGGACATCCTTGCTCCTGTACTCAAGTCCTCTCACAATGAAGGCCAACAAACTATTTGCCTTCTTAACTGCTTGCTGCACCTGCATGTTTGCTTTCAGTGACTGATGTACAAGGACACCCAGGTTCCTTTGTACATCAACATTTCCCAATCTACCACCATTTAAATAATACTCTGCCACTCTGTTTTCCCTACCAAAGTGGATAATTTCACACTAATCCGCGTTATACTGGGAAGAATTTTCTGGTCGGCGAGCGGGGTTGGGGGACCCACTTGCCAATGCGTAAGATGACGCGCGGTGACATCGGGTGGGTGTCCCAATGTCACTGCGCATCACTTAGATTTTCAGTTTGGTGGGCGTGCAGCTGACTCGGCTGCGTGTCTGCCAAACTGTCAAAGGCCTATTAAGGCCTGTTAAAAACTAATTAAGTCAGTTCAATAAGCTGCCCATCCAGCCTTAAGGTTGGCGGGTGGGTGAAGAGCCCAGGCGGCCTTTGCATTTTTCATGAAACCTCATCCACGGCTGGGATGAGGTTTCATGAAGTGTTTTAAAATTCAATAAGAATTATTTAAAAAATTCATTGACATGTCCCAGCTCATGTGACACATTAGGGGACATGTTTTAAAAGTTTTTTTTTCCTTTATTTAAATTTTAAAACCTTAAACTGATCTTCCTGAGGCACCTCTGTGCCTCAGGGAGATTTCTGCGTTCTTAGGGAATATCTCCCCCCCCCCCACCCCGGCCCACACAGGGAGCGCTGAGCGCTTCCAGGCGAGCGACACGTTGAGCGGGCCTTAATTAATACGTAAAATGGCGGCACGGACCCGATCGGGGATGCCGATCGGGCTCATGCTTGCTCTTGCCTGCCTCGGCACAAACCCCCTAACGGGGGGAGAATTCAGCCCACTGCCCCTGCCATGTATTAGCCCACCAAGTCATCCTGTCTAAATCACCTTGAAGCTTCTTAACGCCCTCCTCATCGCTCACATTCCCACCAAGTTTCGCGTCATCAGCAAACTTGTAAATATTACATTTGGTTCCCTCATCCAAATCAGTGACATATTGTGAATAGCTGGGGCCCAAGCACTGATTCCTGTGGTACCCCACTAGTCACCCTGGCACTCTGAAAAAGACCCATTTATTCCTACTCTCTGTTTCTTGTCTGCTAACCAATTCTCAATCCATACATTACATTACACAATCAATACATTACCCCCAATCCTATGTGCTTTAATTTTACACACTAATCTCTTTATCAAAAGCTTTCTGAAAATCCAAATCCACCACATACACTGGTTCTCCTTTATCTATTCTGCTAGTTATGTCCTCAAAAAACTCCAGTAAGTTTGTCAAACTTGATTTCCCTTTCATAAATCTATGGTGACTTTGTCTAATTCCATTGATACTTTCTGAGTGTCCTGTTATCACATCTTTTATAATAGACTCTAGCATTTTCCCTACTACTGATGTTAGGCTAACTGGTCTATCATAAGCTATTTTCTCCCACCCTATAGACAACTCCCACTAATGTTTTCCACACCTTGGTGCTTCTTAGCTCCACCCAGACTGATTCTATATCTAGATTTTCTGTTCTCTCACTATCGCACTAATTTCATTCTTGACTAACAATGCCACGCCGCCTCCTTTTCCTTTTTGCCTGTCTGTCCTAAATATCTAGTACCCTTAGATATTCAGTACCCAGCCTTGGTCACCCTGCAGCCATGTCTCCGTAATCTCAATCATATTGTACCCGTTCACATCTATATGCGCTGTTAATTCATCTACCTTATTGCGAATGCTCTGTGCATTCAGATACAGTGCCTTTAGACTTGTCCTTTTAACATTTTTACACATTATTTTGTACTATGGGCCTATTTGCTGCTAGCCCTTGTTTCCTCTGCCTTACGCTTTTGCTTTCTATTTTTCTGTCTTTCATTCCTGTCTTTGTTTCCCTCTCTTGTGTCTCTCTGCTCAGGTTCCCATGCCCCTGCCAATCTAGTTTAAACCCTCCCCCACAGTGTTAGCAAATACCCCTATGAGGATATTGGTCCCAGACCTGCTGGGGTGCAACCCATCCAGCTTGTACAGGTCTCATCTTCCCCAGAATTGGTCCCAATGCCTCAGGAATCTAAATCCCTCCCTCCTACTCTACCTCTCCAGCCATACAGGCATCTGATCTATCCTCCTATTCCTGATCTCACTAGCATGTGGCTCTGGGAGTAATCCTGAGATTACTACCTTTGAAGCCCTTCTTTTTAATTTATTTCCTAGCTCTCTAAATTCTGCTTTCAGAACCTCATCCCTTTTTTTAACTATGTCATTGGTACCGATATGGACCACAACCTCTGGTTGTTCACCCTCCCCTTTCAGAATGTCCTGCAGCCATTCAGTGACCCTTGACCTGGCACCAGGGAGGCAACATACCATCTGTGGCCGCAGAAACGTCTATCTGTTCCCCTTACGATAGAATCCCCTATCACTATTGCTCTCCCGCTCCTCCTCCCACCACCCCCTCCCCCTCACCCCACCCCCACTGTGCAGCTGGGCCACTCATAGTGCCACAGACTTGGCTCTTGCTGCATTTCCCTGCGAAACCATTTCCCCCAGCGATATCCAAAATAGAAAATCTGCTGGAGAGGGAAATGGGCACAGGGTACTCCTGCACTACCTGCCTCGTGCTTTTACTCTGTCTGCAGTCACCCATACCCTTTCTGCCTGTGCACGCTTTACCTACGGTGTGACCATCTCACTGTGCATGCTATCCAAGAAGATCTCATCCTTGCGGATGTTCCACAGTGGCTCCAGCCACAGTTCCAGCTCTGAAACATGGATTTCGAGTAGCTGCAGCTGGAGACACATCATGCGCACATGGCCGTCCTGGACACTGGAAGTGTCCCTGACTTCCCATATCGCACAGGAGGAGCATTCCACTTGGCTGAACTGCCCTGTCATGATGTCCCCTTAAATTACTCCCTTTACTTTTCCTTCCTCCAGTTTAGAGAATATTAAAGACAGAAAAAATACTTACCAGGTCCTACTTACCAAGGCTGTCTCTCTTCTTACTGAGGAAAGGTGGAAAATGAAAGGATCCCTCCTTCCTTCTTCACCAAACTCTCTCTCTCACCAACTCCAACTGAAGTACTCTAATGCAGCCCAAAGCAACACAACATTTAGGATAATATAACAATGGAGAGATAAAATGTTTTAAAGCATTCCAATTGTAAATGGTAAAAATACAACCATATCAAAATTATGTTCTTTTAATTGAAATAATGGTGCCATCAGATTATACATCAGTTTTATTATGTAAACTATTAAAGACAGGAGGGGGTTAATTTGAACAGTATTAGTTTCTCCTCTCACATCCGTCTGTAATCAGAAAGGTGTTTTGGTTTGCTTTCCCCTTTATAATCAATGATACATTTCCCAACCCCTCAGTTTTGATCTGATCCAATTTCTATTAATAACCACAAAGCAAATTTGAGATAGGAGGAACTCAAAGGGTTAATTTGTTTGCACACACTCAAATGCGTGAGGAGGGTCACAATGTAGCCACTGTGCACCCATGCAGTAAAAGAGGGATAGGGAAAAGAAAGATTTTCAGGGCAAAGAGCAGAGAGAAAAGAATTATTGTGATGTGTGTCCAAAGTCCAATGAGGTATTCCTTCACAGAGATAATCAGGTTGAAAACTAATGCTGTAGAATTCACTTTTCCAGTGCAGTTGACTTCCACGATGAGATGGGCAAGTGGGGATGAATCATTTTTGTAGGTGATGGTACAGAGTTCCCTGTAGTAGTAGTAGTAGTAGTAGTGTAGATGGGGACCAGGAGTCCAAACATGGGCAGAGCCTCCTTTTCCGTGAGGCTGCTTGTGGGATGTTAAAATGGCAGACTGAGTTTGCAGTTCCATAAGGCAATATTACTGATTTCGCAAACTAGAAGTCCATGTCACATGCCTCCCACTGTCCACATTGTCTTTGACAAGAGATGTTTAAGCCTTCTCTGGGTTCCTGAAATGGTTAAATGTTCCAACCATTAAGACTTGAAAGGAGGATTGCAGGGTCTTTTGTCCTAGCAGATGAATATACTCCAGTTGGCCAATCTGGGTTAGGATATGCAGATGGCCTTTGTATAATTCTCTTTGAAGCCCACAGGGGTGTCGTTATTGTCTCTTCAGAGATAATGATGTGAGAGTTTCCCTGATACTGCCAGAAAACTCCTTTTGTTCAAGGGTCACAGACAGACATAGTTTCAGCCATTTTAAAAGGTCTTTGTCCAGTTTTTAAAATTTTATAAATAGCCATGAAGATATCCATATCTATTTTACAAAGCATATACAGGGTGAGGTCTTAGTCCCATGACACAACAGAAATCTCAAAATCTGCTGGTAAAAGAGGAAATTTAATAATTAAGAACAATTTTTTCTCTAGTCTGCAAAGCAATTTATGTTTTGTATAATCTTTCAGGTTTAAATGTCTCCATTCTTTGATATTACTTTTTGAAACCTACTGCATCCTGCACTTGCTGCAGATTTAATCTTCAAAAGGAAGGTTGAATGTACTGTGTCTGCTTGCTTATTTGCAAGTATTCATTAAACACTTAATTACTGATTATGTGCATGCAGAAGTTTTAAAGTGAGGATGATTTTTTTCCCTTTTTCTTTACAACATGAAAAGGACTTGAATATTAATTCGCTTGCTCACAGGCAGATGCCAGTTTATGCTGGTTGTCTCATATTACACTCATTATGCTTTTTGGACAGTGCTAACAGTCATCTTTCAAGTTCACTTAACTGCTTATGAGACCAGGGTGTATAATCCATTAATCAAGGCCCATTTTCAACACTGCGCAGGCTCCAGTAGGAGGCCTGAGAACTTAGGCCTTGTTTCAATAATTTAGAGCAATTAGGCTGCTTGTCTCTTCAGCCACAATCTGGTGATACTTTCTTGGGGCGGTGGTTGGGTGTGGAGGGAGGGGAGGGTGATTGGGATACTGTGGAATTGGGGGATAAACTCTTTCTCCTCTTGGCTCCACTCTGCAATTCCCCTCTTCAGGAAGAAGAGGGGGAGGGGGCGGTTGTGAAAGCATGCATTATGTAATCATGGTCTATGAATGGGGCCTATCACCTGTTTTAGATGGCCACTGAGGACACTTTACAAATAGTTCGAGACAAATTTTAGGTTGAATGTTTCTTGGAGGTGTGGAGATTGCTCCCTGAGATCAGGCCTAGTTGTGCCTGGTTTACGTCAACAGGCTTAAAGTCTAATTTCAAAGCCCAGAAAACACAATTCAATTCAATTCAATTTCACTTTATTGTCCATGCAGAAATTCATTTTGGGTACATTGCTCGGTCATTCAAAAATTACTTATAAATGAATAATAACAATAAAAGGAAAGAAAGTTGTCCTATCACAGGGGTCTAACTTTAATTACAATGTACTAAAGACTATTCCTATGCATTAAAATAATCAGTGAGACCGATTGTCAGTGCATTTCCTCGTATAGATGTTCTCATAGATAAGGACACAAAGGAGTTCAAGAACCAATCTGTCCTATAGCCTTTCCCCTGAATGCAGCCAACATCAATTCTGAGACAAGAGGTGATTCTCATTGTTGATAACACTCTTAACTTTTGTTAAAATTCTTCAAGAGTAGATTTCATCAAGAAAGATCTGCTCATCAAATACAGTTCCTGCCTGGTTCAATAACCTCTGTACCCTGCTTTCTTAAAGCAACAGTGCAAGGTGAGACATCCAAAAAGGATAGCATTCTGAACTTCAGCCATTTGGAAGAGTCTCACGATTGTTGGATTGATTGAAAAGGATTTTAATTTTCTGAGGTAGTTTAATCGTGTATGTCCCTTAGCCACCACATCTGTACATTGTTTCCTCCAATTCATCTTATCATCAACTTTGATACCTAGACACTTGTATTTAGCAACTATTTCAGTGTCTACATCATGAATCTTCACAGGAATAATATTGTTAACTGGTTTTTTCCTAAAGTCCATAACTAGTTCTTTCATCTTGTTTTCATTCAGTTTAAGAGAATTATTATTGCACCATCTTATGAACTCCACCGAGTTCCTATACTTTACATTATTATTCCTTATGAGACCCAGAATGACGTATCACCAGCATATTTCAGGATCGTTATGAGATCATGCACTATTTGTGTAGAAGGTGAAAAGCAAAGGTGAAAGTACACAGCACTGAGGAGATCCAGTATTTGTTAACATAGGCCGGAGTTTTCTGGCCCTGTTAGTGTTGGGCATCATGGTGGGAGCTTGCCTGAATCATCCTCCCACGTTGAATTATTCTGACATGTTGGTGTGCAGACAACCATACATAAGAAACGTGCACCTGGCGAGCTGCACTTCACTCGGCACTTTGAGTTTGTTTGCCTACCTTGCTTCCGGCAGCACTCATGGTCATCACCACCAGGCTTCGCAGGCAGCACCACATCGCTTTTAGCAGGGCTCACGGGCAGGTCTCTGCTTACGAGACCAGCTGTAAGGCGGCATTGGCTTTTCAATGGCTGAAGGGCAGGGCTTGCTTGGGAAGGGGGAGAAGTGGCCTCAGCTGAGGGGAGAGGCTGCAGGACGAGGGCTGTACTGGGGAAGGGGCATCCCAGGGTGTGTTTGGGGGCATGTGTTGCTCTGTGCAATTGTCCCCAAGATGGTGAGGGCTGAGGAGGTGATCTCCAGAGGAGATGGGGCCAGATGGAGATGTGAGGGTCTGTGTGAGAGAGTGAGTTGTGATGTCCCTTGAGCTGTCAGTGAGTGAGATGCCAGTGGCTGTGTAATGGCCTTTTGAGTGTGTGAGTTTAGATTGATAAGGTGGTTGCCTTACCCTGGCAGCATGGATGAGATCATTCATCCTCTTTCTGCACTGGGTGGCCGATCTCTCCTGTGCAGTGTTGGTGCTGACCACCACTGCACCACCTCCCAAGCCAGAGTGGTGAGATTGCTGGACCTCCTGCGGCCAAACCCAGAGTAGAAAACATCATGGTGGACGTCCACAGCATCCAGAAGGCATCCCAGGGATGTGTCACTGAATCGGGGGGGGCTGCACTCGTCTTGGCTTTTGGGGCCGTGTCTTTACCAGAGCAGTCCTGGGCTGCAAGCATTGAGAAGTGTGCGTGTGGCTGTATTAAGTGTGGTGCCCCATGTGAGGAAGTGCTGAGGTAATGGCTTGGCGGGCAAATCAGAGGCCACCCGCCAGCGAGACAGCATGCTTCCTATGGCTGCGTAATTAATGAGGTGGGAATGGGACGATACAACGCGAAAACCCACCATTGCGGCCGGCAGGTAAAATGACTTCTTTGCGCCCGCTACTGCACTTTGTGCAAATCTGGGACAATTCCGCCCATAGGCTCTGAGTAAGTTCCTGAGGCTAACATCTGTTGGGTTCTGTTGTGAAGGAAATCACTGATACAAAGTAGGAAAATAGGATTGACTTTAAGTTTTTCCAACATCCAGCACAAGCTAGATTATTGAGGGTTGGAGGAAGGGATTTTGACTTCCGCCTAAATTGGACACAAACTTTGTGAAATGGCTTTGCTGCCCTCGTGAAGCTGGCTTCGGAAGACCTGAAGCACTTTCAAGCTTTGGCCTCACTTCAACACATTCAACCAGATGTGAACACTAAGCAGGAGCTCTGCTACAACTTGTCAGTTGTGGAAGGGTGGGAAATTTGCCAGCTCCCATACGGAGCTGGCTGGTAAATCGGGATTGATCGAAGTGGTTGGGGAAGTCAGTCCCGGAGAATGCAAAATTCTCCAGCCCAGCCAGCATCCTGGCCGCGTTTCCTGCAGCTGCTGCACCATGGACAACTCCAGAAGCACGTCATCAGGCACCGATTGAGCATGTGCTTGATCCCTTGCAGTCCTCCGGCTGCTGGCACCATCAGCACTCTCTGTCTCTGCCAACTCCTCCAGCGATTGTGCCTTGGGACACTAGCCAATGTTACAATGCCCACCGATGTGCTAGTATCTGCACTGGTGCCTGCCTCGCAGAAATGGTGTGATGCAGGTGACAGTTGAGGGCTCTCAGGTGTGAGAGGGGGCATCTGCAATCGATTCTGGTTGCCAGGCTCTGATGATACTGAAATGAACAACAAGGACAGTGGATCAGTTAGCATGCACACATTGCACAGACACTTCATCCCTTTCTCCCTGGCTCATTATGCGCTCAAACTTCCAGAACAAATGGAGACGAATATTGGTGGAGCGGCAAATAGTCAGGAGGAGACCCAAATATTCCAGGCGAATACAGACAGGCCGGTCAGATAGCCTAAGGAATGCAAAATGTAATATTATGTGAATAAGTGTAAGGTGATGTACTAGGGCAGGAGAAACAAGGTACAGGAATACACAAAGAATGGTAGGACCATGGAAAGTAAGGAGGATCAGAGGGACCTTGCTGAGCATGTTGACAGGTACATAAGGCGTTTAAGAAGGTAAATGCCATCCTTGTCTTTATTAGCCGAGGAATAGAATATAGGAAGAGTGAGGTCATGTTGCAATTGCTGAAAACGCTGCCTAGGTCACAGCTATATTCTGCATGCATCTGTAATATGCGCTTCACGGGAGGGATGTGATTGGAGTGGAGAGAGTGCAGAGGTCGTTGACCAGGATGCTGGCTGGGCTGGAGAATTTGACTTATGAGGAGACATAGCATAGACTGGGGATATTTCCCCTGGAGCAGAGGAGATTGAAGGGTGTCATTATTGAGTTTTATAACATTATGAGGAACATAGAAAGGGTCGACAGAAAAGAACTTTTCTCCTTGGCGGAGGGATGAGTAACCAGGTGGCATTGAGTTAAGATAAGGGGCATAAGGTTGACAAGTGAGGTGATGAGGAACTTTTGCACACAGTAATGTTGGACGCACTGGCTGAAAGGGTGGTGGATGCAGAAACCCCCCCTAACATGTAATAAGTATTTGGATGTGCAGTTGCGATGCTGTGGCATACAAGGTCATGGGGATAGTGGTCAGAAATGGGATAAGACGACTTTGGAAGGTGCTTGACATGTGCATCTTCGAAGGGCCGAGTGACCTTTGTCTATGACCCACATCTCTGACTCTATCATTCTGTGAATTGGCAGTGTTGCTTCAATAGTTATTCAAACAATCATCAGTGCTATGAATGGTGGGAAGACACAGTGGATGTCACTATATACCTCAGTTACCTGGCCACTCCACCCCAGCCTCACCGACACCAGTGAACCTGGGCACATGGCGCCTCTCAAGCTCCAGGGCCTCCTGTTCGAAGCGGCTTAAAATCATCAGCTGGGCCTGGCCTCCTCCAGTCCACAAACACTTACAGGCATTGTGAGCGTTCTTCTCCTGAAAAACAGAGAAGACCATTCATTGCAGCTAATCGCTCATGCACTCTGCACATGCATACCGCACCCCAACCACAGTGGCCCATCTCAGGCCTCCAGTGCCTCCTATCCCCACTACTGCTGATCAATCACACAAAGATAGTACGCCTGCTCAAAACCTCCCCCCCCCCACACACACACAATGGCCACCTTGGACACATTACGCGTCCATCACTTTAGGATACACATGGTCTTAGCTCCCATAACAAGGAGGCGCAACTACATGCAGCGTCGAGGGCAGCAGATGGCTCTTGGCCACGAGACCTTGAGGCTCCCCTTCCACGATCTCATCACCCTGAACAGGACATGTGTTGGAGTTCTGAGTATGTACCTAGCTGCATCTCCTGCAGGTTGCCCCCAGACTAGTCATGTGCGATTAAGAGCAATACATGGTGCGGGGGCGAACTCACCTCCTCATGAACCACTCAGACTGATCTAAGCATGGGCACTATCTGCTTGTCCACCCAGCGTACAAGAAATGCCCAACATGATTTAATGCAGTCACGACAGTAAGACTTGGAGGGGTGGCCCTCAAAGGCTAAGGCTACTTGTTGAGTTAAATGCCCAATGCCAACATGGTATTCACCCTGCCAGGGCGCAACAAATCATTGAAGCACTTACGGCACTGGATCCAGGTGTGTGCACCACATCGCAGGAGCTTTTCATCTCCACCACCTCCTCCCAGGCACGTTTAGTCATGTGGTCATCCTCCCATCCTGGGGGACTAATACCTCCCACCATGCTGACACCACCTCGAGGAGGGCAACAAGGCCTTCATCTGTAAAGCGAGGGGCGCATTGACCCCCCGCTGGCTTATCCTGCAGCCTGCCCTGCTCCTGTGGCAGACCCTGCAGCCTGCCCTGCTCCTCTGCCTCTTCCCTCCAGAGTGCCCTGCTGAGTAGACCCCCTGCGGTTGGATCTCCAGGTGGCTATTGTGAGCAGCCTACAGGAGGCTGCCAGGCCTTCCTTTAAATAGACTGCTGGGTCACCATTGGACCCAGTGGTCTGTGCACGCCTGCTGCAGCCCACACACTCCCGCTACCCACAGGAGTCGGAAATGCACTGGGTGGGCCTTAATTGGCCTGCCTGCACAAATTGGTGGCGTGGCCCCGATCGCGGGTGCCAATCGGGTCCGTGCCTGCCCCCGTCCACTCCTACTCCGCCCACCCACCAGACAAAAAATTTTGGCCACGGTGGAATATTAGGTCAATGGGATTTTACGGTCCCATCAAAGTCAATAAAGTTTTGAACCATAGGGGAGAATTTTCTCCCTGTTGGTGGGGTGGGGTGGTGGTGGGGGGGGGTGGGGGGGGGGGGGGGGGGGTTGGGCGGGAGCAGGTGTGGTCGGGTGCACAGCTGATCGCTGTGCAATCGGCTGCACGCCACCATTTTACGTGGGCAGACCACTTAAGACCCACCCACCATGACATGCACCCGGAAGTGCTGAGCGCTCCCTGTGCGGGCGGGGGGAGTGGGCTGAGTCGGGGCCTGCGCTCTTTAGCGCATGTGCACGAAAGAGCGCAGAAATCTCCTTGAGGCACAGAGCTGCCTCAAGGGGAATTACTTTCATTTTTAAAAATTGTAATAAAGGAAAAAAAGGTTTAAAGACATGTCCCCTCATGTGTCAGTGTCACATAAGCTGGGACATGTCAACGAATTTTATTAAAAATTTTTGTTAATGTTTTAAAAACCTTCATGAAACCTCATCCCTCCTGTGGATGAGGTTTCATGATAAATGTGAAGACTGCTTGGGCTCTTCGCCTGCCCACCAGCCTTAAGATTGGATGGGCAGCTCAGTTAATTATTTAAATTGATATTTAAATGGAATTAAGCGGCCTTTGACAGTTTGGCCGGTGTGCAGCCGACTCTGGTGCCTGTCTGCCGAACTGAAAATCTGAATGATGCGCGGTGACTTCAGGATGCACGGCTGATGTCACCGCGCCTCATTTTACTGGTCGACAAGTGGGGGCGGGCCCCTCTCGCCGACCCGAATATTCTGCCCATAGAAAAGTTATGGTGCAGAAAGAGGCCATTCAGCCCATCATGTCTGCGCAGGCCAAAAAGTGAAAAAAGAAAGTAGCCACTCATTTTAATCCCACTTTCCAGCACCCTTGCAGGTTACAGCACTTTAGATGCAGATCCAGGCACCTTTTAAATGAGTTGAGCGTTTCAGCCTCAACCACCAACTTAGGCAGTGAACTCCTGACGCCCACCACCCTCTGGGTGAAAACCTTTTTCCTCGTGTCCCCTCTAATCCTTCTACCATTCAATTTAAATCTATGTCCCTTGGTAATTTTATGGCTCCTCCCCCGCCATGACAGAGCTGTAAAATTCTACTGGCAGGTTTTTTCCAAGTATCTTCAATGACTGCTGTCAAGTTAAAGATGCCCTCTCTTGTTCCTTTCTGTCATATGAATGTTGACTGGCTTTCACCATAGCAATTTCTTTCCAAAGTGATTATTAGAATCATTTTCATCAAATTGCTTATGAAGTTCAATGTCCTGTGCTCTACATGGAAGCGAAATGGAAACAGCTGTCTACAAGCTGCTGTAGACAGAGCTAAGCGACCCCACAACCAATGGATCAGATCAAAGCTCTGCAGTCCTACCACATCCAGTCTAGAATGGAGAATTCATTCGAGAATGGTGGAGAATTCAATAAGCAACAGAAGGAGGAGGCTCCACAAATACCCCATCTTCAATGAAGGGGAAGCCCAACACATCAGTACAAAAGACAAGGCTGCAGCATTTGCAACCACCTCCACTCAGAAGGGCCGAGTGGATGATCCATCTCGGATTCTTCCTGAGGTCGCCAGGGGTGGGGTGCCAGTCTTCAGCCAATTCGATTCACTCCATGTGATACGAAGAAATGGCTGAAGACACTGGATACTGCAAAAGCTATGGGCCCTGACAATATCCCGGCAATAGTACTGAAGACTTGTGCTCCAGAATCAGCCACACCCCTCACCAAGTACAGCTACAATACTGGCATCCACCCAGCTATTGGAAAATTATTCAGATGTGTCCTGTCCACAAAATGGTGGACAAATCTGATCTGGCCACTTACTATCGCTCTATTCTCAATCATCAGCAAAGTGATGGAAGGTGTCTTTGAAAGTGATATCAAGCAGCAGTTATCTAGCAATAACCCTCTCGCTGATGCACCATTTACATTCCGTCAGGACCTCTTGGCTTCTGACTTCATTATAGCCTTGGTCCAAACATGGACATAAGAGCTGAACTCGAAATGAAAAGAGGTTGACTGCCCTTGACATCAAGGAAGCATTTGACTGAGAGTGACATTAAAGATCCTTAGCAAAGAAAAAGGGAATCAGTGGGAAGATTCTCCACTGTTTGGAGTCATTCTAGTACAAAGGAAGATGGTTGTGGTTGTTAGAGGCCAATTATGCCATCTGCAGGACAACACTGCAGTAGTTCCTCAGGATAGTGTCCTCAGCCCAAGTGTCTTCAGCTATTTCATCAATGACCTTCCCTCCATTGTAAGGTCAGAAGTCAAGATGTTCTCTAATGATTGCACAAAGTTCAGTGCCATTTGCAACTCTTTAGATAATGAAGCAGTTCGTGCCTTCATGCTGCAAGGCCTGGTCAACATTCAGGCTTGGGCTGAATAGTGCCAAGTAACATTTGCACCTCGTAAGTACCAGACAATGACCATCTCCAACAAGAGAGAATCCAACTGTCGCCCCTCGATGTTCAACAGCATTATCATCATGAATCTCCCACCATCAATATCTTGGGCATCATCATTGATCAAAAGTTTAACTTCACCAGCCATATAACTGAAAGCCTTTTCCTAATAGGACTGTGGGTACACCTAGACACCAGGTGGACTGCAGAGGTCAGGAAGACAGTTCACTACCACTGTATCAATGGCAATTAGGGATGGGCAACAAATATTGGACTTGCCAGCAATGCCCACATCCCATGATAGAATTTTGAAAAGTACTGTGATCACAACAGCAATCCAGAGAATGGGAAATTTGCAGTGATTAACTCACCTCCTGACTCCCCAAAGCCCATCTGCTATCTACAGGGCACAAGTCAGGAGTGTGATGGAATACTGTCCACTTGTCTGAATGAGTGTAATTCCAAAAACACCCAAGAAGCTCAACATGATTCAGGGCAAAGCAGCTCATTCAATTGGCAATTCACCAAGGCTCCTTTGACAGCAACTTCCAAACCCGCAACCTCCATCACCTCAAAAAAATATGGGAACACCACTCCACAAGTTCCCCTCCAAGACACATACCATCTTGACTTGGGAATATTTTGCTATTCTTTCACTGTTGTTGGGTCAAAAACATGGAACTCTCTCTCTAACAGCCCTGTGAGTCTACCTATAGCACATGAACTGCCGTGGGTCAAGAAAGCAGCTTACCATCATCTTCTCAAGGGCAATTAGGGGTGGGTAATAAATGCTGATCTTATCATTGGTGCCCAAATGCCATGGACAAATAAAAAAAAACATGTCTACAATAGGTTGGTTGGCGAGAATGAGATCAAGTTGGTTGCTTCCTCATGTTGGTCCCTCAGCACCTGATACAGGTTTCTTCTATAAGATATGTTCTTCAGGATGTTGCAAGCTCTGTCCCCATTGGTACCACTGAGCCACTTCTTTGGACAATTATGTAAATTATGTGCCCTTACTTCTCTCTGAGTGCCTGCAATGTGCTATAGTCTTGCTGGGCAAGGGTATTGAAGGGTACAGAAGCAAGATGAATAGATAAAGATAAGATACTAATCACCCATGATCTAACTGAATGGCAGAACAGGCTTGAGGGGCAGAATGGCCTACTCTGATTCCTATGTTCCCACCTAGGAGAGATATTGATGCTTCCATTGATAGAGGTAGGAATGGATAGGGAGTAGAGTGGTTTTAGCAGGAGGTTTCCTTGACCTCCTTTGACTTGAAGCAATAAGACCTCATGGGGTTCGAAGTCAAGATTGAGGACTCTAAGGACCACTCCCATCTGACAGCAAACCATGGTGTCCCATTTCTGCTGCCTCAACCTTGTTGATGGGGCTGGATGACTAACCCCTGTGCTACCCCACTCCCACTTTGCATTTTTTTCCATCTCCTTTTGGCTTTTCTCTAATGTTTACTTTCTTACGGTAACACACCTGCTCTAGGTGTGCCCTTGTTTCTTTGTTTCTTGCCCCATCACCATCCCCTTTAGCCCTGTGAGATTACCTCTTCCACCATTCAATCTCTCCTGTCTTCCACCCTATCTCAGACCTCCTTTTGTTCTTGGCCTACCCGCTCTTGCTCAAAACAATAACATTGCCAACTTTCCCCAGTTCCCATGAAAGGCCATCGACCTGAAACGTTAAACTTTTTCTCTCTCCACAGGTGCTGCCTGATCTGCTGAGTATTTCCAGCATGTACTGTTCTTATATCAGGCTGTTTCTTGGCTAGTCAGTGTTGTCATATTAGTTCTTAACGCAAGCATACTAAACACTATTAATGCTTGGCAATCTAAACAAAGGGTTATTTATTAAAGAATAAGAAGATTCCAGAAGAAGTCTTCATAGATGTGTAGCCTGCTGATTAACATTGCCCCAACTACTATATCACATGTTAACTTGCATCACTTCCAGCTGGATACCAAATTATTTACATATTCAGCAATATATTAATCAGTATGTTAAACTACATGCATGGCAAAGCAATATCATAACTTTCCCAAATTGAGCACCAGTCCCCCAGGTGGCCCCAAAGGATGATTTTACAACATTGACTGGGCTAATCTTAAAATTTGTCCGGGTTGTTCCTAAACAATTTATCCTCCTCCAGATGGAACTTCTTCCAAGAGTTGTTCAGAGAGAAGTAAGGACATATAATATACAGCCGTGTCCATGACCAAAAAGTGCTTCAGTGGTACACAAACAGAGCTGGCAGAGTCCCTAAGGAAGTTTTTATCTCTGTTTTCAACAGTTGAAATAAAGTCAACAATCAAGAGTTGAAATCTTTTCTTTGTTCTCCAGCTTTGAAGATAAATAAACAATGGCTCTTACAGAACTGCTTCTTTCGTTTGCACAACTTTGCCTGTCAACATTCTGGTCTTAATCATCACTTGGCCTAACGCTGAACCCTCACATTAACACTATTGCGCATTACATTGCAGATCTGTGACTAAAATCATACCTGACACAAGCATCATTCAAATATAATTAAGCTAAGCCTGCGACATGAAAGACTGAGAAATTATCTTAAATAATGCCAGCTTTATCTTTATCTGAAAACCATCTTTCTTTGGAATCTTTCATAAATTTAGATTTTGCCATTTTTGTGGTCTAGACAGGGGCAGAGGTTGGTTGTTAATTTACGTCTCCTTAATAATGTAGCATGTTTCTTTTTGCAGGATAAGCTTACAAAAAGCTGTGTTTATAAAACTTAACAGCATGACTTCTATTTACAAATTTCCTACCAATGGACTTTTAATTGTGCAACTTCACAGAATTAGGGGTGAGTAGAGAGCCTTTTTTTGATAGACAACCATCTGTCATTCAAAAATATAGCATTCTAAACAATATTTGCTCCAGTTACACCTTTGATCACAAGGTATTATTAACTTACTGAGACTGCTATATAACATAAATCAAAGGCAGCATTCTGCAAACATTTATCGTGGGTCTGTTAGTCCTACAACCATCTGCCACGTGAGGAATTCTAATTTAAGTATTTTCCTAATTTCTGGTAAATCACATAAACTGTTGTGGGAAAGTTGCAAACTGCCACATGTTTGAGAGCTGCAATATGTTAGAATGAACGCACTGCTGGCATTCATAACACTGGCGGCATTCTGCAGGGATCATTCCCTCCGGGACACCCTGGCCCACTCCTCCATCACCCCCTACATCTCAACCCCCTCCCACGGCACCTTCCCATACAACCGCAGAAGGTGCAATACCTGCCCCTTTACTTTCCCTCTCCTCACCGTCCAAGGGCCCAAACACTCCTTTCAAGTGAAGCAGCATTTCACTTGCACTTCTCTCAATTTAGTCTACTGCATTCATTGCTCCCAATGCGGTTTCCTCTACATTGGAGAGACCAAACGCAGACTGGGTGACCGCTTTGTGGAACACCTTCGGTCTGTCCACAAGCATGACCCAGACCTCCCTGTCACTTGCCATTTCAACACACCACCCTGCTCTCATGCCCACATGTCCATCCTTGGCCTGCTGCAATGTTCCAGTGAAGCTCAACGCAAACTGAAGGAACAGCACCTCATCTTCCGACTAGGCACTTTACAGCCTTCCAGACTGAATGTTGAGTTCAACAACTTTAGATCATGAAATGTCTCCTCCAATCGCCACCTCCCTTCCGATCCCCCTTTTTTCCAATAATTTATGTAGATTTTTCTTTTCTCACTTATTTCCATTATTTTTAAATGTATTTCCATCCATTGTTTTATCTCTACCTTTTAGCCTATTTCAATCCCTTCTCCCCCACCCCACCCCCACTGGGGCTATCTGTACCTTGCTCGTCCTGCTTTCTACCCTTAATGACACCTATTAGCACATTTGTTAGCTAATATCACCACCGTCAACACCTCTTTGTCCTTTTGTCTATGACATCTTTTGGCAATCTCCATCTATCTAGCTCTACCTGTCCCACCCCCCCTTAAACCAGCTTATATTTCACCTCTGTTCTATTTTTAGTTAGTTCTGTTGAAGAGTCATACGGACTTGAAACGTTAACTGTGTTCCTCTCTGCAGATGCTGTCAGACCTGCTGAGTTTTTCCAGGTATTTTTATTTTTGTTTTTGTGTTGGCATTCATAACATTTCAGTAATTAAATTGTAAAAAATCAGAGAAAGAAAGATGCAAGGAACCCACCTTTTCTTGCAATGTAGTCACACTACACAAGTTGGTGCCAGGAATAAAAACAGAAAGTGCTGGATTGTATGGCTCTTTTTCAGAACAATCCTAGCTTCCAGTTCTGAAGCAGGAGCCATATTCAATAGGAAACGTTAACTCTGTTTCTCTCTCCACCGATGCTGACAGACCTGCTGAGCATTTCTGCACTTTCAGATTTTCAGCATCCACAGTATTTTGCTTTCATTTAGGAACTTGTCCAGCTCCCTTTTGAAGCCCTGTATAGAAACTATGCTTGCCACATGTACTGGCAAGCTACTTCAGAGTTTGATGAAGCTCCTCAGAAAAGAACTACTTCCTGACACTTAACCAAATTCGATATTTTTGTAATTAAAGCAAAATGCTGCAGATGCTGGGAATCTGAAATAAAAATAGAAAATGCTGGAAATACTGAGCAGGTCAGATAGCATCTATGGAGAGAGAGTCAGAGTTAATGGGCAGAATTTTCCCAGAATTGCACAAAGTGCGGTCATGGGCAGGTAAAATGGAGTCCTACCCGTTGGTGAAAATGGTGGGTTTCCACGCTGTATCTTCCCGAGCCCGCCTCATTATTTATGCATTCCCAGGAAACATGCTGTTTCCATGGCCGGTGAGTTCTCATTCGTCCTCCCGCCATCACCCCACTGTTGTATCATGCCGGCCGCCATCTTTAAAAGGCAGCTGCCAGCAAAGTGCTCATCACCACCAGCTCACCACCGCTGCCTGGGAGACATGGCCAGCAAAGGCAAAAAGACTGCAGACCCCCCGCTTCAATGACGTGTCCCTTGAGCGACTGCTGGATGCCATGGAGGCCTGCCGGGATGTGCTCTACCCCCACTCTGGCCTCAGGATGGGTAGCAATGTCACCAACCCGGCTTGGGAGGCGGTAGAGCAGTGGTCAGCGCAAATGCCCTGCAGAGGAGAACAGCTGACCAGTTCCGCAAAAGGATGAGTGATCTCTTCCGTACCGCCAGGGTAAGCCACTCTCTTCATCACTCCCCTCACACACTCACAAACCCATCACACATCCACAGGGCCCTCACTCACTGCCAGTTCAAGGGACATCACCATTCATTCTCTCACACTCGCCGTCATTGTTCTCATCCCGTCCATGGGAACACACACCACCCACACAGGCCAGGCATACATGTCATCTGGCCCGGCAGGCGTCCTGTTACATTCTCTCCATCTCTATCCATGCAGGACAAACTGGCTCACAACAGGAGGGAAAGGTCACAGACAGGTGGAGGGATGCCGGAATTTAAGGTTCTCACAGAATTTGAAAACAGAGCCATCCAGCTGGCCGGCGATGACCGAAGCTGGTCCTGTACTGATGGTGAGGTCAGTGCTGCTCTACCAAGTGAGGATCCAGCAGTGCAACATCCATCAGACAACCATGCCGTGAGTGATGTGTCCACTTTCACAGGCACATCTGCCAAACATTCAACAGAGTCCATGACCCAGAGCCTCCAATCAAGCTCTGAACAAACCTCTGAAGAGGAATCTGAAGGCACCCTCCCTGAGGTCCCGTCACAGCGCTCACCCACCCCCTCCACCAGTGCAGAGACACACACCTCGGTGGGGTCTAGTCTTAGAGTAGCCTCGGGATCACAATCTGATGAGCACATCGCATTTTATAATCCTCTTCAGGTGGAGGAAGGGACTTCCCAGGTTCCCAGCACTCCGGGGACTGCTGGTGGCCAGAACGTTGTTGAGTCTGAGTCAGATGATGAGCCTCTGGACTCAGTCATGTCTCAGCTGCTGGAGCTGCAAAGGCAAGCTTGGGAACATCAGGAAGGGATATCTACTGCACTCCTCAGATTGCAAGGCATGATAGAGGAGTCTGTCCGTCTTCAGGCTGAGGTGATAGTGCCAGCATGCCAATGCACTGAGGTCAACATTGGCAGGATGGCGGCCACCTTGGAGACCTTGGTCCAGGATGTCGCTTCTGCACTGCTGCGTGGGCTTAACTCCATCGCTGATGCCATAGTTGGCCTCCAACAGTGTGTATGCGAGAGGGGTACTGGGCAGCTCAACCTCACTCCAGTTATCCCTTCCACTCACGGTGTCAGCCTGGGGCCCTCGGGCACCCATAGGGAAGGGGATCAACAGGTGCACACTTTGGGGCCATCCACCCAGGTGACTCTGGGATTGACCGGCCCATCTGACTAGCCTCTTCCTGTGACCTCCGCAGATCCAGCTTCACAGGCCGAGGCGGGTGCCACTGCCACACAGCAGGACCCTGAAAGCAGGCCGGGGCCCACCAATCTTGGCCCTCCAGAGGACGCCCACCAAAGTCATCACAGACAGGGTGTCACGGTCAGCAGGTTGCCTCCACCTCCGCTGTGGATGTCCGTGGAGCACCAAGATGTAGTGGCAGGTTTAGGAAAGTTAGGTAAAAGTACTGGCACAGCCTTGGCACGGGTGTTAATCACTTGTAAATAATGTTCATTATTGTCAATAAACTCCCTAAGAATGTCTCCCTGCCTGTGGCTCCTTGTTCTGATGAGCAGTGTTCGTGTCACTCATGTGTGAAACCTTTCTGCACAAGATAAAAGGCAGGAGTCCCACTCCAGGGCCTCTTCCCCGTGCTCTGTGTGGCCTTCAGACCACAGTGATGGTCTAGCCTGACATTCCCTGGAAACATTACTGATGTCTGCACCTCAGCAGTGCTGGTCATTGCTGCCAGAATGTAGTGGGCAGGTGCCACAGGGTTCTCTCATAATCTCTGTGTGCTCTCAGCACCTTTATGGTGGGGCTGCCCCCCATCACACCAGCATCTGCCACCAGTGATGCTGTGCACCAGCTCCTGAAGGGCTGAGGTGCTGAAGGCGGACACAGCATCAGATGCACCTAAAATTTCATGGCTGAGTCTCTGAGATGGCCCTGATCACAGAGCACAAGTGTGCTGCCCTTGGCCAGACAGGTGTCAGGCATTCTCAGAGGCTATGTGAAGATCTATGGAATGTCCTCACTGCGTGTTGTCATCATCCTCCTGCAATTGAGCGGCTGTTAGGGCCTCCACTGCATCTCCATGACAGGAGCATTATCACAGAGGGTATTGGTGCTGCAATAGGCCAGGCTGGAGTCAAATGTTCACAAATGCAATGTGAGGAAATATGGGGTCACCTCATCATCATCCACAACTCTGGCAGCTATGAGGGCCTCCCGAATGCGCCAGCCTCGTCTAGCCAGTGCAAGAGCCTCATCCCCGTCATCATCACCACTGAGGACCCCCTCACCCTCATCCCTGTTGGCGTCCTTCTCATTGGAGGAGACATGCAGCTCCTCCATCTCCTCCTCAGCCAACTCATCTCCCTGTTGCAGCGCCAGGTTGTAAAGAGTGCAGCAGACAACGACGATGCATGATACCCTCTGTGGACTGTATCGCCGGGCTCCACCAGACTAGTCCAGGCACCGGAACCACATCTTCAGCACCCCAATGGTCTGCTCCACCAAGTTGCGAGCTGCTGCATGAGCCTCATCATACCGTCGCTCTGCTGCAGTCTGAGGCCGCTGCACGTGTGTCATCAGCCAGGGCCTCTGTGAGTAGCCCTTGTCCCCAAGGAGCCAACCTTGCAGCCTCTGTGGACCCTGGAAGGCTGCAGGGATCTGTGAGTGACTCAGGATGTAGGAGTCGTGCACAATTCCTGGAAACCGTGCACATACCTGCAGGATGCGTTTCTGGTGGTTGCATACCAACTGCACTAGGGGAAGCGATGGCATAGTGGTATTGTCGCTGGATCCAGAGACCCAGGTTAATACTTTGGGGACCTGGGTTCAAATCCCACCATGGTAGATGGTGGAATTTCAATTCAATAAAAACTCTGGAATTAAAAGTCTATTGATGACCATGAAACCATTGTTGTAAAAACCCATCTGGTTCACTAATGCCCTTTAGGGAAGGAAATCTGCTGCCCTTACCTAGCCTGGCCTACATGTGACTCCAGACCCACAGCAATGTGGTTGACTCTTTAAAATAAAAAATGCCCTCTGAACAAGGGCTATTAGGGATGGGCAGTAAATGCTGGCTGAGCCAACAATGCCCATATCCCATAATCGAATAATAAAAAAATACCTGTTGCACATTCAGTGAGTGGAAGCCCACTGAATGTAGTGACGGAGATCTGAGACCACATGAGTGTGTCAATTGCACCCTGCACCTGCGGGAATCCTGAGATCAGGGCAAATCCAATGGCTCTTGCATCCTGGCTGTCCTGGTCCCAAATGAAATGTGCAAAGCTGTGTGCCAAGGAGAAGATGGCATCTGTGACCTCATGGAGGCATTTGTGGGTGACAGATTGTGAAATCCCACAGAGGTCATCTGTGGAGCCCTGAAAGGAACCACTGGCATAGAAATTGAGTGCTGCTTTCACAGCCACTGGCAGTGGATGCCCTCCATGTCTCCTTGGCGCCAAGTCCTGCAGTAAATGGCAGATGTGAGCCACCAAGTCCCTAGACATGCACAATCATCAGCAAAATGGGTTCTGAATCATCTGCAGGAATGGTAGGCGGTGTCTATAGACCCTGGGTGTCGGTAGGCGCCGACCAGCCACGGCTTGCTGTCGCTCCTGGGCAGTGTGTGCGGGAGCCCCTGCTGCCCCTTCTTCATGAGGCTGCTGCACCTGCCTGTGCACGGCCAGGAGCCTCAGTCACTCTCTCCTCTGTCTTCTACGCTCTCTGTAGGCCATCAGGCATACACCTAGGACACCAGGATCCATGATCCTGACATGGTCCTCCTGCAGCATGAGAGACGTGGTTATCTTAGCACCTTTCCTGGCCCTGTGTGACTGCCCTTTAATGCTTCCTGGAGAGTGCTGGTCACCCCTTGGATGGCCAGAGATGAGTGCGCTGCTTGGCTGCCCTGTCAACCTGTGACATGAGGGACACTGGTCCAAACTGGGATGCTGAGATTGCAAGGGGCTGTGAGCGCCCCCAGCAGTGACTGCTACATGGCCAGCGTTGGTGAGGAGATTGTACAACGTGTGCAGTCTAACTCACCTCAGTTGCCCCAAAGTGAAGGCTGCTAAGTACACGTCGCCTGCGTGCTGCTGTGAAACACGTTGATGTGCTTTCCTGCCAACATGGACGGATGATACGGCAGGGTTCCAAGAGCCTGGCAGGATGGCCTTTTAATTATATGCTAATGTATTACATTAGCTCCCCACCGACCAATGGCGGGATACGCGGCCTGCCGTTGGCGGGCTGAGTGGATGATCGCGACCTGCCTTCACGCCGTTGTGAAGCAGGTCCCGCCATATTTTCTGCACACACCTGCCACCAGCGGGCTCGGAAAACTCAGCCCAACATTTCAGGTTGATGACCTTCCTTCAAAACTAGCAGAGTTCTATATCTCAGCAAGAACAAGGGTCAGTAAAGAACTATTGGCATTATGAAATATCCAGTGAAGAAGCACATGGCACCAGATGAACTTCCCATTGTTAGTACGTGGATGACTAGCCGCTCCATCCAATTAGGACACGGGTATTTTTATTGAGCTTCAGCTCAATCAAGGTGAAGGGTATACTCAGAGTGATGATAAACTATTATCACACCATCTTCTCTTAGAAGTGTCACAAAAGTGCATCTCCCATTCCAAATAAAATGAATTCACAAACCATGGTTGCTGCTTTGTTACACCGTCACTTATTACCATAGCTCCATTGCTCTATTCGGTAACCTGCCAACACATTCAGAGTAATTGGAAATCATCAGGGCCCAGGAGAGGGGGGTGTACAAGGTGCAAAACACCGGGGCATGTGCACTAGTGGTTCCCAAGCTCATCAGCCAAGTAGCCTGACAATCTGGGTGGTTATGTCCAAAGCAGCCAATCTGGCGCCTATCCTCCCCAATTCACAGGCTACTTGGTCAATGATTGTTATTCTTCTGAACAACAGCATTCATTGGCTGAATAGGATGCATCAGATTCCCCAGTCCCTCCTTTCTTGCTTACTTTGTGGACTGTTCTGTTTTGGCCTTGTCAGGTGCTTCTTTCTTTACTCTTCTTCAGACCTGGCTGTTGTGCAGGTCAGGTAAAGGGCCTAGTGCCTCTATGTTTAGTTTACACCACAAAGCCCTTGGCTTCCTGACCTCTCCTCTGAGTCCCCCCGGGGTTGATGGTGTCTGGGTGTGGACCCTGGTCCTTCCTGACTTCTCCTTAATTCCTCAATGATGGTGTGGCCCTGGGCCTGGCTTCCCCTGCGTAAGAGTGAGACAGATCATGCGTGTGTACGAGAGATAGAGAATCTGAGACTGGGCATGTTTGTGTGTGTGTATGCGTGCGCGTGAAAAATGTGTTAGTGCAGGGCGTTAAGGAAGGGTTTGAAGTCCTTGTTCTTCTGAGTTGGAATCCCTAGGCTAGGCTGCTGAGTTCACATTGAATAGAGCTGGGGACCTGTGGTCTGTGGTGTGGTCAGTGAGAGACACCCACGCAAATACACAAACAAACACAGACAGACACAGTCACACACATGCAGGCACACACATGCAGGCACACACATGCAGGCACACACACGCAGGCAAATGCAGGCACACACACATACACTTACGCAGGCACACACACAGACAGACAGACACACTTGCAGATACACACATACACACATATGCATACGTGCATACACACACACACACACACACACACACACACACACACACACAAAATGGTGTGGGGATTCGAGTCATGGTATTAGGAGACAGAGGGCACAATAACGTTCAAGGGAGGCATCCGGAATCTGTATGTCGATAGCTGAAAAGTCATGGTGGGATTGGATGGTCTCATGGGCGTGTGGGAGGGAGGTTCTTGGAAAGTAAGCGTACATCTGGCCTCGGGAAGGGGAGGGGGTCGGAATGACAAACAGCATGGGGACATCAACATTGAAGGGATCGGGGGGAGAACAGAAATAACAACATGTATAATGATGGGGTCAAGGATAAATGAGGAGGCTAGATAGTGGCAGGAGGAATGGGAATTAGGAGGTGGTGACTATGGAGAAGGATGGGAGGAACTTGGTGGGTGATGGGGGAGGTTGGAAGCTGGTTGCACTTACAGAAGTGATGAGCATTCGGTGATTAATGGCGTGGTTGGAAAAACAAGACATGGGAGGAGTCTCAAAGCGTGTGGGAGAAATCCAGCACAAGAACATTTTTGGGCTGATTGAAGGTGCACCTTATTAATTTCTTGCTGAAACCATGGAGAACAGAGCTCAGCTGAATGCTGGGCTTGAAGGTCCAATGCACAATGAATGAGCTTTGCTCCTTTACTAATAGTACACGTTCAGGTGAGAATCCATTAAGTTTTAGTGCTGTGGTGCAGTTGGTCTTTAATGGGCATCTGATCCTCACAGAGGCACGTGGAAAGGGAAGGGAGATCAAAAAATTAAGGGCCATTGCTGCGCGCAGAGGCTAAATGAATACCCCAAGTCTCAATGTTCCCAGTGTATGGGCCATGGCTTACAAGGCACCATGCTTACAGTCATGACATACATACACAGATTGGGATTACATAGTTATTGTCTAGGGTACTGGAGGTGAACTGACAATAGCCTGAATGAGGGTTACAGCACATGGGTCCACTGAGTCTAATGAAGATTCTCATTATGAATGCATACTCACGTCTGAGAGGGTTGCTCAGCCACTTGTCGACCTCCAGGATGTAATCAGCCTGCAAGGGGTGATGTGGGCTTGCCTTATCAAGACTGGGGGCAGGTCAAAGTCTTGAGACTGGATTCCTGGCTTGGAGATGGAGGGGGACCATTCAAGGGGAACTACCAATGAGTGCTCAGTTGTAGGAATGCTGAATGCAGGCTGCAGGCAACACTGCCTTGTTGATAGCTATGATTAGAATGAGGAGAAGAAGGGCCCATTGCCAATTGGCACATCTCCAGGAAGACCCATCATCCTGAGGATCAAAAGCCATTGGGGCCCCTGGAAGTCCCAGATGCTGGTGAGGAGGGGCAAAACACACAAAGACATATGGCATGACCAAGGGTCTATAGAAGATGCAGCTCATGTATGGAGATGAGTGAAAGACATTCCACAAGTACCTTTGCTTGTCTAGGAGTGCGGTAGCTCACATTTGCCACCTTGTCCATGAGGAACTAATGCCGTATGGACTTGGGGGGCATCGCATGCTGCTGACTTTGAAGGTTACTGCTACATTGAACTTAATTGCCAGTGAATCCTTCCAGGGCTGCACTGTGGATATTTGTGGAATCTCACAATCAGCAACACCCAAATGCACAAGGGAGGTCACAGATGTCTTTTTCAATAAAACTCACCATTACGTCCAGTTTCCTATGGATGAAGCAAGCCAGGCTGCCAGATCTGTGGGATTCACTGCAATCTCAGGTTTCTCACAGGGTGCCATCAACTGCACACATGTGGCTTTGAGAGCTTCCTGGCAGCAGCCTGTGAGATACTTTAATAGAAATGGATTTCACTGTCTGGAGGTGCAGCTAATTTGTGCTCACAGGAAACGGCCTCTGCATGTTTGTTCTAGGTACACAGGGAGCTCTCACAACTCTTACATCTTGAGTCACTCACAGGTCCCACAGATCTTTGAGAGCCCTCAGCGATTAGTGGGTTGGCTCGGTGACAAAGGGCATGTCCAGAAGACATGGCTATTGACACCTGTTTGTCGGCCACTGAGTCCATCTGAGGAGACTTACAATGCAGCGTACTCAGCCACAAGGTCCTTAATAGAGCAAACCCTTGGCCTCTTGAAGATGCTTTTCTAATGTTTGGGCTGACCAGGCAGGGCTCTCCAAAATTCACCATCGAAAATTCCCCACATCATTGTTGTTTGTTGTGCCCTGTATAACCTTGTGCTGCAACAGGGGGATGTGTTGCCTGAGGGAGACATTGAGGAGCCAGGCATCTCCTTGGATGAGGTGGACTTGAAGGGAGTGAATCTGAAGAGGGCAAGGATGTGGACGACCTCACAGCAACAAGATTCCAGGAGGAATAAGGTGAAGATTAATATTCACAATCGAACTTTTCTTCAGCCATCAATGCAGGTCCACAACAACACCTTCATTCTCAGCTTGAACATATCAGGAAAGGTCAGATATCTCACAATGATCATGGAATTGGGATTAGTCACCTTCTGCCGTGGAAGGCATAGTAGCCTTGGCAATACGTGGCCGCTGTGGAATGCGAGTAGCATTCCCTTAGTGCACATCCTTTAGCAACTGAACATAGTACAGACCTTTCAACCATGACGTCACCAAGTCCGTGTGCATGGCAGCTTTCAAGTGGATGAAAAGCCAATTCACACATGGATGCACTCAGGTCAGTATGACACTAGCTTAGCAAGGAAACCTGAACCCAAATAACATTCTTCAATGGTTTGCTCTTGGATGTATCATGAGGGAGCAGCATCCAGAGAACTCTCTTATGAATGCATAGTGCAGACTTGCTACTGACCCCCAATAGTCCTTAGCACACCAGGACGCGGTGCCTTGCTACTTTTCATCAAGAACCCAAAGCTGTGAGGGGTTTTTTGCATTGTCCTCACAGATAGCACCTCACCAGGACAATGTTTGATTAGTTTCAAACACTCAGGAGCCCGAAATTGTTGCAAGCCTGACAAGTTTCTGTCCTGGATGACCTTTGCATTAGGGAGAAACGTGGCCCAGTCCGTATTGACACAGCAGTCAATGACAACATCTTCCCTTCATAGACCCTGTTGAAGTTTTAGGAATTATGCAAAAACATCGGAGCCTGACAGCCCTCGACATGGTCCAGCTCATAAAGGCCAATCCTTTCCATATAGACCAAGGCAATGATGGCAATGTCATACAATGAAATCCAGATCAAATTATGTGCTGTGACTTTACACAAGAATCATGTGAATCACCACTAAGCAGGAGTCCAGGAGCAATGTAATATCATCACAGGTAAGGAGACAGCTTCATCAGGATGAGCACACACCTCTGACATCACGCACTGATACCCCTCTTGCAGACATCTGTAATTTTCCCAATTGATCTTGACCTTCCTAGCTCAGCGTCATGCATGGGAACTAAGCGTGGAATGATGTTCATCCTTAAATGCGGAGGCAAGAGCAACCTGCAAGAGAGGCATGGACGCCTATGACATTTGATACTATTTAATCCAAAATTTCACTCTCAAAATATAAACAGTTTTGCAAACTACACCTTGTGGAAACAATTCTAATGTTTGTTGTGACAAATATTTAGGCTGTCCACAAACAACAGACAACGGTAGGATAAACACCAACATTGATGAGAAATTATCCTGAGCCCAAAAAATATCTGCCTGAGATTTAATGCTGACAGGTATATTGTCCAGCCATCATTGTCACATATGTTTTGTCTCTGCTGATGTCACAGATGTGGAAATAAAGGCTGCTCAATGTGGTGAGATTGTGAGAGAATTTATGCAACTGAAGATCCAAAGAAGAGTTCGTCGGGTCCCTTTCGTCCCTTGAATGAACATGGGACATTGAATATCAGTTGAAGCCATGATACTTGGAGAAGGATTAATTCAACATATATTTACATCCACAGCAGAGGTGGAGGTAGCCTGCTGCAGTGACTTTCGTGGGTGTCCTCTGGTAGCCTGAGGGCTTGAGGGCCTGGCCCTGCTAAGGGGCTCCTGCTCTGCTGCAGGCGCACCCTCCTCAGCCTGATCTGCTGGAGTTGATGGATTCACTGGCAGAGAGGAGTTGGAGTGGCAGGTACCCTTGTAGTCTCCTGGGTGGATGCTCCCGGGGTGCCTAGCTGACACTCCTCCTCCTCCCTTGAGTGCTCAATGCCACCCCCCCTCCATCCCGCCCCCGACTCCTTGAGGAGAAGGGGCACCTGGAGGCCAGTTGAGGTGCCCTGCCCCCTCTCGGCTAGCTGTCGCTGGAATGCACCCATTGCTAGAGCGATGGTGTGCTGGTCCGAGTGCAAACCTGGCAGACACTGTTGGACCTGGATCTCCAAGACAGCTGCCACGCTTCCCATGGAAACTTGGATGAACTCACGTGCCAGAGCCAAGACATCAGACAGAATGTGGACAGTCTCCTCCATCCTTTGTTCCAGTCTGCTGACGGCTTTGGACAACTCTGTCCAATATTCCCCTGCCTGTCTCTGCACGTCCAACATTTCTCTTAGGACCGATTCCAGAGGCTCATCATCAGACTTGGTCTCAGCAGGGTCCTGGTCTCCAGCAGTCGTCCGAGTGTTAGGGACCTCGGCTGTCACTGCCTCCGCCTGATGTGCACCCATATCTGAGGCGATCACCAGATTGTGAACCCAAACTTATTATAAAACTAGCTCCCTCCAAGGTGCGTGTATCTGCGCTGGTGGAGTGGTGGAGGTTGAGGTGAACGCAGTGACGGTTCCTCATCTCTGCTCCCTCCTCAGAGGTGCTCTGAGGGCTGGGGCTGAAATTCTTGTTAAGGATATCTCCCCCTTTTTCTTACTGGTACCTGGAATAGAGAGAAGAGAGAATTAGAGATTGACTAGGTGGGCTCATGCATGAAGGATCATTCACAGTCGTTGTCCGCATGTTGTCAATGTATAATAAAAGCACCCTTACTGGCTTATTGGGGGAGACCAATCTCGCCTTCCATGCAACAACGACCCCTATCCCCCCACCAGCCAGCTCTGTGGCCTGTTCCGAGGACAATCAGAGGGACGACAAATCTGGGGTTCCCTGCTGGTCTTGGCTCTCTCTCCCTTTTGTTATGGGTGATCTTGTCCTGAATAAAGACAAATGGATTGACTGTGAGCACCACGGATGAAAGAACAGTTCAGAAGCATGCAAGCCTTTAGTGTCTGCTTAGCCCTCCCAGGTAAACAGTGAAGACACTATTTGTGCAGGAATTTACATGAGATAGTGAGCTTAAAAGTGGCTGGCAGACATTCCGTGCTGATGTTCCATCTGCTGGTTGTGTGTGACATTCCTTAGGCTGCCTAATGCCCTTATGAGAGCAAGAGTTTGCACTGAGTAGAAATTTCACTTACTTTGGCAGAGCAGAGCAGATCATTCATATTTTTGTGGCACTGCAGGGCAGTCCTTTTTTGTTTGCGATGGGTGCTATCTTCCCTGGAAACCTCTTCCCAGGCTGGCGTGATCAGGTGGGAGGACCTCCTGCTCTCATCCCTGGCAGGAGGATCCCCAGCCTTTCATAGATGGCATAGGGGAGAATCCCCAGGGAGGCCTCACTGACTTGGTTCTCTTCAGGGCCATTGGTTCCCTGTGCAACACAACACCTGACGTGCAGTGAGTGAATATTTGTCTGGGTGCCCTTTAAATATGGTGTCAGCACCTTTGACCTCCTGAGGTAACGGCAGAGTGGGCGAATCCCTGCCTGACCCACTTTGAGATTCTCCAGTATCCTTGTGGCTGCATAGTTAATGAGCTGAAAAGCAGAAGACCATGCATATTCAGCCATCCTGCCACCTAATAGGAATCAAGTTGACTTTCCCACCCGCCACCAGACTTAGCCTCCACCTACATATTCTGCTAGGTGTGGGAATGCACACCCTCTCCCTCCCCAAAACCCGCCTTGAACCTGCCCATTTCTTGTTTTAATCGAGGCAGGACATGGTGCAGCTGTGACCAAACTTTTTTCAGTAGGTGGTTTGGTCATTAAAACCCTTTAAGGAGGCTGCAGACAATGATTAAACAGGATTTTTATTTTTACCCACAGTCAGCCTGGTTTCTCAGAAGTGAGGAGGGCCAAATTCATTAGATAAGTGCCTTTGCAGCACTGCTTGAGGGTCAGGAGAAGCACAAGTGTTTCATCCAGGCCCAACAAGTTTACTCGTAAACACTCCCCCTCATATCCACGCCTCCAATACGCCTCCATTACCAAGTAGCTCCCTTCCTCTGCCTGTGATCATCAACCGCACCCTTCAATCACTGATCCCACCATCAAGAATGCCGTAACAATATTTCCCTTGCCTCCAGTCTCCAACTCTCCCTCAACCCATATCACTGCCCTGATCTCTAACCCCACTCTGATCTCTTTCTGACCGCCCTGTTCTGATTTTCTAACCTTCATGCTCACCATGCATGCCTCCAACCATCCACTGCCTAGCCTCACGACATCTACCTCCAACATGCACCAAACTTACCTAATCCTTGGCTTCGGTCATTTTTGGTGCTCTCCCTACCTGACAGGCATCCAAACCTATCAATCAGGCTTTTGGACAGGGTATCTGTTTAAAACACATGCACGCTATGCTTCCAGATTTGCTGCCCAGAACTCTGAAACCAGCACTGCAAACCCTGACCTCAATAAGTATAGGGGCCAGTTTGTCCAGTGGAGATCCAGTTCTGTTGGGTTTTATTAGATATCAAAACAATTATGTCCCACATTCTTTGCATAAATTAAAGCATACACTTTAACTTGAACACCTGGGGCAGAGTTTTGTGTCATCGCGTGTCATTTTACGCTCATTTAGGTCAGGCATGCGCCCGCCCAATGAGTGTTGTATTCTGGCCCTGAAATACTTTTAATTATTTGGTCAGGGCAGCTCCAAGTCACCCAGGCTCTTTGGACACAAGCCTCAAAACATCCAATCAACTGTAAAAATCCTGAGAGTTGATTTGGAAGGATGTTAAAATAGATCTATTTCATTCAAGGCCCATATCCTAATCTGAAAGAACAATGTAAATTGGAGGCTGGGGATTGGACAGCATCCATACTAATAAAATTAACAGCAGTGCTATGTCCAGGTTACTGAAACATGCATTTGCTATTGTTTACTAGCCATAATGGTTTATATCATTGGAATATGTCACTGAAGCTCTCTCATTTTAGTTGTACATTAAAGACCGAACTGCTGCTTACCTATGTTCCGGGTCATTAGCCCTTGGGCCTCTCAGCAGAACTAAATTGACCAATCCACCTGAAGCTCTCAATCTGACCCTCCCTGAATAATCATCTTCATGCAGCTGCTTGACATTGCTGAAGAAAATCTTCTGTCTCTTGGCCCATGTGTTTATAAGAGTGAGAAGTTTGATATGTTTTCCAAAGAGGAGTTTGAGGACAGTTTGTGGACCATGTATTTAATACTTCATGGAGTATTACAGTTTTGTTTAACACATTAGCCAGATGTGGCCGATTGGGAATCCAGATATATGTGGCTATTTGCAAGTCTGATTAGTAAATAAAAATGAATGATAGACACTGTCATTGGGCATGTGATTTTAGTATTCATTGTCACGTGGTGTGGGCACGTGAACCTTAACCTTTTTGTGGATTTGTTGGCAAAATGGTAACACAAAAAGTAGAGTGAGTAAGTGTTCTTCGATTGTTGCTTTACGTACTTGGTTACTGAATGATGGTGGAGATTTATAATGTGGATTTATAGATGTGAAGTACGTTTATCTATATTGTTTGAGTGTGTTTAAACCAATTACTACTAAAATGAATGTATGTTGATAAAATATTGTCACCATAGCCAAACCTGTAGTTGATCAACAATTTCTATCAGCTAAGACTGGCGCATCACAATTGTATATGTTTGATGATGATAAATCTGTACTCTGGTGGGAAAACGACACCATGTTACCCTTCCTCAAAATCATGAAATTTACCAATGATGGTCCTAACAGTGCTGTGTAACAGAACTGCTGAATACCCCTACATAAAGGTTCTTCCAACCTCAGCTGAGTACCAGCCAGTTCAGTGAAAAGACTCCCCTTGTAAAGCTTAATGACATGAATCAAAATTTGGATGGCTCAGAGAGTTATTAAAGCCTTTTCTGAATGGTTTATTTTCCTTGGATGAGATTCTGGAATTTGAAAAGAGCTCATTGACGATCCATTTCCGAGAAAGAACGCGGCAGAGCTAGCTTGGAGCAGCATGGCACTTTTTTTAAAGAGATTTCTAAGTTTCGTTTTAATTAGGTGTTTAAGTTTCTTGGATATAGGAACGTGCACTGTTGTGTACTCCTTTACCACCTGGGCATTCAACATCACCAGAACGTGTTGCCAAAAGAAACACGATTATATAATCTTCTACAGAACCTGCTGGGTATCCTGTTCATGGAAAGGAGGGAAGGAAATTCCAGTGGGCTCTATAAAAGGAGTGCATCCCCTCTGCCACATTACCCTCCCTCCCCTCCACCACATTACCCTGCCTCTGCTCTACCCAGATGTTGCTTAATGCTCAGCCAGTAATGGTGAAAATCGCTGACAAGATACCTGCGGAGGAGCTGTTTATTTATTGCCCTTTCTCTGCCCTGCTTTGTTTTTCACTGTGTACACAATAATGATTTGTCTTGTCAATGTTTTTATTCATTTATGGGATAAGAGCATCGCTGGCCTTTATTGCCCATCCCTAATTACCCCTTAGAAGGTGATGGTGAACCACTTTTTTGAAATGCTTGGGTGGGGGTGGCGGTGGGGTGGGGGGTTCCATTTGGTCTAGGTACACCCATAGTGCTGTTAGGGTGGAAGTTCCAAGAATTTGACCCAGCCACAAGGAAGGAGCAGCGATATAGTTCCAAGTCAGGATGGTGTGTGGCTTGGCAAGGAACTTGCAGGTGGTGGTGGTCCCATGTGTCCGCTGCCCTTGTGGTGGTAGAAGTTGCAGGATTGGAAGGTTCTGATGAAGGAGGCTTGACGGGTTGCTAAAGTTCATCCTGTAGTTGGTATACACAACTGCTACTGTGCCCCGGTGGAGGGGATGAATGTTTAAGGTGGTGAATGGGATGTCAATCAAATGGTCTGCTTTGCCCTGGACAATGTTGAGCTTCTTGAGTAGTTGGAGTGACACTTATCCAAGCAAGTGGAAAGTCTTCCATAACACTCCTGACTTATTCCTTCTAGACAGTAGACTGGCTTTGGGGAGTCAGGAGGTGAGTTGCTGCTCTTGCAGCCACAGTATATATCTGGTCCAGTTAAATTTTTGATCAATGGTAACCCCAGAATATTGATGGTTGCAGTTTTAGTGATGGTAATGTCATTGAATGTCAAGGGTAATGGTTGGATTCCCTCTTTTTGGAGATGGTCATGGCCTGGCACTTGTGTGTTGCGAATGTTACTTGTCACTTGTCAGTCCAAGTCTGACTGTTGTCCAGGTCTTGCTGCATGTGGGCATGTACTGCTTCAGTACCTGAGGAGTTATGAATGTGCTGAGCACTGCGCACTTATCAGTGAACATCTCCACTCCGACCTTATGATGGAGGAAAGGTCATTGAGGAAGCAGCTTAAAATTTTGGGGCTAGGACACTACCCTGAGGAACTCCTGCAGTGATGTCTTGGGGCTGAGATGACTGACCTCCAACAACCACAGCCATCTTTGTGCTGGGTATGTCTCCAACCAATAGTGAGTTTCCTCCCTGATTTTCATTGACTTCAATTTTATTGAGGCTTCTTGAAGCCACACTCGGTTAAATGTTGTCTTGATGTCAAGGGCGTTCTGCTGATGGGACAGGACATGCCCAGGGATGGTGATGGACGAGTCTGGGACTTTGGTTGTAAGGTATAAATTGGTGAATCTATGTTAGATTGCTAGCATACGACTGAAAACCCAAACATCAGGTGCTTGAGATTTTGTTGTACATGCAGTGGCTATGTAATCTGATTTTTGTGCAGTGTTTTTCTGGAGCAACATTAATTTCCATTTGAACAGCATGAATCAGGTAATTAATCATCCCTTCACATATGGGAGAGACAGACCAAATGATAGAAGATTTATTAGAGAGACAGATCGAACAATAGGATTTTGGAGAGAGAGACTGAGCAAAGGACGATTTGTGAGAGAGACAGACCATTGGTAGAGGATTTGGGAGAGAGAGAGATGGAGAGACAGACTGAGTGATACAAGTTTTGGGGAAGAAACCGAGCATTAGATAATTTGACAGCATGGCAGACCTAATGGTAGAGAATTTGAGAGGCTGATTGACTGAGGGGTAGATGATTTGGGAACTTGACCAAAGATGCAATCAAAGAGGTTGGTTGTGAATGGCAGGCAAGGGAAAATATTTGTGAGGAAACTTCAGAGGGCAGGCCCAAGACTGCAGGAAATTCTGCCACCAGATAAGAAAGGGAAGGACACAGGATTGAGAATCTGTTGGGAAAGATGGAATATCACTGATTGAAATCAAGAAAGCTATGAAAGGTTATTCTAATTACAACTGGTCTAGAAATATAACTTTAATAACGGAAACACCAAAACACACTTTTACTATTGCTCAACTTTTGGTGGTCATGCCTTCAGTTGCCTAGGCCTTAAGCTCTGGAATTCTGACCCTAAACCCCTCCGCCTCTCCTTCTTTAAGATGTTTCTTAACAACCTATCTCATTGATCAAGCTATTGTTCACCTATCTTAATATCGCTTTAGGTGGCTTGGTGTCAAGCTTTGCTTGATAACGCTGTTGTGAAGTGCATAAGGACATCTTAAATCTACTATATAAATGCAAGTTGTTGTTGATGATAAGTGGTTAATGCTGTGTATGGGTCAGAAGCTAAGTTATGGTGCTACAATGGTACTGTGGAACTGGTACCTCAGAGTCAAAAAGTACCAATTGTAAGAGCAAAGGGCAGAGACTCCCACTGAGATTCCTCATTGCCAAATGCTCCCGCCTGCCAAGGTTACAGTGCGGTCTTGCCTCAGTCTGAAGCAGTCATCTTCAAGCAGTGCAGCAGTGCTTGGGGCAAAATGCAGCCTGCTCTGTTGACAACATACACTAACTGTAGACATAATTCCAGCTGGTGAACTCCAGCTGGATATTAAATGTCAACAATAAAACCACAGATGGCCCGGTGCTACATCTTTCCATTTTATTTTGGATGATCAAAAGACCACAATCTCCTGGCAATTCCCTTTCAATCCATTAACATTTTTAGCAGCAGTGGAAGGCTGTTACAAGTTTCAGGCAAAACGTAAAGGATTGGTGTGAGGGCGTTGTCCTTTCCTCCAAAAGTATGAAAGGATGGAGCATGGTAGACCAAAACAAACTGTTTCCTATCAGTGGGTTCAAGGACAGGGGCTATACATACACAATCAGGAGAATATTCTTCACACATTACATGGCAGATACAACTGAGACAGATCTTACGAATTGGCTTAGCAGTCCACTCAGATTTTGGCGATCATACAGAATAGGGAGACCTTTAATACCAGAGAGAGGGACAAGGAAGTGTTCCAGAGTTGAAGTTTTTCTTGCCATGTGAGGAGCAGGTCATGGAGATTGCCAGAGAGCTGGGCATTGCAGATGACAAGGCTGGGTTCCATTGCAACAGCGAGGCTGAGTTAGCCAAGCAGCAGAATGTGAATGCCTCCAAACTGGTGTTGAAACACATGTGAGAATATGGTTTCTGAATTGACTGGGCTTCTCCTTTATTGAAGGCCATCACCACAGGGTACAAAGTTCCTTAACTCATTGAAGAAGATGATGACTCTGCCTCTGAGGATGAAGATCACAATTCCCAGAGAATAAATCATCATCTGCCTCTCCCTCATCCCCCACAAACTGGGTGTTGGGGGATGGGTGGTGTTCGTGTATAGAATCGGGGGCACAAGCTGGCGAACATTTCACCACACATCCCAGCAGCTGAGGGAGACTGTTTCAGCCAACGTTCCTGACAGTGGGAGGACTGTCAGGGAACAGATCCATGCTGAGGCCCAGGCCCCTGGCGTCAGCCACAGTAAACCTGCCGGGGATGCAGAAACAGGCAGGGGAAAATCCGGCAGTGGTGCCAGAGACTATAAGGAACTTTGAATGTATGGTGTTGGAGTTCATCCAAGACTTGATTTCTGGTATGGATCCAGCAAGTGAGTGCATGGCTTCCTCCATGGAGAGGTTGTAACCTCCATGGAGAGCCATGTTTATCATACAACTTATATTGGTGCTCAGACCTGCATTCTGACGCTCTGGCAGTGGGCTCAGTACAGCAGTGGCTAGGCGAGGAGGGAACAAGGCAACTCGGGAGCAGGCTGAGATGGATCATTCACTCAGCAATTCCGATTGAAGATGGTTGCAAATGCTTCAGCCTTTTGTTTTGCACTAATATGCTGGGCTCCCCCATCATTAAGGGTGGGGATATTTGTGAAGCTGTCTCCTCCGCTTAGTTGTTAATTGTCCACAGCCATTCACTACTGGATTTTTAAAAAACATTCATTCATTGGATGTGGGCTTTGCTGGCTGGGCCAGCATTTCTAGCCCGTCCCTAATTGCCCTTGAGAAGGTGGTGGTGAGCTGCCTTCTTGAACCGCTGCAGTCCATGTGGTGTGAATACACCCACAGTGCTGTTAGGGAGAGAGTTGCAGGATTTTGGCCCAGTGACAGTGAAGGAACGGCGATATATTTCCAAGTCAGGATGGTGAGTGTCTTGGAGGGGAACTTCGGGATGGTGGTGTTTCCATGTGTCTGCTGACTTTGCCCTTCTAGATCGTCGTGGCCGTGAGTTTGGAAGGTGCTGCCAAAGGAATTGTGAATTCCTGCAGTGCATCTTGTAGATGGTACACACTGCTGCCACTGTGCATCGGCGATGGAGGGACTAAACGCTTGTGGAAGGGGTGCCAGTCAAGCTAGCTGCTTTGTCCTGGATGGTGTCAAGCTTCTTGAGTGTTGTTGGAGCTGCATTCATCCAGGCAAGCGTGGAGTATACCATCGCACTCCTGACTTGTGTCTTGTAGATGGTGGACAGGATTTAGGGAATCAGGAGGTGAGTTACTCGTCACAGGATTCCTAACCTCTAACCTGCTCTTGTAGCCACAGTATTTATATGGCTAGTCTAGTTCAGTTTCTGGTCAATGGTGACCCCTAGGATGTTGATAGTGGGGGATTCAGCGATGGTAACGCCATTGAATGTCAAGGGCGATGGCTGGATTCTGGCTTGTTGGAGATAGTCATTTCCTGGCACTTGTGTGGCACAAATATACCTTGCCACTCATCAGCCCAAGACTGGATGTTGTCCAGGTCTTGCTGCATTTGGACATGGACTGCATCAGTATCTGATGAGTCGTGAATTCTGTTGAACATTTACAATCATCAGCAAACATCCCCACTTCTGACCTAGTAATGGAAGAAAGGTCATTGATGAAGCAGCTGAAGATCCGAGGACACTACCCTGAGGTACTCCTATGGTTATGTCGTGGAGCTGAGATGAATGACCTCCAACAACCACAACCATCTTACTTTGTGCTAGGTAAGACTCCAACCAGTGGAGAGTTTTCCCCTGATTCCCATTGACTCCAGTTTTGTTAGGGCTCCTTGATACCACACTCGGTCAAATTTCGCCTTGTTGTCAAGGGCAGTCATTCTCCCCTCCCCTCGGGAGTTCAGCTCTTTTGTCCATGTTTGAACCAAGACTGTAATGAGGCCAGGAGCTGAGTGGCCCTGGCAGAAGCCAAACTGGGCATCAGTGAACAGGTTATTGCTAAGCAAGTGCCGCTCAATAGCACTGTTGATGACCCCCTCCATCACTTTACTGACTGGGTGTGGCAGGACTGCAGAGCTTCAGTTGACTGTGGAATTACTTAGCTCTATTGCTACTTCTGCTGTTGAGCATACAAGTAGTCCTTTGATGTGGCTTTAGCAGGTTAGCACCTCATTTAGAGGTTGTCTGGTGCTGCTCCTGGCCTGCTCTCCTACAGTCCAAATTGAACCAGGGCTGATTTTTCCTGTATTTATGCTAATGGTAGAGAAAGGGATAGGTTATGTATTGTGATTGAGTACAGTTTAGCTGCAGCTTATGACCCATGGCACCTCATAGATGCCTAGTCTTGGGCTGGTAGACCTGTTCTACCCATTTAGAACAGTGGTAGTGCCACACAACACAATGGACAGTATCCTCAGTGTGAAGATGGTATTTTGTCTCCAAGGGCAAGGAAACCTCCAGATGATTATCACGTACCGCCCTCCCTCAGCTGGTGAATCAGTGCTCCTACATTTTGAACACCACTTGGAGGAAGCACTGAGGGTGGCAAGGGCACAGAATGTACTCTGGGTGGGGAGACTTCAATGGTCATCACCAAGAGTGGCTCAGTAGCACCACAGCTGGCTAAAGGACATAGCTGCTAGACTGGGTCTGTGGCAGGTGGTGAGGGAAACAATGAGGGAAAAAGATACTTGACCTCATCCTCACCATCCTGCCTGCTGTAGATGTATCTGCCTATGACAGTATTGGTAGGAGTGACCACCTCACAGTCCTTATAGAGATGAAATCCCGTTTTCACATCGAGGATACCCTCCATCGTGTTGTGTGGCACTATCATCCTGCTAAATGGGACAGATTTCGAACAGATCTAGCAGGTGTCATCAGCCATGGCCTCTGGGATAGCCTTTGTCCCCAAGGAGCCAAACCTGCAGCTTCTTGGACCCTGGAAGAGCCCAGGGATCTGTGAGCGACTCAGGATGTAGGCATTGTGCACACTCCCTGGAATCTGTGCGCAAACCTGCAGGATGCGTTTCTGGTGATTGCACATTCAGTGAATGGAACCCCTTGCGGTTGATACAGTTTAATCTGTGTTGTGATGGAGATCTGAGCACCACGTGAGTGCAGTCGATAGCACCCTGAACCTGTGGGAAAACCGAGATCTGGGCAAATCTGACCGCTCTTGCACCCTGGCTGTCCTGGTCCTGGGGGAAATGCACAATGTTGTGTGCCCTCGCCAAGATTACATCCGTGACCTCATGGATGCATTTGTTGGTGGCGGCATGTAAGATCCCACAGAGGTCACCTGTGGAACCCTGGAAGGAGCCACTGATGTAAAAATTGAGTGCCGCGGTCACTTTCACATCCGCTGGCAGTGGATGCCCTCCATGTCCACATGGGGCCAAATCCTGCAGTAGCTGGCAGATATGACCAACCAGTTCCCTAGACATGACCAGTCTTCGGTGACACTGGTTTTCAGTCATCTGCAGGAATGAAAGGTGGCGTCTATAGACCCTGGGTGTCACTAGGCAGCAACCAGTGATGTGTGCAGGAGCCCCAGCTGCCCCTCCTTCCTGAGGTTGCTGCTCCTCCCTCTGCACAGCCAGGAGCCTCAGTCACTCTCTCCTCCTCCATCTTCACGACCTGTAGGCCATCAGGCACACAGCTAGTTCACCAGGCTCCATGATCCTGATGTACCCCTCCTGCAGGATGAAAGAGAGACACATGGTTAGCATGGATGTACTAAAAGCCTGTCTTGTTTAAGTGTGATGGCCCCTTAATGCTTCCTGGAGAGCGCTGGCCCCCACTTGGATGGCCAGAAATTAGAGCATTGCATGGCTGCACTGTTAGCTTGAACCATGGGAGAGACTGGTCCAAATTGGGGTGATGACTTTGCAAAGGGCTATGAGCGCCTCCAGCAGTGACTGCTCTATGGCCAGCTTTAGCAAGAAGATTGTACAATGTGTTCAGTCATCCAATTGTTCTGCAGTCCACTAAAATGCTCATGAATTTGAAGTCTGTGCTGGGTGTGGTGTGAAAAGCTTTGGAGCATTTGGTGACACTTTGATGCCCCTGAGTTTCTTGAGTGGGCAGATGAGCTAGAGGCATGGAAAAATCCACCCTGGCTTTTAATTCCAGATTTATTAATTAATTGGATTTGCATTCTACCAGCTATTGTGGTGGGATTTGAATCCGTATCCCCAGAGATTTAGCCTAGGCCTCTGAATTAGAAGTCCTATAGCATTGCTGCTCCGCCACCTTGATTACCAAGTCCAGAAAGTTGGTGATTTGGTAGGGAACTTGCAGATCATGGTATTCCCATGCACTGCTACCCTGTCCTTCTAGATGATTGAAGTTGCAGGTTTAGGTGGTGATGTGGATGAAGCACTGATGAGCTACTGCAGTGCGTCTTGTATATGGTACACAGTAAGATCAGAATGTGCTGGTGGTGGAGGAAGTGAATGTTCTTAAACTGGTGGATGGCACCCTGATCGAGCGGGTTGCTTTGTCTTGGATGGTGCCGAGATTCTTGAATGTTATTATTGTTGCACTCATCCAGGCAAGTGGAGAATATTCCATGACATAGAATGTTCATATGTAATATATTAATCTTAAATCTGTGCATACTCCCCTGTCTTTTTCTCATTATGAAGTTCTATGTCCATTCCTTCAATGGAAACAGCCTATGTAAATGTGTCACATTGTAATTACAACCTCCTGCCAGTATAGCTTCTGCAAGTTTAGTAATAACAATTAACATTATAAGTGAGGGCATATGAATTTATAATGAAAGAAGTTGATAAAAAGTATGCAGGGAGGCAGGATTTTTAATATATTACCAGCATGATATGTTTTTTGATTTCTTAGTTTAAGACTTTGAAGAGTAACACTTCAAACTGCCGACTGGATTTCTCCTTGTTGAAAGGACATGTCTGGCTAAAGGCAGTTTCATATGTCTGTCACCTGTTGAGAGATTCGAATAACCTCAACTGTAAAAACAAAGGGGTCTAATAGATTAGACATAGAGCAGGCAAGCATCATCAAATGATAGCTGTGACCTGTTTAGGTTTATTTAAACCAGGAGGTTGCCATGCCTTTTGTATAATGTTGTCAACTCTGGAGGATGCATCACATGACCTTGCATGATGCTCAACCTCTAACCATTCCATTTAGTCAAGCAGCTTTTTCCCATATCCAGTATTTTTATAACTAATAAAGAAAGGCGGTATTGGGAAGAGAGGTGCCCTTCAAGGGGCAAACTCAAAATCCATTGGAATTGAGAAGCAATTAGTGTATGATCTCACTTCTGAGGGTATTCTCTAGGTCTCCAAGTAGTGAAAGAGAAGGAACGAGAGAGAGAGGGGCAAATCTGCAGGAAAATCGTGGAAATGCGCAATGAGTAGTGATATAGGGGGAATTTAATTACCTAAATATTGATTGGGATAATATTAGAGTAAAGGCTACGAGAAAGAATTTCTGAAGTGTGTTCAGGATAACTCCAATATGTTCTTGGTTCAACTAGGGAGGAGGCTTTTCTGGATCTGGTGTTGGGGAATGAAGTGTTGTGGGAGGCAAATGGCCCAAGAGTCTGGGGTTGGGGTGGTGGGGGAGAATACTTGGATCATAGTGACCATCTTATCATAGTGTTTATATTAGTAATGGAGAAGACCAAGGAACAATCTAAAGTCGAGCTGAATTGGAATTGGGATAGCATCAATGGAATGTCAGGAACTAAATAGGATAAAAAGAAACCAAAGACTGACAGGAAAACAGAAAAGGAACAGTGGGCAATCTTTAAGGAAGAGATGTTTCAGTACAGGCTGGATACATTCCAACAAGAGGGAAAGGCAGGGGAATCAAAGTCAGGGCTTCTTGGAAGACAAGAGGAATAGGGAATTTGATGAAACAAGAGAGAGGGTGTACGATGCATGTCGAGTGAATTTTTCAAGCAGGAATCAGGCCAAATACAACAAGTTGAAAGAGGAAGTGAAAAGGCAAATAAGACTGGCAAAGAGAATACAATGGCAGTTAACATAAAAGGGAACCCAAAAATCTTCTACCAGCATGTAAATAGTAAGTTAGTACTAAGGGCAGAGTGGGGCCTATTAGGGACAAAGCAGTAATGTATACTCAGATGCACAGGGTGAGGGCAGAATACTTAATGAGGACTCTATCAGTGCATAATATGGAAAAAGATGCTGACAAAATATTGGTAGAAGTAATGAACGGAATGAAAATTGAAAGGCAGGAGGTATTGGAAAGGCTGGCTATGCTTAAAGTGGATAAGTTGAGTGGTCCAGAAGGTTTGTATCCTAGGAAACGAGAATGGAGATGTTGGAAGGGCTTGCCTTAATCTTGCAATTGTTCCTAAATACAAAGGAGGTACCAGAAGATTGAAGAGTGGCAGATGTGACACCTTATTCAAGAAAGCTTGCAAGGACAGTCCTAGTAGCTACAGGTCAGTCAGTTTAACATTAGCAGGTGAGTAAGGTTGCAGAAACAATCAGGGAAAGAGTCAACAGGCATTTGGAGAGGATTGAGTTAATCAAGAAGACCCAGCTTGGATATGTTAGAGGCAGATTGTGCAAGACTGATCTAACTGAATTTTTTGATGAAGTAACAGAGAATGTTGATGAAGGGGACGTGATGGATTGATGGATGTTGTCAACATGGATTTTGACAAAGTATTAGATAAAAGATTGACTAACAAAGCTGAGGCTCATGGAATAGGAGGGTCAGTGTCAAATTGAATAAAAATTGGCTTAAAGGCAGAACACAGCAAGTTGTAGTAAATTGTTGTTTTTCTGACTGAAAGATGGTAGACAGTGGTGTTCCCCAAGGCTCTGTGCTAGGCCCCAGCCTTTTTTGAGAATATTGGAATGCAGATTATAAATTTCCTATGATTCCAATCTTGAAGCTATATGGCAGACAGGAAGATACCAATCGACTGCAACAGGACATGGGCTAGCAAAATGAGCAGACAAGTGGCAGATAGAATTTAATACAGAGAAATGTGAGGTGGTACATTTTGTCAGAAGGGATCAGGATAGGCAATATAGATCTAATGGTACAGTTTTAAAGAATATGTAGTGACAAAGGGATGTGGAGTTCATGTGCATAGATCTTTAAGAAGGGCATACAGAGAGTGTAGTTAGCAAAGCATGTTGGATCTTGGGCTTCATGAGGTATTGAATACAAAAGCAGTGAAGACATGCAGAACCCTTGGAAAACTCTGGTTAGGGTATTACCTCTGGGTCTGGTCACCACATTTCAGGAAGGATGTGAGGATCCTTGTGAGGGTGTAGAGGAGATTTACTACAATGGTTCAAGAGATGAGGAATTTTAGCTACAAGGTTAGGCTAGAGAAACTGGGGTTGTTCTCCTTAGACCAAGAGAGATTGAGGGGGGAACCTGATAGAGGTGTACAAAATCATGGCAAATTAGATAAGGTAGACAAAGAAAAGCTTTTTCCCATTAGTTAATGGTACAAGGACTAGGGGACACAGGTTTAAGATTTTGGACAAGAAATGCAGGGGGGGTCTGAGGAAGAATGTTTTTCCACCCGGTGAATGGTAATGATCTGGAACTCTCTCTGCCTATGAAGGTGGTGGAAGTGGAGATGATGAATGATTTAAAAAGAAAATTGAATGGTCACTAGAGAGAAATAAACTGATGGAGCAGAATAATGGGACTGATTAGATTGTTTTACAGACAGCCAGCATGGACTTGATGGGCTGAATGGTTTGTTACTGTACAGTAATGACTTTTGGACTCCATGGTCAAGGAAAATTATAAAAATCTATTTTACTGGCCAGCAAACCTTTGCTAATCTCTCAGGTTTATCCACATATCTTGGGATTTTTTTGGTTGTCATTTTGAGGAGCTATTGAGTGCAATGAGGCCTTCTCATGGTCACAAGCACATTTTATTGCCCAGTCGACGTTTTCCTATACTTTTTGCTATCTTGGTGGAGGAGAAGGAGAAGAAGAAAACAAGAAGAAACAGAGAGTGAGGCAGAATAAGACAAGAATGAGACCAACCCTTTATTATTCTTACAATTACATGGACTCTACATATTTTGAGAGACTCGGTGAGGTCCTCAGTTTCTGGCAACTTTATATCACCTCGGAAGCCCTGGTTGAATCATGCCACTTTCTGCAAGAGGACCTCCAGCCCCATTCAGTTCATGTAATACTTCTATCCATGGTCATAAAAGTCAACTATTATGCAACAGAATCCATCCAAGCTGCAACCTGGAACTGTTACAACATCAGCCAAGAATTCATCTGAGACCGCATGTGCTAAGCCACCTATACCATCTTCGTAAGAGGTCAGAAATTCACCCGTTTTGAGGTGACTCCAATGCAGCAGCAAGACAGAGTTATTCCATTCTAACAGATTTTCTGGATTTCAGGAAGCAAAAGGTGATGCCAACATTGCACTGTGGGCTCCTATTGTTTACCATTGAACTTGAATAGAAAGGGATTCCACTCCTTCAGAGTTCAGATTATCAGTTATTAGTTACAATGTGTTAGGAAATGGAGATAGTTGAAGTAAGTTATATTGGATTTGTGGGTGTTAGGAATGAGTTTTAGCTTTAAAGTTGAAGTTTGATTTGTATTTCTGTACCTGTGTGTTACAAAAAGGTCAAACTGAGTTGTAGTTTCACTTTAAAAAGGTGCCTGCATTTCTAATGAGATTTTTTACAACTGTTGCAGCTAACGTAAACAAACAAGGGTGGAGGAATTGGGCTGTTGCCTAGCAACAGGGGTCCAGAGAAGCAGGACCCTCCCACAGACAAAGCACACAAAAACTGGAAACAGCAGTTTGTTTTGGAAGCTGTTGGAGTTCAGCTGGTTTTGAAGATAGCTGCCAGAAAAGCAGCCTAGAAGTGGCAGGTAGCCAGTTCCAAGCAAAATTTGGTTGAAAGTAGTTGCCAGAGAAAGACTTGAGCAAAAGAGACAGATAGCCAGACCCAAGCTAAAGAAAAATAACAAAAATCCAGGGGATAAACAGAGGAAAGTCCCTAGAAGACCTTCTAGTCAAAGGAAGGACAGGATCCTGTTAAGTGAAGTTAAGAGTGAGGGGCAGAGAGAAAGGCTCCAAGATTCAGATTTAAAGAGACAAAAGCTGCAGAAAGCAGATATAAAGAGAACTGCTTGCAAATGGCAAGAAGGTCCAAAGAAACAACTGAAAGTCTGTAACTCTTTGCTATGGGCATGTGAAGCAGTGGTGTACTGCTGACAGCTGAATCGGTGAGAGAGAATGCGTGGAAGACAGCTTGAATGCATGCGGTGACCCAGGGAAGAAGAACATCAGGAGGAGAGTTCAAAACCCTGGAGGTGAACCATTGTGGAAGGCGTCTGAGAGAAAGCATTGGTTTGGGAGAAGATTCTAAAGCGGGTTCTTGGAGCGGAGATTGGAAACCGTCATGTGAGAGACAGAGCTCAGTGAGACTGGTTGGCTTATGGTGTAACAAGTGTCTGGGGGGCAGTTGAGGAGAGATCCATAGCATCTGATTGAGGTGGCATCTGTCACTTGGTTTCAGAATGTGGTGTGTTGACCACAGGGCACTGATTGGTACATGGACTGTGTGCTAACCGTGGACATTAGTGTATAAGATAGTTTTTGTAAATTATGTTATCCTTACAAATTTGTAAACATCTGTAAAGGTTTGGTTGTGGTGAAGGAGTATTGTAATATAGTTCAACTTTTCTTGTTGAATAAGTGTTTTATTCTTTTGTGAAAGGTTCATCAGCTGACTCTATTAGTAGCTGCTCTCCATGTATTTAAACAAACAAGTAAAAGTTAGGATCTATCAAGCTGGGTTCCACCCTGGGATCAGGCTTGTCCAGGGGTAACCTCAGCTGGGGATCATGACAAATGGCAGTGCCAAATTTGCAGGGAGCTGCCACTGTCACTGAGGGTGCTAGCAGTTATTCTCTTCACTGTCTCTCTTTCTACATACTTAATGAAGGCACATTATGGAATTGTGTTTTTGTTGAAATTTTGTTTCTGGAGAATTCTTTTCAAACTTCACTCAGTTAATAGGGCTCTTCCAATCTGTCCTAACACACACTGCTCAAAATCAGAAAGAAGCTACAGGAGTAGGAGCTGACATCGAGGAATTAAGTTCACAGCAGTGCAGGGCCTAAGAGTTTCAAGATGTTCAGGTACCTGAAGAGAGAGAAAGGTCACTGTTGCTTTAAGGTCCAAAGCAGAAAACTGCCTCTGTCAATGACACTTTGAGCCAACTGGAAGAACCGAGGAATACATTCATCAGAATATATTCCATTGGATACCCTCCAATCGAAGATCGTTGCTGCCCAAAACATTCAAGAAACCTCAGGCTCATTGATAGCACAACACACTAGTCAACAAAGTCGACGCTTCTTTGTTGAGGCCCAGATGGGATTTCCATTCAGCTTGTAGTGTGATACACACTTTATTAATGCTGGCAACATTGAAGTTAGCAGCTCCAGGAGTTCAGTGGTCGGGTCCTTGTGTTTGCGTGTTCTGCTATGCTCCCATTTTATCCCACTGGGAGTTTTTAGCAAATGTTATTAGTTTTGACTACTTATGCATGTTAGCCAACTGAAGAATAGTTTGGCAGCTTGTGTGGTTGCTGTTCCAGTGTTGCTTTAAGGGGAGTGACTCAGCAGATTTGTTTTGGAAAAAAAACTTGTTTAATGTCATATCAGTGATTCATCTGTTTAATTTCTTCTGTTTTAAAGTGGACCTCACTATTTTGAGGCAAAAAAGAACCCAGAGGAAGTGTCATAACTGGGAGATAAACTTCATAAGCAGCTAACGTGAACAAGTTGTTTTTAACAAGATAAAAACATCTTAATAATTCTTAAGGCAACGGTGGAGTGAGGTCCAGTGATCCCCAGTAGAATGGGGACATCTCATTTTAATACCACTCATTTTAATACAGTCAGTAGCCATTTAGCACTGATTTAGCTAACATCAGTGTAAACCTGGGTACATTTGGTTAGATATGGAGGTATTTTGTGGTGTTGTTATGATATTTCTTCTGGCATAATGGGAAATATAGTCTTCCAGTAGACCATGATGAGCCAAAAGTGCGATTTTCTTTGTGACTTGTTCACAGTCACTATTTTCTGTTTTACGCTATCAGAATTCTCTTGGTTTCAGTGGTAAGTTGGAAATCAGTAGACATTAGCATATTTCTTGTCTAAGTGGTAACTGAATAGGATGTTGTCTACTTGAACCAGATGTTGCCCAGCACTGTGGAAAACCCCTTTATGTCTATGAATTAAGATATGGTTTTAATAATAACGGCTAACTTTTTGGACGTATAAAGAGAAAAGGTGGACTGACGAAGATAACTAAGGGCCCAGATTTTCATGTGGGCTCGGGAAATCCCGACCCGTGCACTTTTCCGTCTTTTGGACATACACAGCTGGCCCGTGTGTGAGTTTGCCCGGGATTTTTGTCTTTTCACATGGGCATCAGGTTTGCAGTGCCTTTAGTGAGCTGTGATGGTGTACGTGAGGGGTATAGAGGCTAACCCGCCTTGGTGCACCAACACAGCAGCCCCGCTCCCAATATCATTTAAAGGCTCCCTAAACCCCACTTCATGCCCCCTCAGATTGCCCATGCCACCTCAGCTCATCCATGCCGCTCCATGCCCTGTAAAGTTCTCGGGAAGAAAGAGTAAGATTCAGGAAGATGCATCCTTACTGAATGCTGCTAAAACACGGGGCTGAATTTTACAGGGGGGCAGACTGCTCATACCGGCCCACTCCAGAAGGAAAATCCTCAGAAGCCGACACGCTGGAAAGAAGCCTGCCCCCCCAGCTCCGAGCGGGCTACCAAAGCAAGAGTGGGACTTCAGACACTCAGTGGGAGGAAGCCCACTCCTCAAGAGCTGCTGGCCAATCAGATTGGCTGGCAGCTCCAGCAGTCCTGGCAGCGCTAGACCTTAGTAGCGGGCACTGCCAGGACTGCAAGAACGAGTGTGATGGTTGCCGCAGCAAGGTAAGTCCCAGGATTTTAGGGCAGGGAGGGATCTGAGAGCCCAGGGAGGGGGAAAGGTGGTTGGGAGGTTTTGGAGGACAGGTGGTGAGAAAGAAAGGGGAGGGATGATATCTTAGCGGGGAGAGAGCCCCCGATGCACACAGGGTACTGACCCCCTTTTTCTTCTGGCATTTTTGCTTCCAGGCCACAAAAAATGCCTGCCCACCCCTGCCCATTTGCCTATGCCAACCATATTATGGCATGGGCAGCATATTACCCTGGTCCATGGGTTTGTTAACAAGTCTAATTGACCTTCATTTATGGCAGGCAGGCTGACAATTTTTAGGTGGGCAGGAAGGTGGTGGGCTGGGCACCTGTCATATTTTACATGCCCCCCCCCCCCCCCCACCATCCTGCCGAAAATAAGCCTGGTGGGAGCACGTAAAATCCAACTCAGGAATTCATTTATTCTCCCTTTAAATTCCATCTGTTGGTATCGGGTATGGTGGCCTTAAGTGGAGAAAACACACAATGAAGTTTTCAATGTGCTGTTATCCCTCCCCTTTTTAGTAAAGGTGAGGCTTTCCATGTTTCAGTGGTTTGTTTCCAAAAGGGTAAACCACAGACCCAAGCATAATTTGAACAAACAGTTACTTGGCAGCACAGAATTTGAGCATTGCTGAAAAAGAGATTTGCTATCAAAGCTTTTCATCTTGCACTTAGAACAGACGCAAGAATACGCCAAATCTCAAAGAGAAGAGCAATTTATACTGCATGAGAAGCGGCTGCTGATCGCTTGGCAAGTGGACTCTGGCAGAGCCATTGCAATGGCAAAGGGAACAGTTAACTGCCAAATTTTGTTTAAATTCAAACCAGGCAAATCGACAAATTTACTGTTGAATGGGAGTCCATTGTCGCTTCTCAAGAGTTTGAAGGATTACAAACAAAGCAAAAATCTAGTTAAGCTTTGGGATAATTGCTTTCATTAATTGACAAGACAAATACTGATTTTGTGCTCTATCATGTGGTCAATTTTTGGACACAGATTTTGTGCTCTATCATGTGGTCAATTCCTGGGAACCATACCATTTTCCAAAGGAGTTCTTTGGCTATGACAATTCCCTGGTTACCTTCATGTGCTATATTTACAACAGATGCTCTTAATGAGTATGGGATGAAGATACATTTGTCGAGTAACACGAATTCAGCTGTGGTTGTAACAGTTTCAAACATTGTGAAGACCTTGTGTCTGAACAATTTAGATTGCATGTGCTCACTTGATCACACCTTTCCAGTTTCGTGATTCTGTAGCCATCATGAATAGTTGTAACATCTCATCTTGTTTTGTTCCTGCTTTGGTGTTGGCTAGTTTAGCAATTTTAGCATTGCATTTAGGCTTACGTAGTTAAGATGTTGTTCAGAAACATTTTCTTCACAACTAGTAGGACTGACTGTCAGCATCAGATGTCATGAAAGATAGTCTGCTGGGTTGAGCATGCCTAGCTGATACTCAACATGGAACATGATTGGTTATTAGTCAAACTCTCTTCCACATCAGTAAATGTAAGATACCCCAAGTGATTGAGAGTGCTTTTCTCTCTGTGAATAACATTACTCTACAGGTGTTGCAATGGCAAGCATGTTGCTAATGATTCTTTTTTCTCATTCACTTGACGTGGGTGCTGCTGGCTAGGCCGGCATTTGTTGCCCATCCTTAATTGCTCTTGAGATTGCGGTGAACCATTACCTTGAACTGCTGCTGTCCACGTGGTGTACATACATCCACAGTGCTGTTAGGAAGGGAGTCCTTGGATTTTGACCCAGCGACAGTGAAGGAACAGTGACATAGTTCCAAGTTCTCAGGATGGTCTGTGGCTTAGAGGGGAATTTTCAGGTGGTATTCCCATGCAACTCCTGTTTTTGTCCTTCTAGGTGGTAGAGGTCACAGGTTTGGAAGGTGCTGTCAAAGGGTTGGTTACCTGTCTTTGCTTTCCTCATGAGAACTAGACCTAAGCCACCTGGGCTTGCATCTATGACAAGCTGGGTGGTTTTCTCAGGGTCAAAATTGGTATTAGTGCAACTTGCTGACAACTGTTTGATCTGGTGTACAGCCTGTTAATGTGGTGTAGTCCACTCCCGCTTGCTGGTCTCTTTTGTCAGGTTACGTAGGGGGACAGTTAATGTAGCAAGGTCAGGAGTGAAGCAACTACAGTATGTGATGAGCCCTTGCAGATTCTCAACTTCCTGCATGTTTGTAGGATCCCTGGCTTCAGTGGCTTCAACTTTGTGTGGATCAGGTGATACTCCTTCACCACTGAACCCAAGACACAGAATTTAATTCTGCTTTCATTGAACAGGCACTTGTTTTTGTTCAAGGTGAGGTTATATTCTCTAAGACGTTGAAGGAATGCGTGTAGGCATCTCTTGAGTTCACTTTCAGTGTGATCATATATGAGGATGTCATCACTGATGTCCAATGTGCCTTCATGTCCTTGGAAGTGCAAACTGAATCATGTGCTGAAATACCTGATCTGCTGAATTTACTTCAAAATTGAACCTTTTGTATCAAAAAATATCTGACGTGAATGGAGAATACTGTGAGATACCTTGATTATTCTGTAAGCTCAATTTGATGGTATCCTGCATCGACATATCAACACAGATTCGAACCTGGTTCTCAGTCTCGGATTTCTTGACAACTTGTATGGCTGAGACCGAAGGCTTATTCCCAATTTTCACAATAATGTCAAGGTCAAGTAAGCACTGATTGTCCTTCTCTATATGCTTTCTGATGTGTGACTGGGGGCACGTTGGGGTCTACATGCAGCTTGCATGTAACACCTTTCAGTTTGCCAAAAGAAGTGAAGTGGTCAGCATACAATTCAAATGAGGTTAGTACGCATACATGACTGCAATTGTGCAGAACTGTTGCTGTGTGAAAACTGATAAGTGTCACTTTCTCCAAATATGACATGGAATAGAGTAATCATTGTATTGTCTTTGGATGAGATTGGTGTTTCAAAAGTCCTGAGAACTTTCAGTGGTTGTCACTGTTGTTTGGGAAAAAATTGCATTCCCTGGTTTGCAGAGAATGGGGAAATCCTGAAGTATGCTGAATGTTTTGTCTCCCCTGACATTGATAGATTTTAAAAATTAATTTATGAGATGTGGGTGTCACTGGCTAGGTCAGCATTTATTGCCCATCCCTAATTGCCCTTGAGAAGGTGATGGTGAGCTGCCTTCTTGAACTGCCGCAGTCCATGTGGTGTAGGTACACCCACAGTGCTGTTAGGGAGGGGGTTCCAGGATTTTGACCCTGTGTGTCCCTGTATCTATGAGAGCATCTATGCCTGTGCAGCCAATGTTCATTGTCACACGTGGCTGGTTATTGTGTCTGAAGAGAGCACAGAAGTATATTCAGTGTCATTGCCTCTACATTGGCTACATCCTGTCACCCTTTTGCTGTGCTAGGCACACGTGACATCCTTCTAATGGTATCGGTCTTAGTAGTTGATTTTATTGGTTGAGTTTTTCACAGACTTTACACTGTTTGTCAGCAGCAGGACATGTTGTTGCTTTGCAGGTAGTTTCCTGACATGTGAGCGATGAATAGCAGTTTGAACTTGGAGTGTGATAGTTACTGTTGCAACTTCTGTAGCTCTGGACTTAGAAGGTGATAGTGATCTTGCTAACTCTGTCAGCTCTGACAGCTTTCAGTGTTTATCAAGTGCTTTCCAGTGTAATTGGCTGAAGAGGTGATCTTCGATGATTTGTGTTTTTATTCCCCTTTCGAACTTTTCAACATCACCAAAGTCACTTTTGTTTGCCAGCTGCCTCAATTGCATGATATTGGTCAATTGTCTCATTCGCTTCTTGTTTGGAGTGTCGGAAGACGATTGTATTTTTCTTAGGCGTGAAATAGGATGTTAGTACAAATTTTTTAGTTGAGTTGCAGTCATTTTGGTCTGGTGTAAGTGTCTCAAAATATCTTCCAATTCTTCACCTCCATAGGAGAGAAGTAAGGCCTTTTTTCCTTTCAACATCTGTGATTGCAAAACCTGCTGTCACACCTTCGAAATATCGCAGTCACTTTTGACAATGTGGGAATATAGATGATGGTCTAAATGCACATCAAAACATAGTAGATGTTGCATAGACAGCACCATCTTGATCAGTAATACAGTGATAGTGTTTGATCAAGGGTCCAGGATCATGTTCCTTCCAAAGAATGTAATGACCTGAGATTAATTTCTTTTGGATGGGTATTTGAGCAAGATTAGTCTGTGAGTACACCACTCAGGCTTTCCTCTTGCCAATTCCAAGCTGGATTGTCTCAATGTGCGCCTAACAACAAGATAGCCAGCTTCACCTGTCCAACCCCCCTTACACAGCTTATATTTCACCACATTTCTATTTCTCTTTAATTCTGATGAAGAGTTATACGGACTCGAAACGTTAACTCTGTCTTTCTCTTCACAGATGCTGTCAGGCCTGCTGAGTTTTTCCAGCAATTTTTGTTTATGTTTGTAATAGCCTCAAGGTGTTCCCTAAATCTTGGACTTAAAATGTTGTCTGCAGAAAGTAGACAAACATCTTCCACAAGTTTTATACTGAAAGCAATGTTTCATATCTTCAAAATGGTGAGGAAGAGGCTGAAATTCTTAGGAAGAATTCATGAGATTCGGTAAGAAGTATTCAGAATCAGACCTACATGTGCTGCTAAAGCATGGATTCCTTTATTCTGCCTCTAGACTCCCGCTGCTGGTGTATGCTTATGGTAGTCTTAAGTGGACAAAATGCACAATGCAATTCTTAATACACTACATGCACCCTCAAATTGTCCATGCCACCTCAGATCATCCATACTCCCTCACCCCCATTCAACCCATGTCATCACATGCCACCTTAGATCCTTTATGCCATCACCATGTCCCTCATGTATCTTCCATGGCCAATCACCCAGGATACATTGTACTTTCCCTTGGTGCCTTGCAATAACAATAGGAATTATTTTGAATGTTTTATATTCAAACAAATTACACCTCTAATAACCTAAAAAAGTCCTGAATTTAAATGCACGATCAGTGATACTGGAAAGAAAACAAAATATTCTAGTGAAAAAAATTGTAATCCATTGAGCGCCTAATAGGTTTTTAAACAAAACATAAACCATATCAAGGACATATTGTGTTATTATAGCCTCTCAAGTTTCAATCGTTCTTGGATCAATAGATGACCTGCTGAGCTGAAGCCATTATTAGCTTTTGAAACCCAGCCAAGCATTCATAATAGTTACAGCTGTCATAACAAAAGCTTCTAGCTGCATTGCTTGAAACTGACTGAACAGAATGGTGTCTCGTTTCCATTTCAAAGCAGCGCCCCTGTCAATCAAATAAGGTGCGGACATTTTTTTAAACTTCCAAAAGCGGGGTTTTTTAACAGACAGGCGTTAATTAATTTAAATCACGGCATAAAACATGACCACAGAGGTTGACAAGACTTAAAATTATGGCACTTTTGACAATTGGCAAAGTCCTGTAATGCATGACAACTTTTCACAGTGCTGGTTAATGTAATGTTAATTTGCAGGACAGATCCCTATGATAGATCACTGCATTAAAAAAAATCTACATTACAATTTGGCATCTAATAGTGACATTTGAAGTTGTTAAAAACATTTTCAGGATGTTCCCAACATCACAGCAGACTTCCCCTAGTGATCATAAATTTTCCAAGGTGGTGTGTTTTATTTAGGGTTTACAAAACCCACATCAGCAAATAAGAACAGTACACATAGGGGAATACAATTTTCCTGTGACTCTCACAATGGGGATCGCGATCTCGGAAGTGGTGTGTGTGCATTTTGCACTTGAAGCCTTCCCAGCCCACCAAAAGGATCCAATGAAAATGGTGTGGGTCAGGAGGGCACAAGAAAATTATTTATCCAGCACAAAAAAAGTTCGGTGTTTCATAACCTGATTCCACCTCCACTGGGCGATCGAAATCTGGCCCAGGGTCTTAAAGCCATAAGTGGGCGTGGAACCAGTGAGAAACTGCTTGCTTAATTAGGCACAAACTTCATATAGATTTCAGCAACAACTTGGGCCACCATGGAAACCATGAGCTTCTGTACAACTTCACCAACCAGCAAATGTCTGGGGAAATTCATCAATCCAACACTCCCAAGGGTGACACTGAAGTGAGTGAGGGTAAGTGAATCGGCACTACTTGAATTATAATAATAAGCCCTTTTGATTGTGAGCACCTCACTGTGAGTATGGTGTGTTTATACATGGCTAGAGGAATGTGGGGCAGGATCTTTCCCCTGTCGGGGGTGGGGTGGGGGGGTTGTGTGGGAGCGGGTGCAAGCAGGCCTGTGTAGGCAGGAGGGGATTCCCTGGGCTGGGAGTGCGCTCTTTCAGGGAGATCGGCTCAGGTTTGAAAGTTTCAATAAATAAGGGGGAAAAACAATTACTGACATGTTCACTCATTGTGCCACTGTCACTTGAGCTGGGACATGTCAATTTCTTTTATTTTAACATTTTATAAAAGTTTTAATACCCTCATGAAACCTCATCCTGCCCGTGGATGAGGTTTTGTGTTTTTTCTGAAGGCCGCCTGGGCTCCTGGCCTACCCGCCAACCTTAAGGTTGGACAGGCAGGTCCGTTAATCGTGTTAATTACTTTTTTAATGGCCTTAATTGGCCTTTGACAGTTTGGCGGGCGCGCAGCCGATTTGTATGCCTATTAAACTGAAAATCTAAATGACGTGGGCTGATGTTGGGACGCACACTCAATGTCACCCTGCGTCATTTTATGTGTTGGCAAGCAGGCCCTGCTGCCCGCTCGCCGACCAGAAGGTGCAGCCCATAAAGTATTTCATTTTAGCACATCATGCTGGAAAGCTTAAATTTTGAAATGACTGCAAAATTAGAGCTATTCTTTTGTGCATCAGTTGTATAGAGAGAACAGATGGGTCCATGCCCAGGACATTTCTGCAGCAGAAAATAAACTATCACTTGTCTGTTAACTTTCTCTAATCAATCATTAAAAGGTAACAATGTAACAAATGTGTCGGCTCTTAAAATTTCCAAAATATAATTAAATTTTTTGAGTGCCTGCTAATTCCATGTAGATCTTGGGAAAGAACGTCACTCAGGGCAAAGGGTGAGTCAGAGTCCGAGATGAAGCACAGCCTCTGGGTCAAAACACAGGAATGCCTTATTTCAACAAAGACTCCAATAGTTGCAACTCAAAAGGACATTCATCGTTCTGTCCGCAAGTTCATCAAACCTCAGCACAGTAAATGACATTAATTGCTGAATCATTCACACCAATGTCAAATGTATGTGAATCATAGTAAAAGCAAGGTTCTAAATGTCCTAGTATGCATGAGTTATCATCAAACCCTAATTTTGATTCTTCTGTAAATATAACGAGCTCTGTTAAATGTATATCTGATTTTATCCAACATATCCATCCAATCTAAATCACAATATGTAATAGTGTGCCACTATGCCTCTTTCAAAATTACCTCACTGATGAAGATAAGAGAAGAAGAATTATGTGTTTTAACTTTCAAGTTGAGAGATTTTCATCAGTCTTTGATCTCCTTTCCCCTTGTAGTCCCTCCCTCCCCCCAGAGTCTCTGGCTTGCCAGCCTTGTGAAAACATTTCATTCTCTGACTGAACGAGCAGCCTAACTGTGAAGAGAAAAAAGCAACTATGGGGGTGAATTTCCTGTATGCTTTTAGCATGTTTGCTGTGCCACACCACGTAGGGCAATTTGTTCAGGCAGCAAAATTGAACCATAAAAATTTCCACCCATTTTCTACCAATAAAGTGCATTCTCCATGTTCCTTCCCCCTTTTTAAATCCCTGGCCTCATTTGTGCATGTCAAGGTGAAGGCCATAGCAGCTGTGAGTTTCCTGCTTTTCCAAAGTTATTGCACACTGCATAATTTGTACTGCAGTATAGGATGTCAGCTGATGGCCATTCACCTCTGAATCGAAAGGTTGTTAGTTCAAACCCCATTCCAGAGACTTGAACATATAATCTAGGCTTATGCTCTAGTGCAATACTGAGGGAGTGCAACACTGTCAGAGATGCTAGCTTTCAGATGAGTTGTTAAAACAAAGCCCCCAGCATTAATAGATAGATTATTGGTGAAAATAAGACACGCTGTTGAAGCTTCTTGTCTTGCACTCATCAGGACAGACACAAGAATAACAAATCTCAAGGGAACAACAATTTATACTGCATAAGAAGAGGGTGCTGATTGGTTGGAAAGCAGACTGATTGGTAGAGGCATTGCAATGGAGAATACACCAGGGAAAATGTAACTGCTAAGCTTTTGTTTAAATTCAAACCAGGCAAGTTGACTCTGGTCAAGGCATTGCCAAAGGGAGAATGGCTGTCTCCCAGGAAATGGCTGTCCCCAGGCTTTAGTTTAATTGAGAAAGGTGCAATACATGGACATTTTTTTTTTGTTTGCAAAGGACGGGGTCCTCAGTGTGAATATATATAGTTTCTTTACAAGTAAGTGAGCCACACTGCAAACCTGACTAATGATCTTAAATTGGCTGTTGGTGTAATTCTTAGCATGATTGGGATTGGTTAGTAAGTGATATCCAATTGGGGAATCATATCTAATGTTGGGCACTGTTTTTGAATTTCGCAAGCAGAACCTGATTGAGTATGGTCTGCACTTTGCCTGTTCTAACCCCCAGAGTACTAAAGAAAGTGGCCCTAGAAATATTGGATACATTGGTGGTCATCTTCCAAAATTCTATAGACCCTGGAGCAGTTCCTACAGGTTGGAGGGTGGCAAATGTAACCCCACTATTTAAAAAAGGAGGGAGAGAAAAAACAGAGAATTACAGACCAGTTAGCCTAACATAAGTAGTAGGTAAAATGCTAGAGTCTATTATAAAAGACATGGTAACAGAACACTTGGAAAGCATGAACGTGATTAGACAAAGTCAGCATGGGTTTACGAAAGGGAAATCATGCTTAACTAATCTACTGGAGTTTTTTTGAGGATATAACTAGTAGAATAGATAAGGGAGAACCAGTAGATGCGGTGCATTTGGATTTCATGAAGGCTTTTGATAAGGTCCCACATAAGAAGTTAGTGGGCAAAATTAAAGCACATGGGATCGGGGGTAATACACTGGCATGGATTGAGAATTGGTTGACAGACTGGAAATGTAGAGTGGGAATAAATGGATCTTTTTCCAGAAGGCAGGCTGTACCACAGGGATCAGTGATTGGGCCCCAGCTATTCACGATATATATAAATGACTTAGATGAGGGAACCAAATGCAATATTTCCAAGTTTGCTGATGACACAAAACTAGACGGGGTTGTGAGTTGTGAGCAGGATGCAAGGAGACTTCAGGGTGACTTAGACAAATTGTGGCTGTGGGCAAACACATGGCAGATGCATTATAATGTGGATAAATGTGAAGTTATACACTTCGGTGTGAAAAACAGAAAGGCAGAGTATTATTTAAATGGTGATATATTGGGATATGTGGATGTACAAAGGGACCTGGTTGTTCTTGTACACCAGTCAATGAAAATAAACAGTCTGGTGCAGCAAACAATTAGGAAGGCAAATGGTATGTTGGCCTTCATTATAAGAGGATTTGAGTTCAGAAGTAGGGATGTCTTACTGCAGTTATACAGGGCCTTGGTGAAACCACACCTGGAGTATTGCATGCAGTTTTGGTCTCCCTACTTAAGAAAGGATATACGTGTTATGGAGGGAGTGAAGCGAAGGCTCACTAGGCTGATACTGGGGATGGCAGGACTGTCATATGAGGAGAGATTGGTTTGACTGGGCCTGCATTCACTAGACTTTAGAAGAATGAGAGGGGATCTGATTGAAATGTATTAAATTCTAACAGGGCTAGACAGACTGGCTGCAGGGAGGATGTTTCCCCTGGTTGGGGAGTCTAGAGTCAGGGGCCACAGTCTCAGGATACGGGGCAGGCCATTTAGGACTAAGATGAGGAAAAATTTCTTCATTCAGAGGGTGGTCAGCCTGTGGAATTCTCTACCACAGGAGGCTGTGGAGGCTGGGACATTGAGTATATTCAAGAAAGAAATTGATAAATTTTTGGATATTAGCTGCATCAAGGGGTATGGAGAAAGCAGGAATATGGCGTTGAGATAGAGGTCAGCCATGATCATTTTTAATTGCACAGCAGGCTCGAAGGGCCGAATGGTCTGCTCTTGCTCCTAGTTTCTATGGTTCTATATTTCTATGTTGCAAACAGTCAAAGATGGAAGATGATTGTTTTGTATAATGTACTTTTCTTAGATGTGAAATACAATGTTGGTGCGTTTTTAGTTGAATCGCACTCACTTTTGCTCAGGTGTAAGTGTAATTGGAAAAAAAAAATTTCTAATTCTTCACAGCCATTGTGGAAAAGTAAGGCATCTTCTTTTTGGCATCTGTGATTGAAAAAAAACCTGTCATTGTACCAAGGAATGTGGCAGCCACTTTTTCCAACAGGGAAATACAGATAATGGCTCCAAATACACTTCAAAAGGTGGTAGATTGGGCATGGACAATGCCTTATTTATCAGCAACAATGGTGAAACTTCTCTCTAAAGGTTTTCCTGCTTGTTAGATCTGAGTTTACGTCCACTTATCACAGCCTGAATTTATCTCTAAGTCTGCAGCTTAAAATGTCGTCTTCTCTGCAGAAGTAGGAAAATCCCTCCAAAAGATCCTGGCAGAAAATGATTTGTATTTTGCATCATCATCATTGCCAGTGTGAAGCTCTTGTGGCACAAAACAGCCACAGATACCCAGAAGTAAAATTGCATGAGCAACAATGGTTTCCTTTTATTTCTGCATTTCTGCAGAATCCAACTGACTCCCTCTGCTGGTACAAATGTATATGGTTGCTTCAAGTAAACAAGTTGAACATTGCACTTTTCAAAACACTACACGCTACAGCTAAATAGTCTCAAAGGGCAGAGTTTTCTGTGCCCGCTGGTGTCTGCTGTGTTTGGCGGCATGAGTAGATAGTATGGCAAGAAGGCCAAAAATCAGTTTCACAATGTTGTGTAACCAGTTTGCGGTTGATTACTCTGTCCATCGATGGCAGGCCACATTTCCTGCCTCAGACATCGGGAACCTCTTTGTAATACATCTGCATATCATAAGGCCAGCCCGCTGGAGTCATCTCCCCACGCTGGATGGTCCAAGCAAATCAGCATGATTGCATACCGATGTGTTTCACAGCAGCATACATAAATCATGACTTTTGAGGGGAACTCGGAGGTGAGTGCACAATAACGTTGTGCAGAGCTTGTGAGGATCGCCTGCTGGAATTCAAGGTTGAGGCGAGTTGGGGGGGTGGGGGGGGGGCGGGGGTGCAAGGGCTGCCCTGCAGTTGAGGCAAGTTGGGCCGGGGGACAAGGGCTGCCCTCCAGATGAGGCAATTTGGTGGGGGGTGGGGTGGTGGGTGGAGGGACAAGGGCTGCCCTCCAGATGAGGCAATTTGGTGGGGGGGGGGTGGGTGGGGGTACAAAGGCTGCCCTCCAGATAAGGCAATTTGGTGGGGGGGTTGGCAAGGGCTGACCTGCAATTGAGGTGAGTTGGTGAGGGGCTGGCAAAGGCTGCCCTGTGGTTGATGGTAGTGCACAGGCATGTGCGAGGTGGGTGGGGGAGGGAAGTGGCCACGTGTCAGGGACACCCTGTATAAAGTGACCATTCCTCCGCAGCTCAGACAGTTCAGGCACAGCCACATTAATAGGATTGAGGTTGGGCCTCTAGTTTATCTGGCCACTCAAGCAACGCAGAGGCCTGAAAGTTCCACAAAGCGCTCCAGAGATTTTCACCCTTTGGGCACAGACTGCAAATTAATGAGCGTTTTAGTGGACTGCAGAACAGTTGGATGACTGGGCACGTGGAGCAGTCACTGGTGGACCTGGTCTGTGCCCCTAGCCAAGTTAACATTTCTGTTTGGACCAGACTCTCCCATGCTTCAAGCTAATAGTGCAGCCTTGCAGCATGGGTTAGGAGAATGTCTGAGCTGAGAGCACAACATGCAGTCCAATGGGCAAAGCTGCTGCCAGTCAGTCAGGTGGGGTGGGGCGGAGATGGGTGGGGTTTCGGGCAGCCGTGCAGCGCACTAAACTCTGGCCATCCAAGGGGTGCATTAAGGGACCTCCAGACTTAACCAAGAGGGGTTCTTAGCATACCCAAGCTACTGCACATGTCCCTCTTTTTCAGTCTGCAGTAGGAGCACATCAGGAGCAGGGAGCCTGGTGAACTAACTGTATGCCACGTGGCGTACAGAGAGCGGAGACGAAGGAGAAGAGAGTGATGGAGGCGCCTGGCTGCGCAGCAGGAGGAGCAGCACCCTCAGGAAGAAGTGGTGGCTGGGGCTCCCATGCAGGTGCCTCCGTCACTCTCTTCTCCTTCGTTTCCATTCTCTGTATGCCACGGGGTATACAGCTAGTTCACCAGGCTCCCTGTTCCTGATGTTGTACTCTTCCTGCAGGATGAGAGAAAGAGGCATTTGCATTAGCTTGGGTATACTAAGAACTTCTCTTGGTTAAGTCTAAAGGCCCCTTAACGCATTCTGGAGAGTGCTGGCCACCATTTGGATGTCCAGAGTTTAGTGCACTGCACAGCTGCCCGGGACCCCATCCTCCTCTGCCCCTTCAGCTTTGCCCACTATACTGCATGTTGTGCTCTCAGCTCAGGCATTCTCCATGCTGCACTGAAAGGCTGCACTCTAAGCCAAAGAGCCACAGGGAGCAGTCGCTGGTTGGCACTTAGCTAGACCCAGGGTCTATAGATGCCATCTTTCATTCCTGCAGACGATTAAGAACCATTGTCACCAAAGACTGCGCATGTCTGGGGAGCTGGCTGGTCACATCTGCCAGCTGCTGCAGGATTTGGTGCCACGTAGACATGGAAAGCATCCACTGCCAATGGCTGTGAAAGTGACTGTGGCACTCAATTTTTACTCCAGTGGCTTTTTTCAGGGCACCACAGGTGACCTGTGTGGGTATCACAAGCCTCCACCCACAAATGCATCCATGAGGTCATGGATGCCATCTTCGCGAAGGCCACACAGCTTTGTGCATTTCGTCCAGGACCAGGAAAGCCAGGAGTGATTGGATTTGCCTGGATGTCAGGTTTCCCACAGGTGCAGAGTGCCATCGACTACACTCACGTGGCACTCAGGTCTCCATGGCAGCAAGCGGTCAACTATGTCAACTGCAAGGGTTTCCATTCGCTGAATGTGCAGCTGGAGTGTGACCACCACAAACAAATGCTGCAGGTCTGCGTTTGATTTCCAGGGAGTAGTCCATGACTCCTACATTCTTAGTCGGTCACAGATCCCTGACATCTTCCAGAGTCCACAGAGGCTGCAGGGATGGTTCCTCGAGGATAAGGGCTACCCACAGATGACACCCATGCAGTGGCCTCAGATTGCAGCAGAGCGAAGGTACAGCGAGGCTCATGCTGCAACCCTCACGTTGGTGGGGTAAACCATCGGGATGGTGAAAATGAGGTTCCTGGATCAGTCTGGTGGAGCCCTGCAATATAGTCCACAGAGGGCGTCACGCTTCATCCTTGCCTGCTGCATCCTTTACAACCTAGTGCTGCAAAGCAGAGAGAAGCTGGCTGAGGAGGAGGTGGAGGTGCTGGAGGTCTCCTCCGATGAAGAGGACGTCGACGGGAATGAGAGTGTGGAGGTCCTTGAAGGCGAGGATAATGGCAATGAAGCCATCACACTGGCCTATGAGACAGGTACACTCGGGAGACCCTCATAGCTGCTAGATTTGTGGAGGATGATGACGACATGCAGTGAGGAGACATCATAGATCCTCATATTGCATCTGTGAATGTTTGACTCCAGGCTGACTTATCTCAGTACCAATACCCTCTGTGATAAGGCTCCTGTCATGCAGATGCAGCGGTTGCTCAATTCCAAGAGGATGATGACGACATGCAGTGAAGACATTCCATAGATCTTCACATTGCCTCTGAGAATGTCTGACTCCTGTCTGGTTGAGGGCAGCTCGCTTGCGTTCTGTGATCAGGGTCAAATCATGGATATGCAGCCATGAAAGTTTAAATGCACCTGATCCTTTGTTCGCCTTCAGCACTTGTCCCCTTCAGGAGCACAGTGTCACTGGTCACAGCTACTGACAAGATGGGAGCCAGGCCCACCCTAAAAGTGCTGAGAGCACACAGAGAAAATGATGGAACTCTGTGACGACTGCCCACGACATTCTGGCAGCAGTGACCAGCACCATCGAGGTGCAAGCATCAGTAATGTGCCCAGGGATTGTGAGGTTGGACCATCACTTTGGTCTGAAGGCTACATAAAGCACAGGGAGGAGGCCCTGGACTGAGAAACCTGCCTTTATCTTGTGCAGGAACCAAGGTTTCACATCTGAATGACATGAACACTGCTCATCAGAACAAGGAGTCATGGGCAGAGAGACATTCTTGGGAGTTTATTTACAATAGTGACCATTATGCACAAATGATTAACGTCCATGCCCAGGCTGTGCAATTACACCTTATTAACTTTCCTAACCCTGCCGCTACGTCTTGATGCACCCTTGGCATCCGCTGTGGATGTGGAGGCAGCCTGCTGACCGCTATGCCCTATCTGTGGTGACCTTGGCAGGCATCCTTTGGAGGGCCGAGACCTTGAGGGCCCCAGCCTGCTTTTTGGGTCTTGCTGTGCGGCAGTGGCACCCTCCTTGGCCTACAGAACTGGAATCGTTGGGGTCACAGGAAGAAGGGATTCGGATAAGCTGAACACTCCAGGGTCATTTGGATAGATGGCCCCGGGGCATGTACCTGCTGATCTTCCTCCCTAAGGGTGCCCGAGGGCCCCTGGCTGACCCCTTGAGGACAAGGGGAAGCTGGACTCAGATCGAGCTGCCTAGCATCGCTCTCACATATACACTGTTGGAGACCAACTATGGCGTCAGCAATGGAGTTCAGCGCACGCAGCAGTGCAGGACCAATTCTTATTGGAAGCCATTTTACATTCTAAAACTTTTTCCCCACAAAGTTGGATCTTACCCACATACTCCTCAGTCTTTTATGTTTAGAGACTGTGTTTATTACATTGAATATATTGGTCAGAATTTTGACGTTGGCGTGCGGGGGCGGGCCCGACATGCTGATGAGTGAAATGACATGCAGTGACATCACACATGCATCCCGACGTTACCGCGCGCCATCACGATATTTCAGTGGGCGTGCACGCAATGTTCTCCGATATGCGCTCGCCATTAATTAACGGGCCATTTAAGGCTCTTGAGGCAATACACTGAGATTTTCGGAGCCTGTGTGATCTTCAGACCATCGCACGGGTGCGACGGGCAGGTGGGTAGGCCACATTTTTAAAAGCCTCTTCCACGGGTGGGATAAGAGGGGTGAGTGGTCTCATCAGTGCTATTTGTTAGACATTAACTTTTTAAACTTACTGCTATTTGCTTGTGTGAATAGGAGAACTCAAATCTCTTCAGAGCTGCTTGGACAGGAATAATAGGCTACAGGTCAGGACTCTGGAGTGAACATCATTCTTGTGGCCTCGCAGGTTTCAGGAAGCCTTCCCTTACCCTGGGAATGGGATTTGTGCTCTCCACTGGAAGCACCTCCTCTGAGGAGGAAGAGAGGTGCAGAGGTGGGGGAGGCCAGTAGTCCATAGTCAGGCTCCTCGGAGCCGCCTGTGGGAGGACAGGCACAGGCGCAAGAGGTGCAGGGCCAAGAGGAAGTGCAAGATGAAAGGGGCTGCAGAAGATGCCCCTATCCTGCTGTCAGGGTTTACAGGCGGTGAAGCAGCTACCTCAGTATGTCCGAGACTCAGTGCCAAAGGAGGCTCCGTCTCTCAAGGGAGACAATGACCTCCATTTGTCAGATGAGTGGCCCTGAGATCAGCGCCAACTGTACGGGTAAGCACCACATGCCAGTGGAGTTGAAGGTCACAGCTGCCTTCAACTTTTATGCCTCTGGCTCTTTCCAGGGCTCGGTGGGTGATCTTTGTGGTGTCTCCCAATCAGCTGTCCACAGTTGTGTCAAGCTGGTGACAGACGCTCTGTTCAGGCCTGCATTGACTTTCATTCACTTCCCCACGGACAAGGCCAGCCAGACAGAGTGAGCCAGAGGCTTTGTGGCGATTGCTGGCTTCCCCTGTATCCAGGGTGCAATAGACTGCACACATGTGGCCATCAAGGCGCCAGCAGGTGAGCCCGGTGCCTTCATCAACAGGAAGGACTTCCACTCCATGAACGTGCAGATAGTGTGTGACCACAGGATGCTGATTCCACAATCTGTGCAAGGTACCCAGGCAGCTCCCACGCTGCTTACATCCTCAGACACTCCCAGGTGCTGGGGCTCTTCAGTGCTCCAGCCCGGCTGGATGGATGGCTGCTGTGTGACAAGGGCTATCCCCTCAGGAGATGGCTCATGACGCCTCTCCGTCATCCAAGAACAGAAGCTGAGCAGCGATACAATAGGAGCCACGCCTCCACAAGGGCTGTGATGGAGAGAACCATCGGTCTTCTCAAGATGCGCTTCCGATGCCTGGACCGTTTAGGGAGCGCACTCCAGTACCCCGCAGATCGTGTGTCGCTGATAGTGGTTGCATGCTGTGCTCTCCACCAATCTGGCGCTGGAAAGGGGGGAGGAAGATGATGTAGATGTAATTGCTCTGGCTGCACACGATGAGCCCAGCAGTGAGTCCGAGGATGAGCACACACAGGGAAATGCTGAGGGGGTAGACGCTAACCCGGGCATACTCCAGGGAGGCAGGGACACCCGGGAGGCTTTAATTCAATGAATCTTCAGCTAGCAGACCACAGATGGACCTCCAACACATGCCAGGGCTGCAGACTCCACACTCAATATCTGACAGTAACATCTGCCTGGATAGGAACAATAACTATAAAGCTCAATGACAAACAAGTCACTCATAACCTCATAGGTTCCCATATGCAGAGGTAAGGAATCACCCTGAGCCTTGCTCAGAACTAAAACATTTAATGTTTTCATAAAACAGAAAAGAAACTTCATTCACAGGTGTTGAGCTGCACACTGACTAATAATCAACTAGTACCAGGGCAACAGAAAACCACCAGTGAGAAGCCCGTGGTGTGCCTAAGGTGGCTTATGCTTACGTTTGCGGGTGCTACATCTAGGTGCTGAACCCTCGCTGGCACTGACGTTGGAGAAAGCCTGCTCACTGTGCCGTCCTGTTGACCTTGATGACCTAGGCGGGCATCCTCTGTCCAGTGGAGCCTGTGCTGGCCCCGCCTGGGGGGGAGCAGCCAGTGGCATGGCTGGAATCTCCCCAGTCATTGCAGACTCATCAGATGCCAAGGTCACTGGCAGAGGGGCAGAGGAGCTGCTGCCCTCATGTGGAGTGCCCTGAGAGGAGCCCGCAGAGACGACAGGCAGCTCATGCGCCGACGTGAGGTCGCTGTGGACCTCCCTGCTCACCATTGATGGACAGGCACTGAGCTGGGATACTCGATGCCTAAACCATCTCCCTCACAGACACTGACCAGCTGAGGTCAATGCCACTGTGAGGGTTTGCAGGGCCGAGTGCAACCCCCGGAAGCCCTGATTGTTCTCCTGGAGGAGCCTCTCCATGAGAGTCGCCTCTCTCTCCATGGAGGAAGCATTGCGCTCGGCCATGAGGGTCAATGCATTGCTGATGCTCTGCATGGACTCCTCCATCATGGAGACCATGCCATGTGTTTCCTCATGGATCTCCGCCAGATCCTCCTGCAGACCCTGCTGGTTTTCCAGCATCTGCTGCCTCAGGGACAACTCCACAGGCATATCATCAGCCACCAGTTTCTGGTCCCCTTCAGTCCTCAGACTGCCAGCACCACAGGCAATCACTGTCTCCACCTGTACCTCAAGTGAGTGCGAAGTGCCCTCGCTGCTTTGACCCGGGACACTCGCCGATGATCTAATTCCCACCGAGGTGCTGGTATGTGCACTGGTGCCTTCCAGGCTGAGATGGTGGGATGTTGGTGCTTGTAATTCGTCAGGGCCCTCAGGCGTTAGTGGTGGGCCCTCTGCCTCCTTGTTCTGGGCCTGCTCCGGTGAGGCTGTGAGGAAGAACAAGGACATTTGATTAGTTGAAGTCGAGACACTGTTAATGTGCATGCCTGGCCCCCATATTAGGATGCACTCCTCCTTCCATAATCAATGGGAAGCCCATATTGGATGATGAATTCACTAAACAGTGAACAATAGAATGCTTGCAAGGACACACATGGTGACCTCAGTGCACAGCACTCTTATCTCCCCCTGGCACCCCAGCCTCACCACTACCGGTGGACCTGGGCCCATGGGGCCTCTTCTGCTCAAGAGCCTCCTGCTCGTAGCTGGTGAGAATTAACAACTGTGCCTGCCCTCTGCCAGTCTGCATCCGCTCAGAGTTATTGTGTGCTGTCTTCTCCTGAAAGGAGAGGGGAGCATTGATTAGTCCACCGTGTACCTGCATTGCCATCACATCCCTGCCCCCCCACCTGAGTGAAACATTGCAGGGATCATGTGAATCCTGCCCCTGGAGCCGCTGCACACTCATGCCAAGCAGCCAGAGCTGACCCGCTTGCCCAGATGCTGCCTCCATCACATTTGCCACCCACATTGTATCACCACCCAAAGCAAGGAAGCACTGCCACATAGAGCGCCAAGGGCAGCAGGTGGATGGCTGCCCTGCCACCTGGAAGTTCCCCTCCCAGTCAGTCAGCATCCTGACTTTGAAATGTTTTGGTGTTCCAGCACTGCGCCTAGGTACAGATCCTTGAGGTCACCCCCAAAACAGTGCTGTGGGTGTAAGTGTACCACATGCAGTGAATGCAGAAGACAGCTCAGCACCACCCTCTCAGGGTCAACTAGACATGGGCAATAAATTCTGGCCCACCCAGCGAAGGCCACATGCTGTGAATGGTTCAATGCAGTAACTACACTCAGAGTTAGGGGTTGGGGTTACTGGGAGGGGGGGGGCAACCTATCTGCTGTGTTGAGTGACCCATGTGAACATGGTACTTACCCTTCCCGAATGCAAGAAGTCATGTGGTGGGGGGAGTCTCCTCCCCTCGTCCCTCGGCTCGCTGATTTCACGCCGTGCTGCCACCTCCTCGAGGAGGGCAGCAAGGCACTCATCAGAGAATCAAGGGGCACGGTGCCTCGCCAACCTGCCCACCTGCCTGGCCTGCTCTCTGAGAGCACTCTCGGGAACCCTTCTGATCGCCATGTTTGCCAGGCTTTGGAAGGCTGCCTGCGTGGTTTTTAAACAGGCTTCTGGGCAGTTATTGCAGCCCCGACCCCTCCCGCTGTCCTTGGGAACTGCACTTGACACCGGGGGGGCCTTAATTGGCCCGCCCGTGAAAAATGGTGCAGAGCCGATCGCAGGCAGCAGTTGGCTCCATGCCCACCCGCGCTTGCTCCCAACCAGCCCGTCCAACATGCAGAAAACTCTCCCCCTTGTTCCTGGTTTGTGGAACATTTACAAGATTTGATGCCAAAAAATAGTTACATGCTGTTCTGCAAATTCCTGGTCTAGCAATTCTGTGAATCAGAGTTTCCTGATCTCTTGTTTTTATAACTTAATTAGCTGGATTGGGGTTAAGATTGGAGCAAAAATGAAGAATTCCACATTTAAAACACTAAGGGTGAGGGATCGGTCACCATCATCCCAGAACTCTGGGGGAAGATGGGAGTCGGGAGGGGCTAATTTCTGGACACAATCTCCCCACAGCATCTTTCATCCTGGAAAGGCACTTGATGCCTGCCAAGTCAGGCTCTAGGCCCCATGGATACGCTAATATCGGTCCAGCACCTGCTTTAGGACCCTGATGCCAAATTTGGCAAAGATTGTGTGGAGCACGTGCCATGGTAGGACTTAGCTTTTTTAATTATCATAATGTGGAGCCAGGATGAACAGGATATTCATGTTGACTACACAACAATTCTATGGGCTGTTGCTGGCTCACATTCACTCCCTTCCTGTTTGCACCACTATCTGAGGACATACCAATGACCTGGCTTGGAGTTCGTCTGTACCAGGATGACCAATTAACATCTGCAGCTTCAGCTATTATGCAGATCATGGTACAGGTTACTGGAGTCTTAAGACACAGATACAGCACAGTGCAGCTTACTGAAGTCTCGGGACAGGGGACAGCACAGTGCAGCTTACTGGAATTTCAGGACACAGATACAGCACAGACTATTGTGGCTTACTAGAGTTCTGAGATACAGATACTGAGCAGTGCAGGCTATCTGAATCCCCAAGCCTGGAATGGGAGCTTTTAATGAACCCTACAATCCTATGAAAAATGAATTCATTGAGTTGTACTTTGTGTGATGCTGTTGAGTTCTTTGACCCTACCTGTTGTTAACTCTTCTGAATATTTGCTTCCCTCAACTGTAAAAATGAATATTCTGTGGGAGACAAGGCATATTTTCTGTCTATTGTTATGTAAACAGCACAGTTTTTATTTTGTCTATTGAATTATTTCATAATCTTATTTACATTGTGTGAGAACCTGATGCAATCTGTTATTGTAGAGCGGATACTTTGCAATAAGGAAAGAGGATGTGTTTCCTTGTGGATGTTTTATACAACAATAAAATGTAATTAAATCAGCATCTGTGTGATCTCCTGCACTCATTTCATTCACCTAAGGGACCTATTCACTTGATATTGGCCTGGGTTTCTTTTCTCCCTTTGTGGCAGTGTGGGGGAACGGGGCCAGGGGGTGGTGGTGTGGAATACGGGAACAGAATTGTGTGGGACAGGCTGGATGGTCTTTTTATGTCCATCCTTTTTGTGTATTCCTCCATATGGAATGAAATACTCTCAAAGAAATGTAAAGCATCCACAAGAAGACACATCTTCTTTTATTACTGCGGAGTGTCAGCTCTACTCTAACAGATTGCCATCAGGCTCTCATACTCTGTAAATAAGATTATGAAATAATTCAATAGACATAATAAAAAACTGTGCCATTTACATAGCAGTAAACAAAAAACATTCCTTGTAAGCTCTGCACTGAAGTTCCCAGATTTCTGAGTGCACTTGATTAAACCGCATCATTTAAATTGAAATGTGACTGGGAGGTTAGAATTTTTGCTAATAATTCTTCAGTGACTTGAGTTTTGAAAATAGGCTTGGGTACTTGGAGAGCAATTGTATACATTTTCTGAAGTTTGTTTTCAAGATTCTTTGGCACTGTGCTATATTTTATGAGCATGTTACTGCGGTCATCCTGCAAAAATCATTTGGCCCAAGCATCTGCATCCAATTTCCAAGATGCCAATATTTCCTCCAGTCATTAACTGAGTATTAAGTCCTCAAAATAGCACATCCTGCTGTAACATAGCTACATCAGTTAGGTTTTAAGTCTGAACTTTTTTATTATCCAAATAAAAGATGTCACTGTATATTAGAACCTTCTTAGAGTTTTGAGAATGTAAGCTAGATGCCAACAAGCCTGTGACCAAAAGCTGACATGTCAAAGGATGTCTAAATTAACATTGAGTTTGTTAATTGGGTAGTTATTAGAGGCAGGGCAGTCACATTTCCACTTTCTTTCATCCATTGCCCAGTTATACAATATAACAAAAGACTGGATAAAAGTAAAATAAAAGAACATATATATAGCCCCTTTTTATGCGTTCAGGACAACCAAAAACACTTCATAGCCGATTTACTTTTGGAAGGTAGTAATTAAGGAAGGTGCAGCCAACTTGAATACTGCAAGACAAAAACAGAACTACCTGGAAAAACTCAGCAGGTCTGGCAGCATCGGCGGAGAAGAAAAGAGTTGACGTTTCGAGTCCTCATGACCCTTCGACAGAACTTGAGTTCGAGTCCAAGAAAGAGTTGAAATATAAGCTGATTTAAGGTGTGTGTGGGTGGGGGGGGGGCGGGGGGGGGAGAGAGAGAGAGAGAGAGAGAGAGAGAGAGAAGTGGAGGGGGTTGGTGTGGTTGTAGGGACAAACAAGCAGTGATAGAAGCAGATCATCAAAAGATGTCAACAACAATAGAACAAAAGAACACATAGGTGTTAAAGTTGGTGATATTATCTAAACGAATGTGCTAATTAAGAATGGATGGTAGGGCACTCAAGGTATAGCTCTAGTGGGGGTGGGGAGAGCATAAAAGATTTTAAAATATTTAAAAATAATGGAAATAGGTGGGAAAAGAAAAATCTATATAATTTATTGGAAAAAAAGGAAGGGGGAAACAGAAAGGGGGTGGGGATGGGAGAAGGAGCTCAAGACCTAAAGTTGTTGAATTCAATATTCAGTCCGGAAGGCTGTAAAGTGCCTAGTCGGAAGATGAGGTGTTGTTCCTCCAGTTTACGTTGGGCTTCACTGGAACAATGCAGCAAGCCAAGGACAGACATGTGGGCAAGAGAGCAGGGTGGAGTGTTAAAATGGCAAGCGACAGGGAGGTTTGGGTCATTCTTGCGGACAGACCGCAGGTGTTCTGCAAAGCGGTAGCCCAGTTTACGTTTGGTCTCTCCAATGTAGTGGAGACCACATTGGGAGCAACGAATGCAGTAGACTAAGTTGGGGGGAAATGCAAGTGAAATGCTGCTTCACTTGAAAGGAGTGTTTGGGCCCTTGGACGGTGAGGAGAGAGGAAGTGAAGGGGCAGGTGTTGCATCGTTTGCGTGGGCATGGGGTGGTGCCATAGGAGGGGGTTGAGGAGTAGGGGGTGATGGAGGAGTGGACCAGGGTGTCCCGGAGGGAGCGATCCCTACTGAATGCCGATAGGGGGGGTGAATGGAAGATGTGTTTAGTGGTGGCATCATGCTGGAGTTGGCGGAAATGGCAGAGGATGATCCTTTGAATGCGGAGGCTGGTGGGGTGATAAGTGAGGACAAGGGGGACCCTATCATGTTTCTGGGAGGGAGGAGAAGGCGTGAGGGCGGATGCGCGGGAGATGGGCCGAACACGGTTGAGGGCCCTGTCAACGACCGTGGGTGGAAAACCTCGGTTAAGGAAGAAGGAGGACATGTCAGAGGAACTGTTTTTGAAGGTAGCATCATCGGAATAGATGCAACGGAGGTGAAGGAACTGAGAGAATGGGATGGAGTCCTTACAGGAAGCGGGGTGTGAGGAGCTGTAGTTGAGGTAGATGTGGGAGTCGGTGGGTTTGTAATGGATATTGGTGGACAGTCTATCACCAGAGATTGAGACAGAGATGTCAAGGAAGGGAAGGGAAGTGTCAGAGATGGACCACGTGAAAATGATGGAGGGGTGGAGATTGGAAGCAAAATTAATAAATTTTTCCAAGTCCCGACGAGAGCATGAAGCAGCACCGAAGTAATCATCGATGTACCGGAGAAAGAGTTGTGGAAGGGGGCAAGGTCCCACAAACAACAATGGCATAATGACCAGATCATCCTATTTTTGTGATGTGGGTTGAGAGGTAAATATTGTCCATGTCAACTCCTCATCTCTTCTTTTTTTGTTTATTGCCTCAACTGAAAGTCAAGCTCTTTAGCTCCTTCGGTATTGCACTAATGTACTGATTTAGATTACACATGTTCAGGGTTGGGACTTGAATCTGTAAAATTCAAGGGCTCAGCATTGGCTCAGCAGTGGTACTCTTGCCTCTGAGTCAGAGTTGTGGATTCAATATTTGAGCGCATAATCTAGGCTACAATTTCTGTGCAGTACAGGTGAGTTCAGCACTGTTGGAGGTGCCATCTTTTAGATGAGACATTAAATCAAATCCTGTCTACCCGCTCAGGTGTTCATGAAGCATCATATGGTACTATTCAAAGAGGAATGGGGTAATTCCTCCTGTTTGGATATTGAGTTTAGAGGATCACAGCTGTTGAGCTAACAGCATCTACACATGAACAGTTCAACTGGTTCTTTGTTAGCTTACTCTGGAGTCTCACTTATTCTCAAGCCACTGAGTGTGTGTTAAATGAGAACTAAATTTAACCGCATTTAAAAATCAACACTTAAGGAAGTTTGGAATGGCAAAAGCAATTCAGCCCATTAGCCTTTCTCCAACCAGAGTTCTTTAGGTGGAAAATGTGGCAGAATCAAAGCCTCCAGCTTTCACCTTGCCCTGACCCCCTCATAAATAGCAGATTATTTAAACATTAGACATGGGCACTTGCCCACCTACCAGGAGCCAGAGTGGCTGCTTGTTGCTGCAAAAATATGCAGTCCAAAACTCTTGGTGCTATCCTCTTCTCTTGGAAGTTGCTCCCTCAATGATGAATCCTTGTTGGAGCAGGAGTTAAAGGAATTGATTGCAGTTGGAAATCTAAGATTCACAGGAGGCCCAGAATGGTGCTTACACCTGTGTTCTGTAGATAGAGATACTGCTGAGCTTTACAATACACAGCTGCTTGTGCTGCTGGGAGGATCCATCTTTCCAGCACTCTCACACTGTGGCTGCAGTATGTGCTATTTATAGAATGCACTACATTCAGTAAATTTACTTTGACAGCAGCTCCATTGCTCTGTGACCAGTACTGCAGAGAAGAACAAGGGCAGTTACACTGTGGGGATACCATCACTTCCATGTTTCCCTTCAAGTCAGCATCCTTACTGGGAAATACTTTGTTATTCCTTCATTGTCACTAGAATACCCTACCTAATAGCATTGTGAGTGCGCTTGAAGTAGGAAGGCTACCACCTTCTCAGAACAACTAAGGATGGGCAATAAATGCGACCTTGTCAATGACATCTGGATGCTGAAAACAAATAAATAAATAAAACCCATTCTGATTTTCCTCAGTGACATTTTGACAGATTGTTGATAGTTATATAAAGAGATTGGAAAGCTTCTATTAACAGGCATGAAGAGACAAGAATAAATCAGCACCATTACATCATAATGGGCTGAATTTTCTGTTTGTCGAGCGGGCAGAGCTGACCCAATCGCGGGCGCGGAGCTGATCACCGCTGGCGATCTGGGCTGCACCGCCATTTTGCGTGGGCAGGCCAATTAAGGCCCACCCAGCGCATTTCACATTCCCGTGAAGAGCTGGATTTTTCAAATTGCAGCGGGCGTGTACAGACCGCGGGTTCCAGTGGGGAACCAACAGTCTGTACAAAGAAAGGCCAGGCAGCCTCCTTTAGGCTGATCACCATGGCCAGCTCCAGGTTGTCCTGCAGGGGGTCTACACAGCAGGCTCCAGTGGAGGGAAGGCCAGAGGAGGAGGGCAGGCTGCAGGGTAGGCTAGCGGGGGGCCAATGTGCCCCTTGCTTTTTTGATGCCTGCCTTGCTGCCCTTTTTGAGGAGGTGGCAGCACGACGAGAGGTCCTGTTTCACCAGGATGGGAGGAAGAGCAGGGCCCCCCACGTTACAAAGCGGGCCTGGCAGGAGGTGGCGGAGGTGGTCAGCTCCATGGATGCTGTGTGGCAATCATGGGCCCAGTGCCACAAGCACTTCAATGAAGGGTGAGTATCATGTTGGCCTTGGCCATTTGACCCAGCAGGTAGCCTTAGCCTTTGAGGCCCCCCCGCCTCACGTCTTAGTGCATTGGGCATTTGGCCCACGCTGGGTGGGCAAACAGACAGTGACCATGCTTACATCAGCCTCAGCGGTTTAGGAGAAGATGGGTTCTCCCTGCAGCATATGTTGCCGTTTGTCACATTTGAGTGGCCTGGGGGCAACCTGCAGGAGAGGCAGCTAGACACATACTCAGAACTCCAACACATGTCTTATTGATGGTGATGAGATGGTGGAAGGGGACCCTCAAGGTGTCGTGGCCTAGAGCTATCTGCTGGCCTCAGCGCCACACCTAGTTGCGCCTCCTTGCCTTGGGCGCTAAGACCCGTGTGTTATTCAAAGTGATGGATGCCGAATGTGGCCATTGGGGGAGGGGCTTGGGAGCAGTCGTACTATCTTTTGGTGACTGCTCATCAGTAGTGTGGACAGGAGCCACTGGAGGCCTCAGATGGGCCACTGTGGTTGGAGTGCGGCGTGCATAGCGTTCAGCCCCAATAAATGGTATTCTCTGTACTGCAGGCAAAAACTGAACATAACACCCAAGAGCGTTTATTCACTGGTGGTGGCCAGGCCAGGCTCCACATACTGACCCAATTCGAAGAACAGGCCATGGAGCTAGAAAGGAGCCAAGCGACCAGGTCGGCAGGTGTGGGTGAGGGTGGGGTCCAGCGGCCAGGTATTTGAGGTCCACAGTCCCATCCTCTCTGTCTTCCCACCATCCAAAGCACTGATGGCTGCTGCAATCGTTAATGCAGCAACACTGCTCATTCACAGACTGATACAGTCAGACGTGCGGGTCATACACAAAGGTCCCTCAGCCTCTCGAGGGTGCGTGTCTCCACCACCTTCCAAAGTCACCTTATCCCATTTCTGACCACTATCCCCATGGCCTTGCTGCTGCACATCCAAATACTTATTGCATCTTAGGAGGGTGTGTACCTCCACCACCCTTTCAGTCAGTGCATCCCACATTACTCTGTCCAAAAGGTCCTCAGCACCTCACCTGTCAACCTCATGGTGCTCAATTTAAATAAATTCCACCACATTAGTCATCCCTGCGCCAAGGGGAAATGTTGCCTTCTGTCCACCCTCATAACCGTATGAAGGTCAATAATGTGACCTGTCAATCTCCTGTGCTCCACGGCAAATGTCACAAGTGTATGCAATGTTTCCTCATAACTCCAACTCTCCAGCCCAGCATACATCTTGGTCAGCAACCTCTGCACTCTCTCCACTCCAATCACATCCTTCCCATAAAGCGCAGGTCATATCTGAATGCAGAAGTGTAGCTGTGGCCTCGACAGCGTTTTCTGCACTTGCAACATGGCCTCCCTTTTCCCACATTCTATTCCTTGGCTAATAAAGGCAAGTCTGGCTTCTACCTTGTTAAACACCTTATGTTCCTGTTCTGCTACCTTAACAGGTCTGCCCAGCAAGGTCCCTGTAATCGTCCTTACTTTCCACGGTCCTACCATTTCTCCTGTATTCCCATATCTTGTTTGTCTTGCCCAATTGCATAACCTCACACTTATCCACATAACATTCCATGTGGCATTCCTTAGGCCATCTGACCATCTGTCTGTATGCGTGTGTAATGATTGGGCCTCCTCTTGACTATTTACTGCCCCACCAATGTTCATCTCCTTAGGTTCTTGAAGGTTGAGCGACTTATGAGCCCGGGGGTGAAAGGGATGAATTGTGTTACTGACTGAACGCTAACTGATCTACTGTTCTTGTTAATTTCAGCATCACCACCGCATGGCTGCTGGGAGGATGTCCAGAGTCCCTCTTCCACACCTGAGTGGCGTCAATTGGCATGAGCGTCACACCATTTCAGCGAGCCAGGAAAAGCGGCCGGGTGCGCGGGAGCATCTGGGAGTGTTGCATGAGGGTGTGCTTCACTTGGTCTCTGTGGTGGAGGAACCCAGGCAGGGTGTCAGTGAAGGCATGAACCTCATGTCAGAGCATAAGGCTTCCTACATTGAGAGATTGGCGACTCTCGATTGGATTGAGACCCTTCTTATTGGGTTACGCTCTGACCTGCAAGCCCTCACAGCGCTAATGGCCACAGGTGGTCATTGGCAATGTGGGAGATGTTCTGGGCACCAAGTGTCGCCGCTTGGTGTCCATCCATCTGCGGTGAGCAGGGAGGTCCAATGTGACCTCACATCAGTGCAGCAGCTGCCTGTCGTCGGTGCGAGCTCCTCTCAGGGCACTCCGGATGAGGACAGCAGCTCCTCCGCCCCTCTGCCAGTGACCATTGCATCTGTTCAGGCTGTGACAACTGGGGAGATGCCAGTTCTGGAGCTGGTCACTCCCTCCCAGGCGGGGCCAGCACAGGCTCCAAGGGCCAGAGGACGTCTGCCAAGGTCAATGAGGCCAACAGGACAGCAGAGTCAGCAGGCTGTCTCACAAGCCACACCGAGCGATGGGGCGGCACCAAGACGAGGCACCCGCAAACAAAAGCAAAAGGCACATTAGGCACTCCACGGGTTTCTCACTGGTGATTTTCTGTTGCCCCTAGCTTAGGGAATTTATATTTGTCAACATTGGAGCAACATTTTCTTTTGTTTTTTGTGGCACCATCTGATGGATGGGAATAAAATCCACATTTGTTACCATGGCTGAGGGTGTCTCCTTTGTGCTGCGTTTGTATGTTTCACAGACATATCATGAGTGTTTGAGTGGACATTGAGGTTTATGTACTATGCCCTTATTTGCAGCTGATGAGGTGAAAGATGTAGCACTTAAGTGCTGCGTATGAATGAGCCAGGCAATGCTGGTCCTGCAGATCTATTTGTGTGGAGTGAGCTGAAGGCTCATTGGATTAAAGTCTCCCGGATGTCCCTGCCTCCTTGGTGTAGTAGCGGGTCAGCGTGCTGCCCCTCATCATTGCCCTGTGCTTCCTCATTCTCTGAACCACTGCTGGATTCATTGTGTGCAGCCGTCCACTACGTCCCCCCTTTCCAGTGCAAGATTGTGGAGAGCGCAGCTTGCTACCACTATCACCGAAACACGATCTGGGGGGTACTAGAGTGCGCCCCCTGAGCGGTCCAGGCATCGGAAGCGCATCTTGAGAAGAACGATGGCTCTTTCCACCACAGCCCTTGTGGAGAGTAGTCATGGGCCACCTTCTGAGGGGATAGCCATTGTCACCCGGCAGCCATCCATCCAGCTGGGTCGGAGCACTGCAGAGCCCTGGCACCTGGGAGTGTCTGAGGATGTAGATGTTGTGGGAGCTGCCTGGGTATCTTGCACAGACTTGTAGAATCTGCATCCTGTGATCACACACTATCTGCACGTTCATGGAGTGGAAGCCCTTCCTGTTGACGAAGGCACCGGGCTCACCTGCTGGCACCTTGATGGCCACATGTGTACAGTCTATTGCACCCTGGACGCGGGGGAAGCCAGCAATGGCCACGAAGCCTCTGGCTCACTGCGTCTGGCTAGCCTGGTCCCAGTGGAAGTGAATGAAGGTCAATGCAGGCCTGAACAGAGTGTCTGTGACCTGCTTGATACAAGTGTGGACAGCTGATTGGGAGACATCACAAAGATTAACCACCGAGCCCTGGAAGGAGCCAGATGCATAGAAGTGGAGGGCAACTTTGACCTTCAGAGCCGCTGGCATGGGGTGTCCGCCCACACAGTTAGGGGAGATCTCAGGGCCAATCATCTGACAGATATAGTTGACTGTTTCACTTGACAGTCGGAGCCTCCTTTGGCACTGCACCTCAGTCATATTAAGGTAGCTGCTTTGCCGCCTGTATTCCCTGGCAGCAGGATAGTAGCATCTTCTGTGGCCCCTTCCACCTTGGACTACCTCTTGGCCCTGCGCCCCTTGTGCTTGCACCTGGCCTACCAAAGGCGGCTCCCCTGGAGGCTGATTGTCCAATCCTGGCCTCCTCATTATTCTAGCCCTCCCTTCCTCCTCCGAGGAGCTGTCCCCAGTGGAGATGTCAGAACCCATACCCAGGCTAAATGGAGGCCTCCGGAAAGCTGCAGGCCCGATAAAGATTCCTGACTGCAGACTGGTGAGCTGAAGCTTCAAAGTACACAGAAAGCTGCTGAAATTTGTTCTGAACTGCTACATATTACACAGGCAAGTTTAAAACACTTTCTGCAATAAATACTTCACATTGACAACCCCACTGAGCCCACATATCCTGCCCATGGATGAGTTTTGTTAAAAAGTTTTAAAGGTTAAAAGCCGAAGTTCGCACAGGCGCCTCAAAATCGGCATCGATTGCCGAGTTAAGGGCCTTAATAAGGCCTTTAATTAATGGTGGGCTCGCGTCGCACTTCATCGCACCCAGCTAAATACCGCGATGGCACGCGGTGACGTCGGGACGCTCGCTTGACATCAGCTTGCACCATTTTAAGTGCTGATGTGCGGGGCCAGCCACCCACACGTCACCCAGAAAATTCTGCCCAATGGGTCTGAACTTTGTGGACTGACAGGTTCAGAGTCAGATTGCCACTCCGCTCCCAGTTTCTCAATTGGAAATCCAGCTGCTCCTTTCTCGCGAGACCTTCCGACTCAGGCCAAGTGAGAACGGTGCAGTGCAGTGTGCTCCTGAGGCCTTCTGTTGAGATTGGAGAGTCAGAGGTAAGGAAGCCACGGCCCCTTTTTTACAGCGCCAGCAACCACAAAGCAGGTAAGTTTAATGGTCCAGCCACTTTCAGAAGCCATGGAGAAGGTAAGTTTGTAAGGTAAGTGGGTAGGATTGGCGCTGCAGGGTGGTGGGAGTAGGGGTGCAGGTGGTTGGGGCTGGTCGGTTGGGCAGTGGGGCATGAGGGTCATTTGGTCAGTCGGGGGGGGTCAGTTGTTCAGATGGGGATTGGTCAGTCGGGGGAGTTGTTTGGTTAGTAGTGGGCTGGTGGTTGGGTGGTCAGTAGGGGGGTGTTGGTCGGTGGGGAATTGGTTGTTGGTGGGGGGTGGGGGTTGGGTGGTCAGTGTGGGGGGGTTGTTTGGGGGGGGTTGGTGATCGGTGCTGGGGTGGGGTTAAGGGTTGGGTAGTCAGTGGAGGGGCTTGTTTGGGGGGGTGTTGGGTGGTCAGTCATGACGTCAATGGCCGTTGGGGGGGGCAGGGTGAGGGTCGGATGCTTGGTAGGTGGTCAGGTTGGGGAGGGATGGTCAGTCAGTGAGGAGATGAGTGCGGGGGTGGAGGATCTCATTCAGGGGAGTCAGATGGTCAATCAGGGTGTCGGCAGGGTTGGGTGGTTGGGGGTGGTGTGGCCGGTGGGGGGTTGGGGGTCAGATGGGTGGTCACTGGGGGGCTTTAGTCGGCGTTGGCTGGTCAGTGGGGGGTGTGGGGTGGGGGTGGGAGTTGGGTGGTCAGTAGAGAGGCTCGTTCGCGGGGGATCAGGTTGTCAGTTATGGGGATGGTGGCTGGTGGGGGGGGAGGGACTGGGTGGTCAGTGGGGGTCAGGTGGTCATGAGGGGTGAGGTGGTCAGTGTCAGTACTACAATTACCCAAGCCACATGGTTCAAGAAGGCAGCTCACCACCACCTTCTCAAGGAAAACTAGGGATGGGCAATAAATGCTGGCCCAGACAGTGAAGCACACACCCACTGAATGAATAAAAAAGTAAATTGTGCGCTGTCTGCCTCAATGGAACCAGGAAGGATATAAATGCATGTTATGATCCCCTAATCCAATACGCTAAGATATTTCCATTTCAGGGAGTCCAGAATTTGGTACCACAAATACAAGATAGCCACTCAGAAATTCAATCGGGAATTCAGGAGAAACTCCTATAGCTAGAGAGTGGTCGCATGAGGGAGGCAGGAATAGAAGGATATGTTGATGGGATTCGATGAGTAAGGGTGGGAGAAGGCTTATGTAGAGCATAAACACTGGCATTGACCTACTGAACTGAATGGCCTGTATCTGTGCTGTAAATAGCATGTAATCCTATGGATCTAATACATTCGTACTCTATTGACTCCACAGACAAATCCAGTAATATTTAATTCTTATAATTTACTTCAATTATCCTCCAAAGCCTGGGTAACTAATAATGTAAAAGGGCAAAGGTGGAGGCGAGGGGGGAGGTGAAGTTCCTGAAATGTACAAGAAAACTTTTTGCCAGTGTGTTTCTAACCCAACAAGGAAGAAAGCCCTACTCTATCTAATTGGAGGAAATGGAATGGGGGAAGTGGAAAATGCTTCAGTGGGGGAGAGTTGTTCTGTCTCTTTATCTCTGAAACCTAGGATACGTCCCATCTGGACCATTTGCCAGGTGACATTTATAATTTGAGGGTTTCTTTTAAGCAGCTTCTGTTTATCTATTTTTATTGATTCAATTTATCCACTACCTCCTCCTTCACTATGGCAACAACATTTTTAGAGAAGACAGATGCAAAGTATCATTTAGTAGCTCAGCCATGTCCATCGCCTCCACTAATCTATTCTTATATTCTCTCTTTGCCCCCCCTTATGTCTCTTTTTTCTTTACTCTTTCAGGGACTAGGCAGCGTTTATTGTCCATCCTTAATTGCCCCAGAGAAAGTGGGGGTGAGCTGCCTTCTTGAACTGCTGCAGTCCCTGTCATTTAGGTATACCCATAGTGCCGTTGGGGAGGGAGTTCCAGGATTTTAACCCAGGAACAGTGAAGGAAGAACAATATGGTTCAAAGTCAGAATGGTTTGCGGCTTGGAGGGGAACTTGATGGTGGTGGTGTTCATCTGCTGCATCTGCTGTCCTTGCCCTTCTAGGTGATAGAGGTACCTAGAGGTCGTAGGTTTGGATGGTGCTGTTGAAGGAGCCTTGGTGAGTTGCTGCAGTGCACAGCTGCCACTGTGCATTCAGGGTGGAGCTGTGAATGTGCAAGGTTGTGGATAGGGTGCCAATCAAGAAGGCTGTTTTGTCTTGGATGGTGTCAGGATTCTTCAGTCTTGTTGGAGTTACACTCACCCAGGCAAGCAGGGAGTAATCCATCACACTCCTGACTTGTGCCTTGTAGATGGTGATCAGGCTCTGGGGAGTCAGGACGTGAGTTACTCATCGCAGAATTCCCAGCTGCTGACCTGCTCTTGTAGCCACTGCATTTATATGGCTGGTCCAGTTCAGTTTCTGGTCAAAATCACAAGATGCAGGTAGTGAGGGATTCAGCCATTGAATGTCAAGGGGAGATGGTCACTTGTGTGGCGTGAATATTACTTGCCACATATCAGCCCAAGCCTGAATATTGTCCAGGTCTTGCTGCATTTGGACATGGACTGTTTCAGTATCAGGGGTGCTGAACATTGAGGTTAGGAGCTGAGTGGCCCAGGCAAAACCCAAACTGAGTGCAGTGAGCAGGTTATTATTGAGTAAGTGCTGCTTGATAGCACATTCAATGACACCTTCCATCACTTGCTCATGATCCAGAGTAGATTGAAGAGACGGTAATTTTATGGGTTGGATTTGTCCTGCTTTTGTATACAAGACATACCTGGGCAATTTTCCTCATTGCCGGTAGATGCCAGTGTGATATTTGAATTGGAAAAGCTTGGTCGGGGCATGACTAGTCATGGAGCACAAGTCTTCAGTACTGTTGCCCGGATGTTGTCAAAGCCCATTGTCTTTGCTGTATCCAGTACCTTCGGCTGTTTCTTGATATCAGGTGGAGTGAATCAAATTAGCTGAAGACTGGCACTTATGATACTGGAGACCTCAGGAGGAGGCCGAGGTGGATCATCAACTCAGCCCTTCTGGATGGAGATGGTTGCAAATGTTTCAGCCTTGTCTTTTGCACTCATTGAGGATGGGGATATTTATGGACCCTCCTCCTCTAGTTAGTTGTTTAATTGTCCACCATCATTCATGACTGGATGTAGCAGGACTGCAGAGCTTAGATCTGATTCGTTGGTTGTGGGATTGCTTAGCTCTGTCTGTCACATACTACTTCTGCTATTTGGCACGTAAGTAGCCCTATGTTACTTTAGGTGTGCCTGGTGCTGCTCCTGGCATGCCCTCCTGCATCTTCATTGTTTTCATATCTCCTCTATTTTCTTAGATCACTATTGCCTTATAAGGCACCCTTTTTGTTTCATTTCAATCTCTATGTCTTTAATCATCTAAAGATCACTTTGGATGCCTTTCCTTTTCCCTTCATTCAAATACCTCCCATCTGTATCCAAAGTATCTCCTCCTGAAGGCCTCTCATTGCTGCTTTACTGCTTTATCTGCCAATTAAGAATTCAGGGAGTAAGGCAGTAGACTAAAAAGCAAGACCTCTCAGGTTGTAATCTCTGGATGACTCCCAGTGCCACATGCTAGCAAGCTCAGAAATAAGAGAATAGCGCAGATGAATATGGGGCTTAAGAGTTGGTGCAGGAGGGAGAGTTTAGATTCCTGGATCACTGGGACCGTTTCTGGGGAAGGTAGGACCTGTACAAGCGAGACAGTCTACATCTGAATCAGAGCGGGACTAACATCCTTGTGGGCGGGTTTACTAGTGCTGTTGGGAGGAGTTTAAACTAATTCGGCAGGGGGAGGGGACACAGAGTGTTAGCAGAATAGAGACTCATCATAATACAGTAAAACAATCAAGTCAGTGGGAGTACAGCTACATCAAGTTTCAAGGGAGTAACACAAGGCTGGATGGCCTCTACTTTAATGCCAGGAGTATTACAGTTAAAACAGGCTGACACGTGGAATTGTGATATAGTAGCCATCACAGAGATATAGTTGAGGGAGGCAGCTCAACATTCCGGGATATAGAATCTTCAGGCAAGACAGGGGACAGGGTAAAAGAGGAGGAGGCATTGCATTATTAGTTAAGGAGTCAGTTACTGCAGTAAGGAGAGATGATATCGTGGAGGGGGCATTGAATGAAGCTTTGTGGGCACAGTTTAGAAATAAAAAAGGGGCAGCCACATTGTTAGGTGTTTACTATAGACTCCCAGATAGTTGGTGGGAAATTGAGGGGCAAATATGTGCACAATTTGCAGAGGTGTGTAAAAACAATAACAATAGAGTAATTATATTAGGTGATTTCAACTTTCCCAACATTATTTGGGATAGACATAGTGTCAAGGGCTTGGATGGAGTGGATTTCTTGAAATGTGTACAGGAGAACTTTTTAGATCAATATGTAGAAGGTCCAACAAGGGACGGTGCAGTGCTGGACCTAATTCTGGGGAATGAAGTTGGAAAGATGGCTGAGGTGGTGATGGGGGAGCATTTTAGTGATAGCGACCACAACATGGTACAGTCCAACATCTGTCATGGTGAAAATGTTAGAAGCTATTATTAAAGATGTTATGGCAGGGCACTTAAAAGAATTCAAAGCAGTCAGGCAGAGTCAACATGGCTTTGTGAAATGGAAATCAGTTTTAACCAATTTGTTGGAGTTTTTTGAAGGAGTCATATGTGCTGTAGATAAAAGGGAGCTGGTAGATGTACTGTGCTTAGGATCCCAGAAGGCATTTGATAAGGTGCTACATCAAAGGCTATTGTAGAAATTAAAAGCTCATGATGTAAGGGGTAACATATTGGCATGGATAGAAGATTGGCTAGCTAATAGGAAACAGAGATTAGGCATAAGTGAGTCTTTTTCTGGTTGGTAAGATGTAACAAGTGGTGTGCCACAGGGATCAGTGCTGGGGGCTCAATTTTTTACAGTAAATGACTTGGATGAAGGGACCAAAGGTATGGTTGCTAAATTCGCTGATGGTACGAAGATAAGTAGGAAAATAAGTTGTTAAGAGGACATAAGGAGCCGGGGCAAAGGGACATAGGTAGGTTAAGTGAGTAGTCAAAGATCCGGCAAATGGGGTATAATATGGGCAAATGTGAAATTGTCCATTTTGGCATGAAGAATAAAAAGAAGCTTGATATCTAAATGGTGAGAGATTGCGGAGCTCTGAAATTCAGAGGGATCTGGGTGTCCTAGTGCATGACTCATAAAAGGCTCATATGCAGGTACAGCAAGTAATTCAGAAAGTTAATAGAATGTTATTGTTTATTGTGAAGTTATGCTTCAGTTGTCCAGAACACTGGTGAGACCACATCTGGAGTACCATGTACAGTATTGACCTCCTTATTTAAGGAAGGATGTAAATGTGTTGGAAGCAGTTCAGAGAAGGTTTACTAAACTCATACCAGGAATGGGTGGGTTGCCTTATGAGGAAAGGTTGGACAGGCCAGGCTTGTATCCATTGGAGTTTAGAAGAGTAAGAAGTGACTTGATTGAAACCTCTAATGTCCTGAGGGGTCTTGACAGGGTGAAGGTGGGGACGATGTTTCCTTTTGTGGAAGAGTCTAGAATTTGGGGCCACTGTTTAAAATCAAGGGTTGCCCATTTAAGACAGAGATGAAGAAATCTTTTCTCTGAGGGTCATGAGTATTTGGAACTCTCTTCCTCAAAAGGCATTGGAAGCAGAGTCTATGAATATTTTTAAGGCAGAGCTGGATAGATTGTTGATAAACAAGGGGGTGAAAGGTTATTGGAGGTTACAATCAGATCAGCCATGATCTTATTGAATGGTGGAGCAAGCTCAAGGGGCCAAGTGGCCTACTCCTGCTCCTAATTCATATGTTCCTATGAGACATTGGGAGCCCTTTGATACTCAGCTTCGTCCCTCGAAGCCTGTGTTTCCACTAGAGTTGGAGCTGCTTCGGGCACATTCATTGAGACCCAGTTTCAGTCCCTCAACCATACATTCCATCTCTGGTAAGCACTTTTCCATCTCTTCAGTTAAAGACACTGACAGTTACACAAGATATTTAGCTATGCTGACGTCAACTTCTGTGTCTATCAGTTAGAAGCAGCTACCCTGGATCTTGTCAGCCACAAGAAAAGCCTGCTAGGGTTTGGTGCCCGCTGACTACACCAAAATGTGACACAGAAAGAGCAAATTAAATGCATGGAAGTTCCAGTTTAGTGGCTCTTTATTCCACTGGCACCAAACATATTAAGTGAAAAAATAGTTACCTTGAGGAGATAAAAATACCAAACAGTCAAGAGTGCAACTCCAGAATCAAGCAGTTGAGTTGGCATCTACTTTCTGCTTCCTGTGCACAGCAATGGCCCACAGAGAATGACCCGCTGAAGCCGAGGAGACAGCACGATTCCCCCGCTACACTTCATTGGTAAATATAGTGATGTACTAGAGGACCCAGGTGACATTTTAACCCGTTGCTGAGTGGAGTGCCCACTACAGCCATCTTGCTAGGTATAGCTAGTGAAACCACTGAAAGTAAGTGAAAATAATTTCCCTTAATGGGGTCAGAAGGAACAGGGGTGCTCCTCTAGATCAACATGAAAAGTACAGGCCTGTTCTGCTGCACTGAGATCCTGCCTCCACTCACCCCAGTCCCTAGCTATTAGACCTTCAAAACATCCCCTCTCTGCTCTGTGACTCACAGAGGCTGGCAGCCTTCTCACGCTGCTTATTTGAAGCCTCTAGGCTGCCTGATCTGTGTTGCCAAAATTTGCAAGCAGCTGACCAGCAGGATTTAAACCCCAGGCTGGGGCCTCGAACTCAAACCCTTGAAAGAGCATTCCTGTCGCAAGTTAAAATCAACCATTTTAAATGTCACCCGTGAAGCACCATTCTGCCTGAGCTGAATCACTGACTAAGTTTTGCAATATAAAGGAGTTATTTTTATGAGATATCCATCTCCCCTTCAAACGAGTGTGGGAGTAGGGAAAACATAACTTTATTAAAAGCCACAACATAAAGTGGACATGTATTCTGAGACAAAAACAGAAATACCTGGAAAAACTCAGCAGGTCTGGCAGCATCGGCGGAGAAGAACAAAGTTGACGTTTTGAGTCCTCATGACCCTTCAACAGAGCTAAGTAGAAATAGGAAAGGGGTGAAATATATGTATTCTGAGAGTTTGTGCTTCCTTAATTACTGTTGTTTACTGGTAACAAGGCTGTGGTTTGTTCTGTTTATGAGTTAGCTTGACCGTACTTTATTGTGGAAATGAAATGGGATAAGAACATACTGCAGCCAGAGGCCATAGTTACAGCGAGAGACATCATGTACATTTAACCCTGGGAATCACTGGTAATGGAAACAGGACTAGGGGAAAGGACACCAGTTGGCCAATTATGCTCCACAACTCTGCTTCCAAAAATGCCAGTTGTCATTGCATTTTAACTTGTCTGTGAAAGCAATTCTTCCAATGAATTGGTTTACAAATGCTTGACCTTGCCTAAAAATCCCTCCCTGAGGGAGAGCCTTTGGCTCAGTGGTGGCATTGCCACTTTGGAGTCAGAAGGTGCAGGGTTTGGTCCCTGCTCCAGCCTATCCCAGCCAGTGAATGCCAGAGCTCTAACTCTCAATTCTGGGCTGACATCCAATGGGATACTGACAACCGATTGGTGCGTTCCCCTTTGTCCCGATCCCACCTGCTGCCATCTAAAAGAGCCATACAAGGTATGAAGACTGCATTGTGGCTTTAGGGGCCACTGTTGAAAGGAGCTTGCAAGGATTCTTATTACTCTAGCACTCTGTTCTCAAGCAAGTGTTAGGAGCCCCAAGGCACTTCCTTCGGAGAGTGGCCTTATCTTCATGGGAGAAGCACATGCTGCCTTTTCTCAAGATGACAGCATGGCAGACATTCCACCAGTACCCTTGATGGTGCCAATCAGCCAACTGGCCTAATCTGATGCAACGCACACTGAGAAGCTGCAGTCTGTTGTATGGCACTCTATGTTCAGAGATGCTTGATGTCTTCCTGTAAGGCCATTTGAAGTGTTCTTGATGGAAACTTGGAAGTCTTCCACTTGCTAAGCTGCAACCACTGGGAAAGGTAGCAGTGTAAGACCCTAAAGTAAATAAATTATTCTTGGCTTTAAATGTTGCCACCGTGTACTCCTGCTATCAGTATAACCTCCTCGCCCAATAAAGCACATGGCCAGAATATGCATGCACTACCTGCCTGGGGCTTAGTATACCAAAACAAAAATTGGTGCTATAAACTGAATTTCTAGATCACAGAGTTCAACAGTAACGTATCCAATAAAGTAATGTTTGTGGATCCAAGATATTGGCTCAGATCTTTCAGTCTCTGGAATGTCGGAGAATGGACTTACGACCAAAAATGCTTGTCGGCATGCTGTGGAAATCCCAACGTGCTGACTTTGTGGGCATTGCCCAGGATGTTTGACCTTCTGATGAGCCTCCGGAAAAGTCTCCGAAGCTGAGTTAGAGTTGGAGACTTTGGACATTTCTAACTTACTTGGATATTTACCCAGAAAATATTAAACAGAAATTCCTAGTCTAACTCCTGGGTAATTGTACAACCGATACCCCAATCACCTACAATGACCATCCCCCCACAACCACCACTCTGACCCTGCCCAACTACCCTTCTGATCCACCGAATACCCCCGAGTCCTCCCCTGACCTGACCTGACTACCTCACCTGACCCAACCAGACTACCACCCGACCCAACCTGACTACCCCCAACCCAACCTGATTACCCTCTGGCCAAACCTGACTAACCCCTGACCCAACGTGACTACCCTGACCCAACCTGACTAACCTCTGACCCAACCTATCTACCCCCGACCCAACCTGACTAATCCCCGGCCCAACCTGACTACCCTGACCCAACCTGACTACCCCCCCGATCCAACCTGACTAACCCCCGATCTGACCTGACTAACCTCCAACCCAACCTGACTAACCCCCGACCCAACTTGACTATTCCCCGACCTGACCTGACTAGTGGCCACCACCCGATTACCTCCAGCAACCAGACTGAATAGCCACACCCCCACGCCCCCCACTGTCTACCCCCACCCTGTCCCAACCTAACTATCCCCCATGACCTGACTACACCCCCCGATCTGACCTGACTACTCCCCACGACCTGACTACCCCTGAGCCAACCTGACTAACCTCCACTACCTGACTCCCCCGACCTGTCTTGACTAGCCCCCCAACCTGACTACCCCCCCACCTCGACCCAACCTGACTAACCACCCCCACCCAACTTCCGCCCCAGACCCAACCTGACAACCCCTTTATCACCCAACTTCCCCCTGACCCGACCTGACAAGCCCCTGACCTGACAACCTCTCCTGACCCGACAAACCCCACCTGCCCACACATCCACCTCACCCACCTGCCATCCTACTCACCTTCCAATCTACCACCTCATCCACCTACTAATTCATCCACCTGCCACTCAACACACTTACCTCACCCACTCTATCCATTTCCCTCCTCCACCTATTCCACATTCACTTATTCAGCCATCACCCATTTACTAACATTCACACTTGACATTTAAACTTACCATATGGCAGCTAGTGCTGTAAAAAATGGACATGGCTTCTGCACTGGTTCTCTTCACTGGTCTCTGTGTGTATTTCTGCATGGAGGGAGTTCTTCTGCATTGTGGATTGGGCCTCTGGCCTTTTTGAGTGTGGTTGGGCGAGTGGGTAATTTTCAGTCTGATCAGATTCGGAAGCAATGATTCCTAGTCTACTCGGAAGATTTGGTTCAATGGACGATGAAGTTTGATCTGATCTTGGAAAAAAAATTGACCAATATTTTGGAGCCAAAAAGTGAATTTATTTAGTTCAGGTGCCCTGGAGATATTTCAGTCAACTTCCTTTATGACAGGTTTGTTTTATCAATCCTCAAGCCAAATTCTTGTGGTCTGATTAGAGCCTGCAGACTGATGTCATTGAACTAATTTGCCAAGTCTTAATTCTTAGTGTTTTTTCCCCCAACATATTATCCCTTAAAGAATCTATCTGGTCTTCAATGAACCAACACAGAGAGAGGACCAGCAGAACCCAAAATTTTAAAGATAGTATATAGGTACATATTTATATATCAGTTTTTGTGTTCAACATTTTTATGACCAATTAATTCAAGAATCAGTGAGTCCGGAGTCAAGCGAGTGCAAGCATTATGGAGACATCAGCACATTAGAGGGAGCTGATTGGTGTGTAGCTGGTGTTTTATTTGTCCAGATTAGGAACAAGTCTTAAGTTTATTTCAAGTTTTAGAAAATAAGCTGACAAATAGAGGCATGGTAGTGCAACTCAATCCTACCATATGTGCATCCAGTGTTATATGGGAACTCCAGGATCCTTCTCTGGGCAAACACATGTGCAAACTTGAGCTCTGGGTTCTGGAGTTTAAACAGCAGCTGGCATCACTATAGTGCCCTCACATCTGCAAGGCTCGGAGATATGGGGATAGCATGTAACAGGAGCTGGTCATCCCGTAGCTTAAGAGCGTTCAGAGAGGGAATGGGTAACTAGGCAGGTGGTGCAGGAGTCCCCTGAGTCTATCTCGCTGTCTAACCGATATTCGATTCTGAATACTTGTGAGGGTAGTGATTCCTCTAGGGAATGCAGGTAGAACCAAGCCCATAGCATCATAGATGTCTCAGCGGTACAGGAGGTGGAGTAGGGAAGTCAATAAAGCAATAGTGATAGTGGATTCAATCATTAGGGGCACATACAGGTGTTTCTGCTGCTGCTATTGTGACTCCACCTTCCTGGTGTCAGAGTCAAGGATGTCACTGAGCAGCTGCAGAACATCCTGAGGGGGTACTGGGGAACAGCCAGAGGTTGTAGTCCATATCGGTACCAACGACATAGGTAGAAACAGGAATGAGGTCCTGCAAGCAAATTTTACAGAACTAGGAACAAAACTAATAAGGGGAGCCTCAAAAGTATTTAATCTCTGGACTTTTCCCAGTGTCGAGTGCTAGTGAGTATAGAAGGACAGTGCAGCTGGACAGATAGTGCAGGAGGGAAGGCTTTAGATTCCTGGGATACTGGGACCAGATCTGGGAGGTGAGACCTACACGTGCTGGTTGGCATCAATATTGTTGTGGGGAGGTTTGCTAGAGCTGTTAGAGAGGGTTTAAACTAGCTTGGCAAGGAGATGGGCATAGATACAGAAAGGAAAGAAGCAAAGTTAGAAGAGGAAAGTGAAAAATTAGTAAGTGGGTGTGGAAGACAGAGGAAACAGAGGCTAGAAAATAGAAAACAAGAGAGTTTGCAGTGCTTAATTGTATTTACATTAATGAGAGGAGTACATTGAAAAAGATAGATGAGTTGACAGTACAGATAGACACTTGGAAGTAAACTTCATATCATAGCTATTACTGAAACATGGCTTAAAGAAGGACAGGTTCAACATTCCTGATTACAGGATATTCAGGTGAGATATGGAGGGAGATTAAAAAAGGAGGGTCACAATATTGGTTAAAGAAACAGTTACATCTGTGAGGAGAGATGACATACTAGAAGGAGCATCAAATGAGGCCATATGTATTGAACTGAAGAACAAAAATGGATAATCACACTGCTGGGAGAGCAGTACTGACCCCCCAAAATTCAGAAGGAGATAAAAGAGCAAATATGTGGATAATTTACTGAGATCTGTAGAAGATCTATAGCAATAGCAAGACTTTAAATATCTTTAAAAATCTCAGGATGAAGTATTTTTGAAGAGTAGTCACTGTTGTAATGCAGGAAATGTAGCAGCTAATTTGCACAGTGTAAGCTCCCACAAACAGCAATGAGATAATGACCTGATAATCTGTTCTAGTGATGTTGGTTGAAGAATAAGTATTGGCCAGGATACCGGGAAGAACATCTGTGCTCTTCTTTGAAATGCTGCCAAGGCCTCTAAGAGGGCAAAAACAGGGCCTCAGTTTGATGTCTTATCCAAAAGACCGCACCTCTGACAGTGCAGCACACATACAGTACTTCATTGGATTATATGTTCAAGTCTCTAGAATGTGACATGAACCCACACTTTCTGAAGTGCGTATTGTCACTGGGCCATGACTGATGTCTATCATCACTGATTTTTGTAGAAC